>NC_063364.1:19400282-19417452 GCF_021869965.1 Rhincodon typus | reverse complement strand
CCCCATTTCTGAAGAAGGGTCTAGGCCCGAAATGTCAGCCTTCCTGCTCCTCTGATGCTGCTTGGCCTGCTGTGTTCATCCAGCTCTACACCTTGGTATCTCAGATTCTCCAGCATCTGCAGTTCCTACTATCCCGAGAGATTTGATCTCCACTTGGCAGCTCATTTGAAGCATCAGACATGACTCAGTCAGTAATGCATTCACCTCTGAGTCAGAATGTTGTGGGTTCAGGTCCCACCCCAGAGAGCTGTGCACACAATCCAGCCTGGTACCAAGAGAATACTGCACTTTCAGAGGGGACACCTTTCAGACAAGATGCTCTCAAGTGTAGATAAAAGAGCCCATGGGACTATGATGAAGACGAGCAGAGTAGTGATTGTAATGAGGTCAGCCAGGTGGACCGCATAGAATAAGAGTTTCTCAACTGGGGCTGTTAATCTGGACCAATCAGGGAGCCTTGGCTGACGGATGTAAACAGGAGTGTTAGAGGTTCTGTTGACTCCGAGAGCTGGCTCTGAGGTAGCTGGTCCAGTGTCAAGTGCTGCACACATGTAAATAAAGGGTGACTTGGCGACAGGATACTGGCCTCTATGGAATTATTTCAGGCAGGTGAGTTATTTCTCAAGTTCAGCTAAATTATTGTTCCTCAACCAACATAATTAAGTCTGCTTTCCTAGACACTATCGAGTGCTCAATGCAAACTAGCTGCTGTGTTTCCCTTATTGGAACAGGATTGCACTTCAGGAAATCATCCTAAACTTATGAATGATGTTTTATAAGTCCACATCTTTTCTTTGTTCTTTTAGTGTGTGACTCTGCAGTACGACATTCCCTAACTGATAATCTATCATTTGGGAGATGTAACTCAGTAATTTGATTGCTATTTTGGCTTTGTTCTGTTTTGAATCTATAAAACTCTACATCTCTTTTAATTTTACACTCAACAATTTCATCAGCATTTACGTGTGTTCCCCATTTTCCTTCCCACACACACCACTTATTTCTGCTAAATTCTATCGCAATTGCTTTTGCTTAACTACCAAATTTATTACATATTGCACAAGCAGCAGCTGCCTTATAGAATCAAGTACCAACTCCCATCATCTGCAATTTTTACTAACTGGTATTAACTTGAAGCTATTGAGACATATTGAAAACAGCAGTGGTCCCCACACAGATTCCTGAACCATTTCACTCATGAAAACTACTTAATCACATCTCTAAAAAGTGCTAGCTATTTTCTAGACTGAGACTGATTTCCCCATTCTCCCATTTTAAATCCTTACAGTGAGGAAGCAGGCCTTTCAGCCCATTGACTCCACACTGACTCTCCAAAGACTATCTCACACAGACCCAGCCTCCTACCCTATCCCTGTGACCCCGCATTTCCCATGGCTAATACACCTAGCCTGCACATCCCTGGACAATTTAGCATGGCCAATCCATCTAACCTGCACATCTTTGGACTGAAGGAAGAAACCAGAGCACCCAGCAGAAACCCACACAGACACGGGGAGAATGTGCAAACTCCACACAGTCGCCCAAAGGTGGCTCCGAACCCAGGTCCCTAGCGGTGTGAGGCTAACCACTGAGCCACTGTGCTGACCCATTCATGCATTTGGGAAGTCTAAACATAGGTTTCAGAACATTCCAAACTGAACCTGGTGGACATGTTCCTGTTCTTGACTACAATCATTACTTCCCCTTGCCCTCATTGTTGATAGGTTTCTCAACCTCATTCTCCTGCCTTCTGCCCCTAACGCTTGATCCCCTTGCTAATCAAGAACTATCTGTCTTAAATATGCTCAATGATTTGGCCTCCACAGCCTTCTGTGACGATGAGTTCCACAGATTCACCACCGTCTGGCTGAAGAATTTCCTCCTCATCTCCATTCTAAAGGGTGGCCTCTTCATTCTCAGGCAGTGCTTCTTGGGTCCTGATCACTCCTATATGTAGAAATATCTTCTCCAATTCTACTCTACCCAGGCCTCTCGGTATTCTGTGAGATTCACTCAGATCCCCTCCTCATCCTTCTAAATTCCATCGAGTACAGACCCAAAGTCCACAATCGCTCCTCATATGACAAGCCATTCATTCACAGAATCATTCTTGCGAACCTCCTCTGGAACCCCTCCAGCGCCAGCACAACCTTCCCCAGATATGGAGCCCAGAACTGCTCGCAACATTCCAAATGCAGTCTGACTAGAGCCTTATAAAGCCTCAGCACTACATCCCTGGTCTTGTATTCTAGCCCTCGCAAAATGAACGCATTTGCCTTCCTAACTGCCAACTGAACCTGCATGTTAACCATAAGCTTTGGAATATGTTGTTACTCAAAAACAAGATGGTGCCTTCAACCAGAGATCTAGGTGTAAAATGGCCAAAGGCCAGTGCGCCTCCTTAACCATTCAACTTGAAGAGTGCTGAAAGAAATGCGTTGTGTTTATACCCAGAAGTACAAATTCATATATTTAATTCACGTGGATAGAAAACAAGAGAGAGAAAAACGAGACTAAGAAAGAGAAAAGGGACAGAAAGGAAAACTTTTTTCACATTTTGTAAAATCTCCAATGATTGAAACTTGAAAGAATGAGTCTGCACAATTTTAAATGCAAATTCAGTGATGGATTATAGTTTTTAGCAGTAATTTAAATTTATTGTAATGTTAACAAAAAGTACACTTAAATTGACAAACCCCAATTTTTTGATATCTTTAGAGGGTATCTGGCAGGCAAGTAATGCAACTCTATTCCGTCTGAGTATTCGAAAAGAAAGTATTTTTAATCAATCTGTTTTGAGTTGCTATCACACACCTCTGGAGCAGGTGGGGCTTGAATGTGGGCTTCCATGGCTGAATCATTTAGTGAGTTATTCAGCTTCTGGAGAAACAGGGCCACTTGTGTTTAGATCATAGAATCCCTACAGTGTGGAAACAGGCCATTCGGCCCAACAAGTCCACACCACCCCTCCGAAGAGCATCCCACCCAGACCCATTCCCCTACCCGTGCATTTCCCATGTCCAATCCACCAAACCTGCACATCTTTGGACTGTGGGAGGAAACCGGAGCACCTGGAGGAAACCTATGCAGACACAGGGTGAATGTGCAAACTCCATATAGACAATCACCCAAGGCTGGAATCGAACCAGGTCCCTGGCGCTGTGAAGCAGCAGTGCTGACCACTGAGCCACCGTACCACCACTTGGATGGAAACTGCATGCAATTCATTCCTTAATAATGGTGAACAGTGACAGCCTCCCCAGCATTACTCTAAATTTCAGGCCAATGTTAGAACTTGAGACTAAATTGAATAATTTTAGGTTCCACACAGACGGCAATGAAAGGGTTTTTCTTTCACTAAGTTTTTTACTGAACAAACCCAAAACATGTTACCCATCAAAATCTAATCACTAATAGTTCCCTTTTCCTGATAATTGCCTTTCTTTGTTTTTGGTAGCTTTATTGCATTCATTGTTGCAAAATGCTGCACGGCTGAGGCATTTTATTTTGAGAGAAAAACAAAAATGGAAGGTGGCTGCAAAAATATAACCTTAGTTAATGCCATCTGGAGTACAGCTTGTTCAAGGGTAGCTAAAGGGATGACCTGTACACTGCTTATCTGCAATTGTGCAAACTATTAATGATCTTATCCTTCACTTTTGAGAAACCTCCAGCAGTGTTTTCTACTCCATTACATTTCTCAGAGAAGGTTAGTCAAACTAATGTAAGGAAAACAGAAATAAATAACTCCTCAAAGTTAGTACATCCCAATAATTGTTAGACTACTGCTTCTGAGTATACACTAATTGGAACTCAGCCTCTGGAATATTGTCCAACCAGAAACCCAGGATCAGAATAGGGAATCATATCTCATCAGGATTCAAACACACAACAAAAAAGGTGGGACTGTTGTGCTACAGTGGTAGTGCCTGTACCTCTGAACTAGGGAGCCAAAGTTCAAGTCTCACCTGCTCCAACAAATGTATGACCTGAATACGTTGATTAGAAAGTTTAAAGGAAAAAACAAAAGTAGGTGGTTGATCCACACGTGATAACAACATTTTACTTTTGGTGAATTGACAAATTTCTCTTCCATGTTTTTCAACCTTGTTTGTGACCCGCCCTATTAGGTGCTCAGTCTATCAACACGTTTCTCCAAATAGAAGTGCTGCACTCTTTCTTTGTTTGCCATACAACTCAAACTGTTGAAAAATCACCATCACAGCTCTAAATGTGTGATATCACAATAAACAAAGACGAGGCAGTTTTCCATTAAGACCATCAGATATAGGAGGAGAATTTGGCCATTTGGCCCATCAAGTCTGCTCTGCCATTGGTTATGTTTCTCATTCCCATTCTCCTGCTTTCTCCCTGTAACCTTTGATCCCCTTACTGATCAAGAACTTATCTATCTCTGTCTTAAATACATTCAATGACTTGGCCTCCACAGCCCTCTGTGGCAATGAGGTCTCGGCCTTTAGGATAATAGTCCATCAGCAATCAAAATACAACTGACGAGGTCACAACAGCAGAATTTGCGATCTAGGTGTAATTTAAAAATACACAGTCCAATATGGCAAACAGCACAAAGATCACTACACACAATACCGTGCCTTTCATTGGCCCAATGAATATCAGAAGTGGTCAATGTCATACCCAGTGCATTTCCAGATCTGGAGAAATGCCAGAGGATGTCTCCTTTGCAACGATATAAAGCCGATGTGTACTTGTAGTGAAACACAATAATGCCCCAAAGTAGTGAATGGGTTAGCTGAGAAAGTGGCTCTTTCCAACTGGACCAGAAGTTGATGGACATGTGATTCTCACATCTCTTCTGGTTCACATATCAAAACTTGCACTACTTCCAACCCCCATCCCTCAAGGCTACCACTAATTTCCATACCAACAGTTTCATTTCTACTTCAGCCAGATGGCTCCATGTGTTGCAAAGTAATTCAATCAGTTAAACAAAAGGTACCTACACCACTGGGGTCAAAGCAAGTTCCACTAATTGTCCCTAGAGCATGTACTAGCCTCTTCTTATATTATTACAGACAATTTATCCATCACAGTGAAGACGTATTAACTTCACAGATTTAAACAACATCACTGTCTCTTTAAAGAGGAAAATATCCTCCCTCCCATCTCACAATTTACAGCACATTCTTGTTTATGATGCTTCATGTGGGATTACCACCTTATCTGTCAATCAAGACAAATGAGAGAATTTTAGAAGTTATCTTTAAATGAGCTTTAAGGGAAAGTGCCATAAAGATCACCCCTGGAAAACTTGTAAATAGAGCACTGGAGATTGATATATTATTGCACGAACAATTCAAAGACTTACATGTCATGCAAATTAAGGCTTTCTCAAAGTACCTAGGTAATACATAAAAGATTGTAAGACCACAAATGTAGGAGCAGAAGTAGGCTGTTCAAACCATCAAATCTGCTCTTACATTCAATGTGATCATGGCTGATCTGATAATCCTCAATTCCACTTTCCCATAACCCTCGAATCCCTTACTGATTAAAAATATGTCTATCTCAGCTTTGAATATATCTAATAGCTCAGATTCGATTGTGCGCTGTGGTAAAGAATTCCACAGTTTCACTGCTCAAGAAGGGAAAAAAATTCTCCCCATCTCTCCCTTATATTGGTGATTCCTTACACTGAAATATTTCCTCTGGTCTTAGACTGTTACCCAAGGGAAAATAATCTTAAATGTTCATAGCAACAACAGTATGTACCATCTACAAGAGGCTTTGCAGCATCTTACCCACGGTTCTTGGGCAGCAAACCTACAACCTTGACCACCTAGAAGGACAAAGGCCACAGCTGTATGGAATCATCTATAAGCTGCCCTCCAAGTTGTACGCAATTCTAAATCAAAAATATATCTCTATTTCTTCATCACTGCTGTGTCACAATCATGGGACGCCCTCCCTAAGATCACTTTGGGAGGGTCTGCATCATACAAGTGACGATGGTGGCTGATGGTGGTGAGTTGGTTTGTGTCTGTGTTTTACCGGAGGTTTTAATGATGGGGCAGTGATAGTGTACTGTCAGTGGCTGGGTGGAGTCAGAGTACAGTAGTCCACAGGGAAACCTGTCAATCGTGGTGAAGGGAGACTGCAAAGAAGTGGAGCAAAATTGTGAAGGGATTTATAAACACAAATGAGGAAATATGACACGAATGCGAGGTTGGGAAGCCAGCAGAGGATAGGACTATGGCTCATTAAAACTTAACACACGATACGGTGAAGGTGACAGCTCTGCAGGAATTTATTTGCTCTGCAGCTCATGCAAATAAGTGATTGGAAGCAACTAAAACATGATAAATTCCAACCTAACCAGCCTTTCTTTATAACTCAAACTTTCCATACCAGAAGGTTGCCAGGTATGGAAGGTTTGAGTTATAGCGAAAGGCTGGATAAGTTGGGATTTTTTTCACTGGAGCGTAGGAAGTTGAGAGGTGACCTTATAAAGGTTTATAAAATGATGGGGGGTATAGATAGGGTTAATGGCAGGTGTCTTTTCCCTGGGATGGGGGATTTCAAGTCTGTGGTGCATATTTTTAAGGTGAGAGGAAAGAGATTTAAAAAAGACATGAGGGGCAAGTTTTTTACACAGAGGGTCGTTCGCCTGTGCAATGAACTTCCTGAGGACGTGGTGGATGCAGGCACAGTTACAATGTTTGAAAGACATTTGGATAAGTACATGAATAGGAAAGGTTTTGTTGGATATGGGCCAGGAGAGGAAAGTGGGGCTAGTTCAGTTGGGGATTACATTCAGTGTGGACTGGTTGGACCAAAGGGTCTGGAGACAATAAGAACTGCAGATGCTGGAAGCCAGAGTCTATACATGGGAAGCTGGAAAAGCACAGCAGGTCAGACAGCATCAGAGGGACCGGAAGTCAGCATGTTGGGCAGAAACCTTTTGTCAGGACCAAACAGATCGAAGGGTCTGTTCCATGCTGTTTGACTCTATGATGACAGTGAAAATAAAATACAAGTGATCTGAGGCATTGTTCCAGCAATGCTGAAACAAATCCATAATTCTTCTTAGGTTTTAGCTTTCATTTATTTTTAATAAAGTACGTGAAAAGTACTGGTACAATTTGCAAAATTATGACAGAGAAAACATTTCCTAACATCATACAAGCAAGAGTTGCTACAATATTTATTACGTCAATAAAGCTGAAGTCTACCAATTATAATGAATGCCCTCAAGTGCCTTTTAAGCTTCTTATTTCCAGACAGTAAATATGATTAAGCTTGGTAAAACAAAGTTCTCTTCCTATTCCAGATTAAGAATTCCCTGAAATTATTGTACCACGTTTATAATAAAATAAAGAAGTTTCCTTTATGCAAACATCTGAGCGTCCTCTATTCTAGTCTCAATCTGAAACTTGAGTTCAAATGAACGGAATATTCCAATTGCCAACTTACAATTGGATTCTTTTCTTCAATAGCAAATGTAGAAAATCAAACAGCTGAAGGTGGGAAAATCTTAACTTAAGCTGAGAAAGAGGCAAGTGCATATTTTCTAGAATAATTTTCAAAATTAGGGCCAAGATCATTGCCTCCCCAAACGGATTTTGTGTTTTCTTTTACTACAAGTATCTACAAAAACGCAACGGCAATACAATGGTGGATGGATGCAGATGAATCTGACCTGGGAGGAACTGACAATTCTTCTCTTGTCCCGGCACCAGTCCATGCACAGCACTTTATTTCCATGGCCTTTTAGGGTCCGTCTTGTCTTCATCACGAACTGTCCGAGTGCCTCTGTTCGCTCAGCCACCTGGTGAACTGGCAAGGACAGCAGAGATGGAAACATCTGATCATCTTCAAAAAAAGACAATGACTGAGAGATCATAAAATGATTTATATCTGAAGTGGATGTTTCATATGGTGAGAAACATTACCCCATCTTGATAATCCACAACTTCACTTTGGCAAATACAAACAGCAGATTTTTGATATGGGCTGCCCGCACTGACTCTGGACGTTGTCTGGTATAAATTTAATCTTCCTTCACTTTACACAGTTTAACCCCTAGATGAAAATGCATATTGTGCCTTCTCACACAGAATCATTTAGGAAGACTTCAATGTAAATACAACCCAGTAGTGAATTATTCAGACAGCCTCAGGCAGCAGATAAAGACAGAGAGGTCCTGCCTCTGTCAGCAGTCTTTAGACAAGTGTCAATAACTGAAAGACTAAACGTATGCAACTGCTATGGTCAGATTCAGACCGGAAAATCAAATCTGTGCACATAAACCTATCAATGTGGAATAGACATTATTCATCCCAGAAATGATTCTGAATATTGATAAATACTGAATATTCTGTCGCCCCCTTCAGTTTATTTAAAAAACATGATCCCATTTGATGGTTTCCACCAGAAAAAGCATCAACATAAAGATTAATTATGGGCAGATCCACAAAGCTTAGGACAATGCAATTTCAAAGTAACAGATGAAGTTGAATACGACTAACTGAGGATAAGAATTACATTAGGTTACCACAAGTTCATGCAGAACTGTTCCTCCTCCACTGAGGAAATCACTACTCCACCTGAAGGTTTATGCGCTATTCCATTCTAATAATCAGATGTACCATGCCATTTAAAACAGATGGTTCCTATAGAGAAATGTATCCCCATCATATTAATACTCACTAAGGTTGTGCCAAATGCAAATAGTTTATTTAACACTGACAGTAGACACAGTAAGCACTGTAGATCAATTTAATATTCCTTCAAATGTACATTGTAACTCCTAATGAGAAGCAAAAGGGTTTTATCCTCAGAACATAAGGGCAAGGGAAAAGAGCAAATAAAAGAAATGTGAAAACAACATTGGCATCAGAACAAGTGGTCATGAAGCAACAGGATTGTCGTAAAAATCCAACTGGTTTCACTTATGTCCTTTAGAGAAGTAAACCTGCTCTCATTATCCATTCTAGGTCTATATATGACCAGAAGGTCAACTGTCATCTTCTCAGGCTAACTAAAGATAGACAGTGAATACCAGGCTGGTCAGCCATGCCCACATCTTGAAAATGAGTGACTGAAATCTCCTTGTGCATCCTATAAAATGAATTAAGAAATTTTTAAAGTTTTACGTCATTCTTGAATGCAGTTCAAAGAAAGCCAAACACATTTATTGAAGGTGCACAAGTCTTCTCAGAATTCAGAACTGTGTTGAATATTCTACTATTCATTAGCTGTCTCTCCTGAAAGTGTTGTTACTGAGGTTGTAGATTTGCTCACCAAGCCAGTGTGTTTGATTGCAGACATTTTGTCAGCGCTCTTCGGCTGAAGCAATGGTGTTCTGTCCCTTCTGTTATTTATATGCCTCAGTTTGCTGGGGTGCTTGGCATTACTTCCGGTTCTGTTTTTCAGTGGTTTGTATATGGGGTCCAGTTCAATGTGTGTGTTGATGGAGTTCCGGTTGGAATGCCAGGCCTCCAGGAATTCCCTGGCATATCTCTGTTTGGCTTCTGCTACTATGGATGTGTTGTCCCAGTCGAATTTGTGTCCTTCTTTGCTTAAGCACCAGCTAGCCACCAAGAGGCAAGACAATTCTCACTGGTCTCAATACACACAGACAAAGAACGGCATGAATTCGACTGGGACAATACATCCCTAGTAGCATGAGCCAAACAGAGACATGCCAGGGGATCCCTGGAGGCCTGGCATTCCAACTGGAACTCCATAAACAAACACATTGAACTGGACCTCATATACAAACCACTGAAAAACAGAACAGAAGTAATGCCAACCACCCTAGCAAACCGAGGCATATAAATAACAAGAGGGACAGAAGACCAACGCTTCACCCAAGGTGCACTCTTGATGTTACCTAGAAGAGTGACAAAATGTCCGCAATCAAACACACTGGCTCGGTGAGCAAGTCTACAACCTCAATCCCAACCCGAGCTACAAATCTTCTCAAAAACTTTTAAGTGTTGGGATTGTACAGCCAACGTTATCAATCTGCTCCATGACCTCTGTTCAATGCAGTGAGGTCTACTTTGTCAGTTGAAGTAACTACAGCTTCCTGGTTCCCATTCAAGTAAAACAAAATGAAAACATTTCATACAGTTCAGTAATAAATAGGGAGAGAGGGGGAGGCAGATAGAAGATGGATAGAGGAGAAGATAGGTGGAGAGGAGACAGACAGGCCAAAGAGACGGGGGTGGAGCCAGTAAAGGTGAATGTAGGTGGGGAGTTAGGGAGGGGATAGGTCGGACCAGGGAGGACGGACAGGTCAAGGAGGCAGGATGAGGTTAGTGGGTAGGAGATAGGGGTGGGGCTTGAGGTGGGAGGAATGGTTAGGGAGGCAGGGACAAGCTGGGCTGGTTTTGGGATGCGGTCGGGGGAGGGGAGATTTTGAAGCTTGTGAAGTCCACATTGGGCTGCAGGGTTCCCATGTGAAATATGAGATGCTGTTCCTGCAGCTTTCGGGTGGCATCGTTGTGACACTGCAGGAGACTCAGGATGGACATGTCGTCCAAGGAATGGGAGGGGGAGTTGAAATGGTTCGCAACTGGGAGGTGTAGTTGTGTGTTGCGAACCGAGCATAGGTGTTCCGCAAGCAGTCCCCAAGCCTCCGCTTGGTTTCCCCGATGTATAGGAGGCCACAACGGGAACAGCGGATGCAGTATACCACATTAGCAGATGTGCAGGTGAACATCTTTTTGATGTGGAAGGTCTTCTTAGGGCCTGGAATGGGGGTGAGGGGGGAGGTGTGGGGGCAGGTGTAGCACTTGCTCCGGTTGCAGGGAAAAGTGCCGGGTGTGGTTGGGGTGGAGGGGAGTGTGGAGCAGACAAGGGAGTCACGGAGAGAGTGGTCCCTCCGGAAAGCAGATAAGGGTGGGGAGGGAAAAATGTCTTTGGTCGTGGGGTCAGATTGCAGATGGCGGAAGTGTCGGAGGATGATGTGTTGGATCCAGAGATTGGTGGGGTGATACATGAGGATGAGGGGGATTCTGTTTTGGTTATTATTGCGGGTAGGGGGTGTGAGAGATGAGTTGCGGGAAATGCTAGAGACACGGTTGAGGGCGTTTTCGACCACTGTGGAGGGGAAGGTGCGGTCCTTGAAAAACAAGGACATCTGGGATGTCCGGGAGTGGAATGCCTCATCTTGGGAGCAGATGCAGCGGAGCCGAAGGAATTGGGAATAGGCGATGGCATTTTTGCAGGAAGATGGGTGAGAGGAGGTGTATTCTAGGTAGCTGTGGGAGTCGGTGGGCTTGAAATGGATATCGGTTTCCAGGTGGATGCCAGAGATGGAGACAGAGAGGTCCAGAAAGGAGAGAGAGGTATCAGAGATGGTCCAGGTGAACTTAAGGTTGGGGTGGAAGGTGTTAGTGAAGTGGATGAACTGTTTGAGCTCCTCGTGTGAGCACGAGATGGCGCCGATACAGTCATCGATGTAACAGAGGAAGAGGTGGGGGATAGGGCCAGCGTAGCTTTGGAAGAGGGATTGTTCCACATATCCTACAAAGAGGCAGGCATAGCTTGGGCCCATGCGGGTATCCACGGCCACCCCCTTTGTCTGTAGGAAGTGGGAGGAATTGAAAGAGAAGTTGTTGAGGGTGAGGACGAGTTCGGCTAAGCCGATGAGGGTGTCAGTGGAGGGGGACTGGTCGGGCCTGCGGGACAGGAAGAAGTGGAGGGCCTTTAGGCCATCTGCATGGGGAATGCAGGTGTATAGGGACTGGACGTCCATGGTAAAGATGAGGTGTTGGAGACCGGGGAATTGGAAGTTTTGGAGGAGGTGGAGGGTGTGGGTGGTATCATGGACGTAGGTAGGGAGTTCCTGGACCAAGGGGGAGAAAATGGAGTCGAGATAGGTGGAGATAAGTTCGGTGGGGCAGGAGCAGGCAGAGACAATGGGTCGACCAGGGCAGTCAGGTTTGTGGATTTTGGGAAGGAGATAGAAACGGGCAGTGCAGGGTTGGGGAATGATGAGGTTAGAAGCTGTGGGTGGGAGGTCACCTGAAGTGATGAGGTTATGGATGGTTTGGGAGATGATGGTTTGGTGCTCGGGGGTGGGATCATGATCAAGGGGGCGGTAGGAGGAGGTGTCAGAGAGTTGGCGTCTGGCCTCGGCAATGTAGAGGTCTACTACAACTACATACTACAACTGCGCCTCCCTTGTCCGCAGGTTTTATGGTGAGGTTGGGATTGGAGTGGAGGGAGCGGAGGGCTGCACGTTCTGCGGGGGAGAGGTTGGAATGGGTGAGAGGGGTGGAGAGGTTGAGGCGATCGATGTCTCGACGGCAGTTAGAGATGAAGAGGTTGAGGGAGGGTAGGAGGCCTTGGGGTGGTGTCCAGGAGGAGGGGGTGTGTTGGAAGCGGGAGAAGGGGTCAGTAGAGGGAGCGTTAGGCTCACGGTTAAAGAAGTAAGCGCGGAGGCGGCGGAAAAACTGTTCAATGTCCAAACGCGAGTTGTATTCGTCGATGTTTGGGTGGAGGGGGACAAAGGTGAATCCTTTACTGAGGACTGACAGTTCGTCCTCAGTGAGGGGGAGGATGGTGAAGACTCGGCAGGGCTGGGTGCTATTGTCTCCTCTGGAGCTGCTGGCTGTGGAGGTGGTGGGCGGAGCGACGTCAGTGGTGGGCGGAGCGACATTGGCGGTGAGCAGAGCGACGTAGGCCGGTAAATCTTGGATGTTAGTGGCAGCAGCGTCCTCGATGTCTGTGTTGTCGGCCTCAGAAACGGAGGCGGCGGCATCAGCAGCGGTGTCGATGACGTTGGCTGTACCAGAAGTGGTGTGCCGGGCGGCGGCAGATGTGACGTCATCCGTGGAATCCGTGGGTGCTCCAAAGGTGGCCACATGGCAAATGGCGGCGGGCACATGGTGGTGAAGGTCCTGGGTAGGGTGGCAGGCACCAGTAAGTTTAAAGTACTTTCGGTTTTTAGTGTCCAATAAAGCAGAGTAGAATTGTGAGTTCAGGTTGTGGATCTTACGAAGAATAAAAAACAGGAGAGGTCCTTTGCAGGTCTGGGAGAGGCAGGCTCTGAGCTGGGGTAGGCTTAATTGTAGTATCTGGAGATGCCGGCGCATTGCAGTGAGTGTGTATTTCAGGAGCTGCAGGGAGAAACGCTTCTGTTGGATATCAATGTTCTGAATGTAGCGGTCGTCGCGGTTGGGGCCAAACTGGGAAGGCCTAAATGTAGACTATAGTCTGTTGGGGATGATCCAGTTCCGTAGGCAGGTACTCAGAAAGGTAATGTGGCTGTAGTACCTGGTTTGCTTTAGGACGTGGTCGAGCAGTTTCAGGGCTGAAGAGATTACAGGAGGGTTGCAGTGGGAGAGGGATACACTGAGGTTTTTCCGGAGGGAGGAGGTAACTTCTTTAAGGTAGGCATCCTTAGAAAAGGCTTCGCAGTGGGGTTAAAATTGTTTCAGAGATAGTAGGAACTGCCGATGCTGGAGAATCTGAGATAACAAGGTGTAGAGCTGGATGAACACAGAAGGCCAAGCAGCATCAGAGGAGCAGGAAGGCTGACGTTTCGGGCCTAGACCCTTCTTCAGAAATGGGGGAGAGGAAGGGGATTCTGAAATAAATAGGGAGAGAGGGGGAGGTGGATAGAAGATGGATAAAGGAAAAGATAGGAGGAGAGGAGACAAACAGGTCGAAGAGGCGGGGATGGAGCCAGTAAAGGTGATGTAGGTGGGGAGTTATGGAGGGGATAGGTCGGTCCAGGGAGGACGGGACAGGTCAAGGAGGCGGGATGAGGCTAGTAGGTAGAAGATGGGGGTGGGGCTTGAGGTGGGAGGAGGGGATAGGTGGGAGGAAGGACAGATTAGGGAGGTGGGGACAAGCTGGGCTCAACCCGAAACGTCAGCTTTCCTGCTCCTCTGACGCTGCTTGGCCTGCTGCGTTCATCCAGCTCTACACCTTGTTATCTCAGATTCTCCAGCATCGGCAGTTCCTACTATCTCTGATACAGTTCAGTACATGCTTTTGATTTTTTTCCATTTTACAGTTCAGACTTTCCTCCTTGTCTAAAACAAACCATTAACCTTTCAGAGGCAACTGGGTCCACAACTTGCAGAGCTGGATGAACACAGCAGGCCAAGCAGCATCATAGGAGCAGAAAGGCTGACGTTTCAGGCTGAAGGGTCTAGGCCCGAAACATCAGGCTTTCTGCTCCAATGGTGCTGCTTGGCCTGCTGTGTTCATCCAGCTCTACACCTTGTTATCTCAGATTCTCCAGCATCTGCAGTTCCTACTATCTCTGGGTCCACAACTTGCCTTCTTCATCTTACATTTCTTGAGAAAGTAATTCGTTCTTTTGATGTTAGGCCATGCAAACATACCATTAGCAATACAAGAGCACAAGGATAAAGTGCTACAGCCTTCACTATCAAGTTAATCCATGGTCTATTATCCATCATATAATTGGATATTAGGATGGAATCAATGAAGAGACCTTGACAAGAGCCAAGATGTTCACAATTCCAAAAGGGTAAAGATTTGTTTTAAATGGGCCAGTACAGCCCCAAGGAAAAGAGACTTGAATCAAAACAAAAACCCAAATTTGCTACTTCAGGTTAATTTGTATTTCTTGAATTTTCTCTTTTTTTGATAAAAATATGTGCATTCAGATGCAAAGCATACAGCGTACCCTTCTACTGATTTTTCTCATCTCGCTAATTTTGTCACTTTAGCAATATCAGACACTGTAAATGGGACAGAAGCTGGTTTATCTGATCTATTAGAGCTGGTTGTTTGAGGTCTCATAGGAGATGCCGCTCTCTGGTACATTAACGAGCAATAGATCATTTGTTGATTGTTCTTGGATACAGTCAAGCAGATTCTAGCATGAGTAAGGGATGATGACTCAGTGGTTAGCACAGGTCCAGGGACCTGGCTTCAATTCCAACCTTGGGCGACAGTCTGTGTGGAGGTTGCATGTTCTCCCTGTATTTGCATGGGTTTCCTCCGGGTGCTCCGGTTTCCTTCCAAAGTCCAAAGATGTACAGGTTAGGTGGATTGGCCATGCTTAAAAATTACCCTGTGGTGTCCAATAATGTGCAGGTTAGGTGGGTACACCATAGTAAAAAAAAACCCACATGTGGTGGAGGGGGAGGCTGCGTCTGGGTGGGATGCTCTTCAGACGGTCAGTGCAGACTTGATGGGTCGAATGGCCTCTTTCGGCACTGTAGGGATTCCATGATTCTAAAGGAGGTGGCCATATCTGATTGAATAGAACACAATGTACATTGGATATACTCAAGCACCTTCAGGCTCTCAGAAAACAAATTCTGAGCTGGTAATTCAGATCAGATACTCTAGTGAGTAAATACTCAAGAGCCAGTTCATGAAGAAATGGAGAAATCTGATGGGGACCAGAAAAACCAATATTGTTGATCTCGGTATATTAAGGATTTGAGACAACACCACAATCGACCTGCTCAGAAACAGCTCAAGAATTGGTTACAGTGAAAGACCTGAGGATCAACTTGGTGGGATAAATTTGGCATAGTGCAAGTGTTCTCAACTTCGTTGCTCCCAAGGACCCTCTTGAGTTACGGAAATTTCACTGGGCTCCTGTAGAGTAACCATTTCTTCTCTGTATAAAACCAGTGATACTCAGAAGAAAAATATATAGACCCTATTTTCTGCATATAAACCAACGTTTTCCCAGCTACCTTCAATTCTGAGGAAGGGTCACTGGACTCGAAATGTTCACTCTGATTTTTTCTTCAAAGATGCTGCCAGACCTGCTGAGTTTTTACAGCAACTTCTGTTTTTGTTCTAGATTTAAAGTTATCTTTGTTTTGCTTACAACTCGGTTGCTAACATCCAGTCTTTCCCTTTCCTTGTTTGGTATTGACTCTTTTCTCCAAAATCCAACTGACCAGGGAGACCTCACATCATTAGCCTTCAAATGCACAGATTCCTTTACTTTTAGCAAGCATTTTTAAAAATTCTATTTGCCTATATATGCTACTGGACACAATTTGAATTCCCGAAGGCAGAGCAGATTGTAAATCAGCTTGAGAGGGGCACAGTGGAACCACATGCAGGGGATGGAATGAAGGAGCAAAGGAAGCATGGGCTTGGAGGATCGTTTACCAAAAAAACTGCTGCAAGTAATCATCTCACTGGGGAACCATGAGCTGATGCTTCAAGTCAGGGCAATGATTCTCAGTGCTGTATGCCTGACAACTCAATATCTTATCTTCATATCCTATCCCAGTTTCCATCATTGCTCTGTGTCCACTGTGTGTGTGAACCTGCTCTGTTTTCTTTACACACTTCATCCAGGATCCTGTGTGATTACTGACGGATTCTTCGTTGAATAAACTCTCATTGAATGGCATCTCTTGATTGACAGAGCACCTTGTGGAGGCTCCAATTATGAATGGCCTATTATCGTATCAGTTTGTTTTTCATACACATAATCTGGTTGTTTTTGGCAGACTCTTTAAACCCTTGCATGGATCACCCACTGGTTGACAGCTCCTGGTATAGTGGACAGACACTAGTTTATACAGAGTACCATGTTTAATAATTGGAAACCTCACTGTGTCTCCAGTGCACTTTTGTAGCAGGACACTTTCCTATTGTTTTGGCATTCATTTCTCTTTTTAAACCAAAGTTGCATTTAAAAGCAGGTAACATTTCTGCACTGGAAGAAGGCAGGAGAATATCTGTGAGCTTGGCACCTTGTGAAAGATTCATTCATACCTTTGGGATCAGTGCTCCTAAAATGGTTTGGCTCATTCCCTTCAAGTGTAAGAACTTTACTCACAATACATTCTTGATGGGGACTGATATAGATACGCCAAGCACTGTTCAATTGTAAGACCAATTCCTGAAAATCTTTCACATGGACGACACAGAGCATGCCTGGGTAAAAGCAGACATGATCTGTTTACCCTATGCAACCACCTATACAATTACAGATTATTTTAAAATCCACACACACGCAGACAAACACATTTAGCAACTAGCTATACAATTACTGATTATTTTAAATCCATACACACATTTCAGCAACCAACTGTACATTTACTGATTACTTTTAAAATCCACACACACACACAAACACATATTTAGCAACCATCTATACATTTACTGATTATTTTTAAAATCCACACACACACACAAACACACACTTAGCAACCATCTA
>NC_063364.1:19312946-19400272 GCF_021869965.1 Rhincodon typus | reverse complement strand
ATTTTAAAATCCACACACACACACAAACACACACTTAGCAACCATCTCTACATTTACTGATTATTTTAAAATCCTTATACACAGACACACACACACTTAGCAACGACCTATACAATGACTATTTTAAAATACACTCGCACACACTATTAGCAATCACCTACACGACTACAGATTATTTTAATAATCCACACACACATCTCTCCATGGTAAATGCTGCAGTTTTTGGATTGTGCACTGGCTCAAACTGGTGCCAGGGCTGGAGCCATGATAGAAAGTGCTGGCAGAGCAGGGAGGAGGCACCGTCCATGTTCAATGTGAGAAGGAGAGTGCCTGGGCCGTGGCGCTGCTATCCCGGGGACTGCTGTACTTACGCTCCACATCATGAAGCTTCGCCCTCTCCTCCTCCAGTTTCCCCTTCAGCGTCTCTGCCTCGTCCCTCAGCGACGACACGGTTTCGTTCTCCTGCAGCCCCTCGGTTGCCATCTTTTTGACACCGAGAAGGAAACAAAAATAAGAATTTTCTTTTTTTTTAGAAAAGGCAAGCTTTCTGTGTGTGTGTGTGTGTGTGTGTTTGGATGCTGTTTGTTGCCGGAATGATACCCAAAGCCCCAGCTCAGTTAGATGGAGGCTGGCTGACGTCAGTGGGAGGCTACATCACCCTCCAAATGGGAAGATTTCCCTTCTGAAATGACAAGGATTAGGAAGAGCATTCACAGCCAGACCGTTTAACCTCCTGTATCTGTGTGTGTGTGTGTGACCTGCCTGTTAGGGAGCGGCAGTTAATTACAGAGACGTGGGGAGCGCGTCAGTTTTAAAATGTAGCATTGCCCAGGCCAACACTGAAAGAATCCAAGTGCTAGCTAACAGATTAAACACTGTATCCACCATGTCCCTCCAGCAAAACTGTCCAGGTGAAGGATGTAGACAATCTGCCTCGAGCATCTCTCTCCATAATTCCTCCAGACCCCTCCACCCAAAACTCCTTAAATTGTTCAGAAGGACGTGAACGGCGCCACCACACATTGGAGTTAACGGTGTCATTCATTCCCACATTGTATGAAAATATTAAACAGGGGCGGAATGGGTTGATTTTATTATTTTGTTAGTGTCTCCCTGTCGTGGAAGGTTTACACTGTGTCTCATTTTCCAAAGAGTTGGAAAAATTTGCAATCTATTAATGTGAATGCACGACAAATGTCGTGTTCGTTTTTGAGAAGTGTTAATTCAAAATGGATGGGTTCCAAATGTGGGTTAACCCCCACCCCCCTTAACAGCACAGAACAATAAATACACAAAACGCTGGAAATAGTCAGCTGGTCAGACTGCATATGTGGAGACACAAACCAGCTCCCTGAAAGTTTGGGACTCAATGTTCCACAATTCCCCATCATAATCACTGCTCTCATTTCCTTCAAAACTGTTACATCTCGAACTTTACTCAGTCCTAACCAAAATGTCACAGACCTGAAATGTTAACTTGGCTTCTCACTCCACAGATGCTGCCAGACTGTGAAGAATTTCCAGCATTTACTGTTTATGATTTCAGATTTCTAACAAATGCCTGTGCTCTGTGTGCTATCATCAACAACACCTTCCACTTTCTAACCATTTTAACCCCGCTTCCCCCTCCATGGGTGACACGTCCATCCTGGGCCTCCTCCACAATGACACCACATGCAAACTGGAGGAACAACACCTCATATTCCGCCTCGGGAGCCTATAGCCCAATGTCCTGAAAATGGAATTCACCACTTCTAAAATCTCCCCACCCCCTCTCATGTCCACCTCCTTGACCCGACACTACCTGCCGATCTTCTTCCCCACCTATCTGTCCCACCCTTCCCACTACCCCTACCTGCAACCACCTATCGCCATCCCACCTACCTTCCCCCAGCCCCACCTCTCCTCCCTCTATTTATTACCCAGCTCCCTTCCTCCTCCCCAGTCCTGATGAAGGATACAGGTCTGAAACATCCACTCTCCTGCTCCTCTGATGCTGCCTGACCTGCTGTGTTCCTCCAGCGCCACATTGTGTTGTCTCTGACTCCAGCATCTGCAGTTCGCACTATCTCCCAATGTTTTCCTACATTTGCTCCAGCAATCTGGACATCTGAGGCTGGACCACTATCTGTTGCCCATTCCTTATTGTCTTGGAGAATGTGATGGTGAGTTACACTAGGGGTGAACCACTGCAGTCTATGTAGTGTAACTTCTGTATATCCACATGACAGTTGGAGGGGTGCTTCTGTGAATTTGACCCTGTGACAGTTAAAGAATGGTGTATTGTTGAAAGGGAGTGAGCGGTGTAAGTTGGAAGGGAACTTACAGTAGAGGTATGCTTTGGAAGGTGCTGTCCAAGGAGACTTGGAGAGTTGTACTGTACACCTTGTAGATTGTTCACATCCTTATCACTGTGGCGGATGATGCTTAAGATGGGTTGGTTGGTGTATCAGCCAGGATGGGTTGCTTTGTCCCTAATGCTGTGAAGATTCTTGAATGTTTTTTGAGCTGCACCCATCCCAGCAAATTAAGAGTATTCCATCATGCTCCTGAGTTGTTCCCAAAGATTGAAAATATGAAGCACCCTCTTTATGCCTCATGCTCTGAGTGTTGCTGGAGCTGCACCCATTCAGGACAAATGGAGAGTATTCTATCAGACTCCTGAATTGTGCCTTGTAACTGATGGACAGGCTTTGCGGAGACAGGAGGTGAGTTATTTACCATCAAACCCCCAGCCTTCGATCTGCTCTTTTAGTTACAGTATTTATTAGGTCCATTTATAACCTTCAGGATGCTGATGATATAGGGATTCAGGGATGGTAGAGACTCATAGAACACAGAACAGTACAGCACAGAAACAGGCCCTTTGACCCACCATTCTGTGCTGACCATAATGCCATTCTAAACTAGCCCCATCTGCCTGCACATGGTCCATATTTCTCTATTCCCTACCTGTTCACATGTCTGTCTAAATGCCTCTTAAACATTGCTTTTGTATCTGCTTCTACCACCATCCCTGACATCATGTTCCAAGCACCTGCCACCTTCTGTGTAAGAAACTTGCCTTGCACATGTCCTTTAAACTTTTCACCTCTCATCTTAAACCTTTGCCACCTTCTTTTGGCATTTCCAATCCGAGAAAAAGACTGCAACTATTCGATTCTCTGTGTTGGTGAAGGTAATTGACTAGCACTTGTGTGGTGTGAATGCTATTTGCTATTTATCAGCCCAAGCCTAACTGTTACTCAGGTCTTGCTGTATGTGGACTTCATTATTTGGAGAAATACAAATGAGACTGGAAATTATATAACAATCTGTGAAAATCCCTACTTCTAACTATATGATGAAAGAAAGTAATTGATGAAGAAGCTGAAGATGATAGGACCTTCAACTTTTCAGGAATGATTTACATACTTATATTGCCAATGGTTTTAATATTACATGAGAACCGTTTGATTTATGGACATTAAACTCAGAAGAGGTAGTTATCCAACTGTATCCTCACTGCCGAGCTATTAAATCCAATTGAATTTTCCTAATCATTCCACATGGCCTCCAATATTACGTTTCTTCAAGTGCTTATCTAGCTCCCTCTTAAGACACAATTACAATGTGAAAGAATTCCCACTTTGTACCAAATATTAAACTTGTAAATCTGGCATCATCATCTGACTTGACTAGGAATGAAAGGTCACACCATCAGTTTGGGTTTGGAATGTAAATTGCATGTGGTTTCACAGATTGAACGTTTAGGGATTTGTTGTACTCCGTGGCACTTTATAGGCTAATCTGACGTAGATTTCAGCACCTTAAAAGCACTCCCTGAATCTGCAACTAAAAAGATAGCTAAAGTTCTAGTTGGGCAGCTGAGAAGCAAAGTTCTGTCTGTCTCGAGCGAGAACCAATTAGTTGTTCAGTCTGAACCAGTGATTCACTCAACTTTAGTAGACATCCATGGCAATTTGTTCCAAATCTCAATCATTCCATGTGAATAAAGTCTTCTAGGAGCACACTTATACTGAACTGTAACTCCTATGTGTAGTGCTTTTGCTCTGTACTGACACAGCACAAGTCATATAGAGTGGACTGCAATACCTGAAATATGGTGGACGCAGGGCCAACAGCAACTTTCATAAGGCAATGGGCTGAAGGCTTGAAATAAAAATGTTTGTGGGGAATGAGGAAAGAGCGTTGGGAAGGGAATCATTGAGTAGCTCTGTCAAAGAGCTGGCACAGGCACCGATTCTGACCTGGACGATTCTATGAAAATAAAAGTAGTTTAAATCCTGGATCAGGACCTGTCCAAACACATAGGAGCACAGTAAGTGAAGGATTCCTCAATGGACATTCTTTTAGAGGCATTAATAATTCAATTTTAGTGACCAGATGAAGGTGCTTAGGTTTGTGGCCTGTAACGTGTTTGAAAGGTAGTAACGCTGGCTAAATTCACATTCTCTGTCTTAACTTGTTAAAACATGTTTGAAGTTCGAATCATTGGCCATACCATTTCGACACACAGTGAGCAATAGTTGATCTGCTGCGTGTTGATGTAAAGGTTCCGCAATGGCCCGACTTCCTGGCATTTTTCACACGGCCCAAAGGTCGCAGCAGCAAAAGTCTGGTCACACATTTCTCAGGAAGCCTGGCCTGGAACTGCAGACAGAAAAAGGAAAATCAGGGAGGAAATAATAAATATTCAACAGCACATTCGATCAGTGACGATAAATCTGTGTAGCCTAATCCAATCAGGCAGAAATAAACACACACACAGACACACGGACACACACAGACACACACAGATATATGTATATGTGTATATAAATATATATACACACACACAGACACACACACATAGACACACATACACACATATACACACAGACAGACATACACACATAGACACACACAGACAGACATACACACACACATACACACACACACACACAGATACACATACACACACACAGACACACACACACACACACACACACACACAGATACACATACACACACACACACAGACATACACACATACACACACACAGATACACACAGACATACACACAGACACACACACACAGACATACACACAGACACACACACAGATACACACACACACATAGACACACACATACACACACACACCTGTGTTTCAACATCAGTGACAGTCCAGTATTCCACTCAGGGACCCAATCACAGTTTTGTGACTTTATGTTGATCAAACCACATATCACCAAAGTAAATATGATGATATCTTTATTACAAGAAATACAAGCACAGATCAGACCATCTCCGCACACAAGTAACATCTTAATTTTGAAGGGCAATTACACAAAAGCAGAATCAGAAATTCAAATAGGACCTGCCAGAAACACACAGCAAGGCTGACAGCAATGGCAAAAATAGCAGTAGAGATAACGGGTGGGATCTACTGACCCTTGAGGTGCCAGGCTTGGATGTGGGAAAGTAGAAACCACATTCTGGTGGCTTTCCACCTCAATCAGAATTAAGCTCTGGTTAGGAAAACGTTTGGTTGACCTGCCTACTGCAATGACAATTGAGGGCCATTAAATGACTAATTATAGGCCTTGGCTCATCATTACTGGGGGTAACTGAGCTTCAGATGACCCTGTCACCATGTGGTAGTCCTGGTAACTACCACTTGACAGTGGCGGTGGAGGCTGTGACATTGTAGAAATGTCACTGGTCTTGTAATCCAGACCCCTAGGCTAATGCTCTGAGGACAAGGGGTTTGAATCTCACCATGGTATGTGGTGACATTTGAATTCAATAAAAATCTGGAAAAGCTAGACCAATGGAGACCATGAAACTATTTCTGATTTGTTGTAAAACCCATGTGGTCACCGATGTCCTTTAGGGAAGGAATTCTTACCCAGTCTGGCCTACATGTGATTCCAGAATCTCAGCAGTTAGGTTGGCTCTAACAGTCCTTTGGGCAATTAGGGATGGACAATAAATGCTGACCTATCCTGCAATGCTCACAGCCCATGAATAGATTTAAAATATAAGCTCGTCACCTTGTGAGATAAGGTTCCACTGACCAAAGACAATCAGTGTCTGACTGAGGGACTAGGTGTTCAGTGGGGTACTGTTGCCAGCTAGAATTAACCACAACCCCTGCCCTTGCTTCTATTCCTTTTTTCCCCTTTTCCTGTAAGCCCCAACCTGAGAAAACCACCCATCCTCACCCACTCATCACTTACCATTGTCCCATATTCCCATTATCTTGGGGTTCCTCCTGCAACAGGCCTAGCCTGCTCTATGGTGCAGCTCTCACTGCCAAGGTCATGATTCCAGGATACAGCCCACTGGTGGCTTCACCATTGGCTGATTGGCATGTGATTTGCAGGGCCTTGCTCGAAGTATTTGGAGAAATGCAACCGTACTTAGCGTATTGGCTGGCTTGCTGTTGTCATGTGACCTCTACCTTTGCTGTCGGTGCTTCGGTGTGTAGGCTGTGGCCGCCATTAGACACACATCACGTCAAACAAGTCAGGAATGGTGTATCTGCAGATGTGTGGATTTAAAGAGCTGTAAGAAAGCCAGCTCCTGAAACAAAGAGTATGGAAGACTTTTTTTTCAAAAAGCATTCTGAAACTTTGAATGACTGGGTGAGTCACACCTTGTGTGCTGTGGAAGTGAAAGGAGATATGAGACAGAATTGGAGACAGTAAGAACTGCCGATGCTGGAGTCTGAGATAACATAGTGTGGAGCTGTAGGAGCACAGCGGGCCAGGCAGCATCAGAGGATGCTGTGTTATATATGACACAGAACTGGAATCTTTTTGCACTCTCCATGACAAAACTATGAAATAGCTGTAGAAGTAATGTCAAAATCTGAGCAAAGAAGCAGAATAACCCTGCTATCACTGCTGAGGAAAGAATACAACAAGTTGCATTATAGCCTAGATCTCACTCAGGAGCAGAAAAGCCATATAGGAGAGATTTTGCAGGCTTTCAAAACATACTTTGAACCCCACATTAATACTACTTATGTTTGGTATTTGTTGAATTTCAGAGCTTTGAGGGAGATAGAGACAATTGGTCAGTATGTGACCATACTGGTACACATAGCTGGATCCTTTGAGATTGGACAACTAAAAGTTAATCTTATCACAGATAGGAATAGCATTAAAGATTCTGCAGTGAGAGCACATGTCCTGAGAGAGGGGAAACATCTCACAAAAAAGTGATCAACATGGCAGCAGTTTTGAGATTGTGAATCATTAGCTACAGTGTATAAATGGGAGAACAGATGATGGTTTGCATTAAGCTGATTGACATCCAAGGCCAAATGAGAAAAATAGTTTGGGAATAAAGGATAAATAGTTGCAGAAAAGCCAGTGGAAAGACAACAGGCAGAGGACATAATGTGCATATATGGGCAACACGGTGGTGCAGTGGTTAGCACTGGTGCCTCACAGCGCCAGGGACCTGGTTCAATTCCACCCTCAGGTAACCACCTGTGTGGAGTTTGCACATTCTCCTCATGTCCTGGTGCTGCTGTTTCCTCCCACAGTCCAAAGATATGCAGGTTAGGTGGATTGGCCATGCTAAATTACCCATCGTGTCCAGGGATGTGCAGGCTGGGTGGGTTAGCCACGGGAAATGCAGAGTTGCAGAAAGGGTAGGTGGGTGGGATGCTCTTCAGAGGGACAGTGTGGACTCAATGAGCTGAATGGCCTACTTGCACACTGTAGGGATTCTATGATTTTATATTACTCACACAAAAGATAAGGAAGAATGTTCAATGTGGGGGAATTAGTGCCCTAACTGCAAGAAACTGGAATCACTTTTCACACAAGTGTTGAGCTAGAAAAAAGCAAAGCAAGCTTATACAGATGTCAGCCAATGATTCACAAGAGATGCTTATGATGTGTGACATCCCAGACAGACCATGGATGAAGCTTGCCGAATTACTTATCTTGTCACCGTTGACTATTATTCTGATTATTGGAAGGTAGACTAACCGATGTCAACAGCAACCAGTGAGATTGTCAAATACAATTCAGTTGTTATGGCATTCCAGACATTGTGATGAGTGATGACTGCCCTCATTTCATGCTTGAAACATTCAGTCGCTTCCTACAGGATTGTGAAATTCACCATCATACATTGGCTCTACACTATCCCCAGTCAAATAGAAAGGCTGAGACAATTGCTAAAGGGATCATAAAGAAATCAAGTTAATCTGGTGCAGTCTTGTACAAGGCAATCCTTGAGCAGAGTCATAGTCCAAAGGCTAATGTCACACCACACACAAATTATCCTTCCAGTAGTGGAAATAAAACTATCAATGCCAGAAGTAGTAATATGTATAACATCAACATGAAATGACAGAAAGCAAAATTTCATTTTAATAAAACTGCCAAGTAGTTGCCAGAACTGAGCATTGAGAGCCAGTCAGAGTGCAAACATTCAACATTCTCAACAACGGTTAGTTCTTATAGCCAATTGGGACCTGTGTACAGCTACTGTTAACTTGATCACACACAATGAATATCAACAACCAGATTTGTCAAAATAATCACAGATATATGCATACAACTGGAGACCATGCACCTTTACTACAGGCAGCAGATCAGGAAGAAGTGATCTCACCACCTCCACAGAGTACAGGACAACGTTCAGCCCTGGAGTTTCATTGTTCCCCAGCAACAGAAATGGATTAGTAACAACAGTTACCACACACTACCACATGGGATCACTGGTGAAGGAACATCACCTTAAGAATGAGCAGACAAAAGAACAGCCATCAGCAATGCCCAAACAAACAATTATGAGACCTACTCAATTTAACGACTACTTATACAATATGTGTAGAAACTAATGGCAGTTGAACTGACTAGAGTTAACGCATCCTGTTCCATTCATGAATGATAACTTTCATTGTTGAACATATATACTGGATAACTTGGATAACTTATAACTGCAAACGATAGTGTTCATGTTTTTTTTAACCAAAAGGGGAGTGTTTGCAGAAATACCCTTGTATTTAGTGTACCAACTGGTCATATGACCAGTTCTTCTGGAAATGCCTGTTGGCATCTGTTAAAGACACATCACTTAAAAGAGGAAGGAACAGCAAGGGTCTCTTACTGGCTCTCTATTCAGCTGACAAGTGATTCACTGCGTCAACAAGATTCCACCCTATGTTTCAGGTCAATGACCTCTCATCAGAACCTTTCTATTAATTTCTCTCTCCACAGATGTTGTCCGACTTCTGAGAATTTTCAGTAATTCCTGTTAGTTTATAAACGCAATTTTATCATATGCAAAGCACTACTAAAATCTGAAATAAAAGAAAAATAACCCAGATACTGGAAATCCGAAATACAAGCAGAAAAAGTGATGGAAATATTCTGCAGGTGTGACAGCATCTGTGAAATGTAAACAGAGTCAATATTTTAAATTGAATATAATCTGAAAGAAGACTCGTATTCAAAGCAAAATGCTAACTCTGTTTGTCTCTCTCCAAATAAATCCAGATTATTGACAATTTCAAGAACTTTCTGTTTTGTTCAGCACCAAAACCCGTACTCGATTTACTCAGATAAAAGATGTAAAATATTCGCAAAGTTTAGCAATTTGAACTGTCACGCAGATTACATTAAGAATTCCTCATTACAGGTTGTTACTTAGCCTTTTAATTCTGAAAATCAATTAATTCCAAACATATGCTGGAATGAGAACATCTGAAACATTTATCTGCATGTAAAATGCCAACATTTGAACATTGAGTTTAAATTCAGACATACCTGAACGCTATAGGAAGAATGCAGATGGGAGGCTGAAGTCAGGCTCTGAGAGACTGAGGATTTAAGAAGATAATCCAGCCTCAGTGGCCAAGTGATAATCTACTTAAAGGGTTACAGGTCATTCTGAATATTTTTACTGACACCTTTAGACAGAACCTTTTTATAATCACTGCAACTTTGCACTTTATTGCAAGAAACGTAAGGAATCTAACAACAAAATACACTGAATATTTTGTGTGTCTCAGGAATGTTTGGAATGATTAACCGTTCAGGAGATTTATGACTCAATTGACGTCATGATTTAGTTTTCCAAATACTCAACGCAGCATTGAAAACTGTCAATCATCCTTAAAATTCCTTTAAAATTTCAAATCCATGAAATAAATTTTAAAAAAGGCATATATTTTAATTGAATGTACAAGTTTGAATACATCAGTGACCAGGAATGGTCTGAACAACTCTTAGATATTGGGTGGAGTATTTACATTTTTAAAAATATAATTCATGGGATGTGGACATCTCTGACTCAACTAGCACTTATTGCCCATCCCTAATTGCCCAGAGGACATTTAAAAGTCAATCACATTAGTCACATGTAGGCCAGACCAGGCAAAGATAGTAGATTTCCTTCACTAAAGGCGAATCAGATGGGTTTTCACAACAATTGGTGGTGGTTACATGTTGCAATTAGGCTTGCTCTTTATTCCAGATATTAATTTCACTCAAATTTCACAATTTGCCATGGTGGGCATTGGAACCCAAGCCCCAGGAACATTAATGAGCACTTCTGGATTATCAGACCAGTGACATCACACAATGCCACTGTCTCCCCTGGTAACAGGTGATTGCGTAGAAGTTATGCTAATTAAAGTTTTATCAGGCTACCAAATATTTTTAAATTATGGCACAAGAGGAAAATATTACAAATCCTGAAATTCTGATTAAAACAAGTGATGCAAATAGGAAGCTGTTGGCATCTGAAGAGATTGGAATGGGTTCCTGTTTGATCAGGAATCCCTTAATATAAATGAGAGGATGGTGTGAGGGCCTCTTTCAGAGGCTGTATCCATCAAGCCATCTTCAGAGGCAGAAGAAACACGATCAGGTTCTTGTGCTTCTATTGTTCCTTACTGGAGCATATTCACCTAGTGACGATGTGTACAGCTGGCACTACAGAGGGAACAACCATTCATAGGATTGTATTTGCAGAAGGTCTGGGAATAATGAGGTTGGATTTTAATGCTTGGGGTTCATGTGAGGTGAGGGAGGCAGATGGAAAGTGTGTGGCCCGATAACTATCCTTCCCAGGTAAACAATGATGAATCTAGCTCAGGCAGCCAATTAGTGGCAGTGGGAAAGTGATAAGGTTCGGAAACATATCAGCCATGTTTGCATGGTGGTGCAGAATCAATGAGCCAAATAGCCTCATACTTGTTTGTTTGTGAGGCTATGGCTAGAGGTGAATTGCAGGCTGATTCTTGATTTCAAGGGTTCCTCCAGACACAGTGACCCTGGTAAAGGTATTATGTTGAAACAGATAGCAGAAGGTGGCTATTAATGAGGTCTATACTGGTATTTGGTTCCAGCAAGTCTGGAAGAAGCCCTGTATTGTAGCAGATGGCAGATATTGAATGGTGATTCAGACCTCGGGAAAAGACAATCTGCCTATTAAGGTGGATCCAAAGTTTTTGAAAATTTTGTTCTGGGAGAAGAGTTTTACTGCTGATGACACAGCATGAAAATTTGAAAGCGCCCTACCTGATTTTCCACATCAGGTTTTTGAAAGCCCAGAGAGTAGAAAGTTGAGTTAGAAGTATTACTACCTGTACCTGAGTGAACTGAAGAGGTGACCCTGATCAACATTTCCAGAAAAGCAACCAATGAATCCATATCTTTGCCTGCGAAATAATGTGCAACTTTTAAGTAATCTGGCCAGTTTTGTTAATTTCTTTTTATCTCAACTGACTGATTCTGTATCCACTGCCATTTTGAAGAGAGTTCCAAACATCTACCACACTTTGTTTGTAGAAGAGCTTCCTAATATCACTCCTGAACCGTGTAACCCTAATTCTCAGTCTATGTTCCCTAGTTCTAGAAACCCCGATAAGTGGAAATGGTTTATCTTTATCGACCTTGTCTTTTCCTGTTAATATCTTGAAGACATTGATAAGATCACCCTTAAACTTCTAAATTCTAGAGAAAACAAGCCTAATTTATATAATCTCCCCTCACAATCCCTGAAGTCCAGGTATCATTCTTGTAAACCTACATTGTAAGCCAACATTCCTCCAAGGCCAATATATCCTTTTTAAGATGTAGTGCCCAGATCTACTCAACCTCTCCTCATGAGAAAGTCCCTCCATACCTGATATCAGCTTAGTGAACCTTCTCTGCACTGCCTCCAATCCCAGTAAATTTTAGTGACCCAATGTTTTCAGGGAGTATTACGGTCCATGACTACTGATTCCTGAATAAATTAGTCAAAACGTCATATTGTAGTAACAACCCTACTAATAGGGTAGGTTCTCTTTGAATTTGAAGTGGTCATCCTGAGCAATAATTACTGACTTTAGGAAAGCCAATCATATTTATTGCCCAAGCCAACAACTGATTATGAAATTAAAATTGTAAATAACATCAATCGAGAAGAGAATTAACTGATCTGGTCACCATTCCATTCTGTTCCATTTAAAGTAAGCTAATACAATTTACCAGTATAATTATTTAATGGCCTAAATAAAATGATAGAGTCAGTCTGTGTAGGAGGGCAGGAGAGATGTGGGACCAGGTCAGCGGAGTTTGAAACTAGATAATATCAAACTGCTCTCCAATAAAAAAACCCTATTTTTAATCCCAAAGCAATGTCTCACTTTACTAGTGTTTGGTAACATTCAGTCACATTTGATCCTTTCTTCACAACGGGGTCAATCACTAAGGGACTAATCTTAGGTCCACTGCTTCTGCTTTACTTGTGTTATCATCATGGACTAATTGTACCAATGTTTAAATGGGTAGCACTGGCTAATCAAGGCCTCACTTGCTGAGATGGTAACCCTGGTAATAAAAACAAAATTATTAATCTAAAGGTAGGTCTTCAAGATTCAAGCAGTAAGGGCTGTGATTATTTCTTTTGGCAGCTTGTTCCATTGTGAGGTTGTCCTTGTGGGAAGAAAGGTTGTTGGTATACCATCTTGGAAAAGGGAATGTCTTTGTAGTTTGTGTGGATGGTTCCCTTGTGGTTTGTCATTGTCAGAAAGCACTAGGTATTTGTTTCTGTCAATGCCCGTTCTATATAGTATAGAATATGGGTTAGTCTATTTTCCCTCTTTTGCTGTAGTGATTCCAATTTGAGATCCTCTGATCAAGGAAGTGACACTGGTGTATTTTCCAGTTGAATCATGTAGTACATTTTGATTGTTTCAAGCTTATCGAATAATAGGATCATTGTACAGAAGAGGCCCTTTGGCCCATTGAGTACATCACCAAAAACTACACCACTACCTCCACTAAGATGACTTTAGCATACTAGGCCCATAATCTTGAATGTTTTGGTATTTCAATAGTTCATCCATGTACTTTTTAAAAAGTTGTGAGATTACCTCATAGGCAACACATTTCAGACCCTACCCTAACCGCTGGTGAAAAAACATTTCCTCTAAATGCCTCCCTTTAACTTAAAAAGTGTGCCCCCTTGTTCTTGACTGTTCAACTAAGAGGAACAGCAGCTTTCTATCCACCCCGCCCATGCCCCTCATAATCCTGTAAGCCTCAAACCAGGCCCCTGTCAACCTCCTCTGCTCCAAAATAAAAACCCCGAGCTTATCCAGCCTCTCTCCATAGCTGAAATTGGAGCAGTGCACTGGCTCAGTAGTTCAGGGTTTGATTCCATCCTCGGGCGACTGTCCAAGTGGAAGTTGCACATTCTTCCCATGTCTGCATGGGTTTGCGCTGGGTGCTCCAGTTTCCTCCCACAGTCCAAAGACGTGCAGGCTAGGTGGGTTAGCCATAGGAAGTGCAGGGTTATAGGGTAGTGTAAGAGGGGTGGGTATGGGTGGAATGCTGTTTGGAGGGTTGCTGTGATTTGTTGAGGTGAATGGCCTGCTTCCATGCTATAGGGATTCTTTGAAATGCTCCAGCCCAGGCAAAATTCTGGTGAATCTCCTCCGCACCCTCTTCAGTGCGATCACATCCTTCCTATAGTGAGGCAACCAGAACTGCACATAGTACTCCATTTATGGTCTAACGAAAAGTTCTGTACAGGTCCAATATAACCTCCCTGCTCATATAATCTACACCTCAACTGATAAAGACAAGGATGTGTCTTCTAAACCACCCTATTAACCTATACACCCAATTTCAAGAATGTTTGAACACACAACCCAAGATCACTCTCAGCTTCTTAGTGTTGTGGGTAAATCACCACAGTTCAGCTACTTATTAAAGAAATCTCATAGACAATCAAGTACTGAAACAATAATTCAAACTTTATTGCATGTTGCAACCAAACACAAGACCCCTTAAGTAAGTAAGTATAAGCCTGTGACCCAACTTAGTGATTACCTGAATTAATGATGAAATCTGGCCAGGACTTCAACCAAAAATGATCTGTCTCTGGAATTCTCCAGGGTTCAGTCCTTCCTGTAATGTTGTTCTTTTAAATTCTGCTGTTGAGTTGTTCTGATCTTTGATTCTTATGCAGATATTGATCCTTCAGTCTCTGAGGTGATATATTGATGATATTGTTTAAAATGTCCTTTCACCAAATTACTGCAAGACCGCAGCTGGATTCCTTATCAAAAGTAATTTCTTTGTTTCTTGTTACATTTGGCAAGACACGGCTTTCCTATGATTAACTCCTTAAGTTCTTATACAGGGTAATCAGTTACCCGTGTTGCATAAAGCGTCCAGTCAAGCAGGTACCAAAGCAGTTTTCTCTATGTAGCCTCCACTCCCAGACGTGCCAAATACTTTCAATTCCTATATAAGTCAGTCCTTGTCTTTATTAGTTTTTGTGTGTAACAGTTTATCTTTTGTTGATTCAATCAGTCCATGAGCTGTTATTAAAATTCTGAAGTCTATAATATCACGTTAGTGTCCTGACAGTCATTGTGTGCTAATTTGTCTCTTTTGCCAATAAGGATCCATACAAATTGTGTACGCAACAAATAAATATTTGATAAGCTATGACACTGATATGACCATTAACTCTTTCCGCGCTGTTTCACCTCTGCAACAATCTTTTTCTTAAGTATTTCTTACCATTGGATCCAATCCTGCTGAAGCTATTGAAAAATGCAGGCAAATTTGATACAGTGTCATGTTGTGCTTTCATAGTACAAACATTGTCACCTGACATTGAAAAAGCCCAGATGCAGATAGTGCAATCTGTAAAGTCAGACAATAGCTGATAAACTGCAGGAACCTTTCAGAAAGGGAGAAGATTTTGAATAACATTCAGGGAACAGATGGAAATTGAAAGAAAATGTTGAAAGAAAACAAATGAGCAGTTTAAAAATCACAGCTTCAAAAAGCTTGCTTCCTTTCAATTAAAGAAAAAGACATCACTGATTTGACAAGAAAACCTTAGTGTAACAGAAGACTGGTAAACACTAGAGCTGACATTTCTTGTCTGTGAAATTGCTGCTTTTAAATCACAAGCTATTCCATATAAGGGGACGGACAGCGTGTAACTGTGGTAACAACAGATGGTAACAAGATTCTCAACTTATTTTACTCATGGAGAGATGGATAAATGTAGCATTAAATGATCTAGTTTTTGAAATGAAATAGGAATTGAGCTGGGTAAATATTCCGTTATAATACCAGAGGCTGACCAAGCCACAAGCTAAATATAATTGAATGTAGCCATTTCCAGAGAAAACGTTATGTGTAAATGAGATATACTGCCATCTAGTGCACTCAAGAAAGTAGTATATACATTACAATTTGACAAGGAGGCTTTTTAAAAAAGTTTAGAAGCAGTAGAATAACAACATGATCTGCAGGGCTGAATGCAGATGTGAGTAATGAGTAAAGTGGAAGTACTGAATGATCTTTTTCCTTCAAAGTTCTTGGAATGTTAACAGTTTATTCAGAACTGTTTCAAAGTAGATATTCATGGTATTTAAGTAGCACATGCAGCTATGGCTATCTAATTTGGCAGCAAGACTTCCTTCCTGCACTGCAACTTAGTCAATGCGGTCATGACAATCTTCCTGTTTGGCATTCCTCATGAACTGAACCGAATTCTTTCAGGACTACTGAACAAAGGAAGTCGTCAACAGTTACAAAGCCTCTGCACGTAGCAATGAGACATAATCTTAACCTGTGGTGTGTAATTTTCAGATACCCACTAAAACTTTGTTATTTTCCTAAAAAGGGATGCTATAGAATCCCAACAGTGTGGAACAGTAGGCTGTTCGGCCTATCAAGTCTCCACCAACCCTCCGAAGAGCAGCCTACCCAGACCCCACTCCATCCCTGTAACCCTGCATTTCCCATGGCTGATCCACCTAACCTGCATAGCCCTGGACTCGATGGGCAATTCAGCATGGCCAATCCACCTAACCTACACATCTTTGGGCTGTGGGAGGACTGTGGCATCTGGAGAACCACACAGACACTGGGAGAATGTGCAAACTCCACACAGACAGTCGCCTGTGGCTGGAATCAAACCCAGGTCCCTGGTGCTGTGAGGCAGCAGTGCTAACCACTGAGTCACCATGCTGTCTATAGTTTCTGTTCACTCAGAAGCATCACGTTTTGAATTAAATAACTGTAGAAAAATAAATTTTATATGAGAATGTTAATTTGTCAGGTTCCTATCAGAAAATACAACTAGATGTAATAAAGAATTTGAATGTATATAGCATATTTCATGAGGCATCCCAATTGCTTCACAGCCAATTCAATACTTTGAAATGTAGTCACCAGTACAATGTTCAAAAATTGCCAAACCACACAGAGTGAAATATTGTAAATAACAAGGAAATAAAGACCGGATAATTTGTTCTAGTGGCATTGATTGATGGATAAATGTCAGCTCGGACATGATGAGAATTTCCTGCTCTTATTCAAGTAGTGTCAAGGGATATTTTATGTGCACCTGTGAGACAGAATCTTGATTCAACATTTCACCACAGTACGGACCACAGAGCTGCAAGGAATTGACACCATAGATTGTGTGAAGTCTCTGGAGTACCTTCCAACTCAAAAGGGAGCATGCTCCCACCGAACTCAGGGTAACTACTAAGATTCATTGCAGCTATGAAGTCTTAGCAAGATAGTGAAGCACCAAAAATGAACCAAATAGACAGGAGTTCCCCTTGTGCCCCTTTCATTGAATACGAAGATAAGCAAAATCTGATGAAAGCTCAAGTCAAACAGCTCTTTAAGTCTACAGATCTGTTAAAGATTCTGAACCATTGTGTTGCTCTGAAACATTATTTAAAAATTCATAAGTTAGAGGGAAGCGTCAGTGGCTTTACAGTGCTAAGCAATATCTTGGAGAGAGGGACCAGACGACCCATTGGAGGGAATGCATCATTGAACATTGTTCTCAGATTGCTGTAAGTAATTAATCCCTCAAATATGAACAGCATTTTTCACAGCATTATTGTATACATACAACTGCAGGATTTCCCACTAAAATTCTCATTATAGTAAAATTCTGCATTATAAAGCAATGCACGGTTCATGCTATAATTTGATTAAAAACAATAAAGAGTTTTGTTAAAGAAATTTGTTGATACCTGTTATGGTATTGGTGAGTTATAAATGCCTCTCTCTGCCCGAGTGTCACAAAATGTTCAGGTTAGTCACAGATGATTGACTCCATTCCCTCATGAAGTCAATTAAAGCTGGTAGGTTTCATACTGAGGCACGTGAGAACAAGTGACTTCAATCTGGTACAGTTAAAGCATTTTGAATACAATATAGGCACTTCCAATCCCGTTGTCCGTTGGGAAATTCTTCTAACACTTTGTCGATGTGGTGGACCAGGTAACCATAAAATAGTTCAGATTAGGAGAGTGAACTGGCAGAACTGGCATTTTCCTTGGCTTCCTATTAACAAACTGGGGAACAGCACAGCTTTACAACAAGGGGAGAACTCTGCAGTGCAGACAGATCCATTTCTGTCGGATGATGTTTAATTGAGGGTATCCTTCTCAATGGGGAAGAGCAGACCAGATGGAACATAGTAAAAAAGAAACAATTGTCTTGCTGTGCTGTTAGCGGTCTAAAAGAAATTGTCTTTCTTCATGCAAGCAATAGGCAAAAATGTTTCTTAAATTTATAAGAAGCAATACATTGATACTTGAGATTAATTTTTTTTCTAATTTGACACATGCAGTGAAACTTCACACAGAAATAAAATACTTGTTTTTGTTCATTTTCCTTTTATTGAACAACACAAAGTGTATAATGTTAAAATATATTCTGTACATAAGAATAAATGCTTTGATAAATAGGTTCATTACATGGATTTCCTATTTTTTCTTTAGCTTTAAACATGCATTACTTTTCTCTATACAGTTAAAAAGCTCATTTTTTTCAAAACCTGTACAACCTAAAAAATTTGTAAAAAATATCTACCGGTATGAATTGTTGGGAGAATAATCTCTTGTAAATATTATGAAAAACATCACTTCCTTCACCTTTATATAAAATATTAGGCAACATGAGACTGCATCTGTTTGTGAAATCCTTGCAGAGCTTTTAAAAATTATTAAATACTGTCCTTGTAACAGCAGCCAAAACTTAATATGTTTTGAAATTTTGTAAAACTAGTCTGCATTTATTTTTAAATGCACAATATAAAAATGTAGTTAAACACGAATAACTCATTAAATTTGACATGAGGAAGAAAAATCAATACCAACTCTCCAAAATCCAGGTCATCCACATCTTTAAAATTAATTTTTAAAATAACTCTCATCTTCAAAGTTTACTATCAGATATTTGACACAGTAGCATTTCTTTCAGATCCGAGTAAGGAAGTTTAATTTGAAGCTACTGGGAATCTGGATTGTTTCCAGTGCTTGTGGAGATGGACTGAATGGAAAAGTCACTTGAAAACGATATTTGGCATCAATTATCAATGTTGATCCATCTCCACGACTGTTCAGTTGTGTCTAAGAGAAAATAAAAACATCAAATTTTACTTTTTAATAGCTTATAACTTGTCTCTCAATCTCTCTTCCTCAGTTCTCAGGAAGGGTCACCGGACCCAAAACATTAACTCTGTTTTTTCCTTCACAGATGCTGCCGGACCTGCTGAGCTTTTCCAGCAACTTTGTTTTTGTTCCTGATTTACAGCATCCGCAGTCCTTTCGGTTTTTCTCTTTCTCCAAAGCCTTGCTTGACCCCGTGCTCTCCAATAGTTCCTTGTGTGCAATTATGAAATTGGTTTGAATGTCAAAGATTATTTTTGCTCACCTGAACTTTGCGTACAAAGGATGGAGCCAAACGTTTCTCAAAATCGTCAATTGGCGTATAGGAGTTCAAAATCTTGACAATCTGTGGGGAAAAAAGTGGGAAAAAACTCTAGATATTGAAAATACCCCCTTAGCCATAAGGATATTAATCATTCAACATTAGTCATTCACTACTGATAGCCAGTGAATTTACTGAACTAAACCAGTTCAGCATAAATTCATTCAATTATCTCTGTTAGAAAGCACAAGAAATCATTGTTATATCGGAAGACCTGGTAAACCAAAACAAATTATACATGTTGGAATGCAGACAAACAAACCAGAAACTTAAATAAACCAGATGAGGTAAGCAAGAAAATAAGAGCTCTTTCCTTGAGTAGTTTATTTAATTCTCTCAATATCAGATCTAATGATTTGATCAAAAATAGAGACTGAGCCAGAAGAGATGAGAGAGTTAAGGAACACATATATGTGGAGAGAGAAGGGGGGTTAGGGAGGAGAGAGAGAGAGAACGAGAGAGGGTCGAGAGGGAGAGAGAGAAAAAAGATAAAATTTGTCTGGCAACAATCATTAGAGGTTAACCAGAAATACTACAAGCTAAAATCAGACCTGCACAGCTGAGAGAGCTGAACATTTTTCACATATTTCCTTCACATCATCGTCTGTGATCTTGTTAACCTGAAGTAGCCAGGCAGCCTGAGAGAGTGGTTCCAGGGTTTCTTTGGCATTGCTGCTCTGCATATTCTTCTCCTTCAGCCACTCTTCCAAGTAACTAATGTTACATCTGCGCCGAATATAAAGAAACCATCCCTTAATAATACATTCAACTAGAAATCAAAAAAAATTACTGTAAACTCTGACAAAGATAGAAATAATGAAAAATATAATAGTCAGACCACACTTTGTATTATCCTGAACTATGCATGCATTACAAATATCTTAATGCCCAAAGAATGAGACTAACACTATCTCTGTTATTTTAGCAACATGCCATTTAAGTGTGCAAGTTTAATGCCCTGTATGCATTTCTTCCCTTCCTTCAGTCTCCTCTTCTGGTAGCAGGCAACTATATAAGTGACAACAGTGTACTAATTGTCATGTACCACCTTACTTGTTTGTGCACTACGTACACAGAGTGCAAGTTAGAATGAGTGTTAACTGAAAAGATTTTTTTTTAAACAGTATTCCCACCTCTGGGTTAAGAAGTTGATATCATTTTTTGTTTTCTTTTCTAAACCTGTAGTCTCCCTTAAAACTTGTATCCAGTTTATTGCAAGGACATCATCCTGAACAGAGCAGCACACTTCAGTAAAACAAATGCAAAAGGATTTTTAAAATTTTTATTGTGGTCTCAGCCTCAGCTCAGGAGCAGCACCATTTGTGTTAGAAAGTTGTTTTTTCAACCTGGAGACCTGAGCACATGATCTACCCAAACAATTTGCTGAAATATTCAGGGAGTGCTAATTGTCAGGGATGAGGTCTTTCAGAAGATAAATTAAACCAAGGTCCTGACTGTTCTCTTAGGTAGATATAATAGATGATTTAAAGAAGAACATGAGAATTCTTTTAGTGTCCTGACTAGCATGTATCCATCAACTAACATCGCTAAAACAGATGTTAATCTCATTGCTATTTCGGAGATCTAGCTCTTTGGAAATTGGTTGCTGTGTTTCCCTGCATTTCTGCACTGACTACATTCAATCGTATTTCAATTGGTTATAAAGCTCTGAGATTGTGAAGGATGCTATACAAATGCAATTTCCTTTTATTCAAAGCCCTGTTCAGTTTTAGAAACAAAAACATCAGGTGAGATTTTAAACTCATTCCAGTCCCTTTTGTTTTCAGACAGTTAAAGTTGAACCCATCATGTCATCTCTAACAGATTTTTTGCAACTCATTTTTTTTGTGAGGAAATACTGAAGCAGAATGCTTTACCTTATTTGCATTCCTTTTCTGCATGAGCACATGTCTTTGCGCAGGAAGAGGTTATTAAGGGTGATTGTTCCAATTAGAAAGAAGAGCTGTTTAACTGCCTGCTTGATCAGATCTGTGTCCATGTCATGCTGACACATAGTAGTGAAGTAGTAGCTCAGCTGCTGCAAAATGGAAGATATTGTGTACTTGTCCACTTCTTCTCGATAACTTGAAGACCTTTTCCGAAGTCCAGTTGGCTTCATGCTCGAAATACCTTGCAGACTTTCATGCTCCAGCATTCCTGGTACTAAAATGGAGCAATAATAATTGTGAATAAGCAACTACAGTCAGAGTGATACTGCACTTCCTAATGTTATCACTGTCAGTACAAGTCCCCACACAAACAGGTGTGATGATAAAGTTTTAGCAAAGATTTGTAGCTCGGGTTGTGGGTGAGGTTGTTGACTTCCTCACTGAGCTGGCTTGTTTTTGTTCAGATGTTTCGTCACCATGCTAGGTAACATTATCAGTGTGGCCTCCAATGAAGCGATGTTGTTCTACTCCGCTCGGAATTTATACTGTCCGGTCTGTTATGGAGAGTTGTATCATTTCCGGTTTTGTTCTGTATGTGTTTATATATGGAGTCCAATTCTATATGTTAGTTGATTGCGAGTCTATGTTTGGCTTGGGTTACTGTAGTTATGTTGTCCCAGTTAAACTGATGGCCTTCATTGTCCGAGTTTACTGATATTAAGGAAAGCTTGTCATGTTGTTTTCCTGCTAGCTGATGTTCATGTATTCTGATGGCTAGTTTCCTTCTTGTCTGTCCGATATAATGTTTGTGGCAGTCGTTGCATGTAAACTATGTTAGTTCTGCATGTTGTGGGAATGGGGTCTTTAATCTTTGTGAGTGTTTGTCGTAGAGTGGCTGTGGGCTTGTGTGCCACCATGATTCCTAGTGGTCTTAGGAGTCTCGTTGTCAGTTCTGATATGTTCATGATGTAGGGCAGTGTGGCCAGCGTGTTAGGGAGTACTGTGTCCTCTTGGTGTTTTCTGTTTTGTAGGCATCTGTGGATGAAGTTGCGGGGATACCCGTTCATAGTGAAGGTTTTGTATACGTGCTCTTCCTCTTTCCTGCGTAGTTGCAGAGTGTTGCAGTGAGTTGTGGCCCATTTAAATAGTGTCCTAATACAGCTTTGTTTGTAGATGTTGGGGTGGTTGCTGTGGAAGTTGAGGATTTGGTCAGTGTGGGTTGCTTTCTTGTGTACCGAGGTTTGGAACTCCCCGTTGATCATACACTCAACTCTGACATCCCAAAACGAAAGCTGATTGTTGTTTTTTCCTTCCCTTGTGAATTTAATCCCCGCGAATACATTGTTGATGAGGTAGTGGGTCTCTTCTGGTTTGTTGCATTTAATAATGATCAATGTGTCATCTACGTAGCGGATCCACAGTTTAGGTTGAATGTGGGGGAGGGTGGTGTGTTGTAGCCTTTGCATGACTGCTTCCACAATGGGTGACCCCATGAGTGTGCCGTTGATCTGTTTGTATACTTGACCATTAAAGACGAAGTGTGTGGTGAGGCAGAGATCTAGTAGTTTGAGTATGTTGCCATTGCTGATGGAGCTGCTGGTCTGCATTCCTGCTTCCTCTAGTAATGTGGCTAGTGTTTCTTTGACTAATGGGGTGTCAGATGACGTGAATAAAGCTATGACGTCAAAGGATACCATAATCTCATCATCACTGATTTTTACGTTCTTGAGGGTATCGAGTAAATCTTGGGTTGAGTGGATGGGATGGGTGATCCTTTGACTAGGTATTTCAGTCTCTGTTGTAGGTCCTTGGCCAGTTTGTGTGAAGGTGTGGCTGGTAGGGAGACAATGGGTCTGAGGGGGATGTCTGGTTTGTGTACTTTAGGAAGTCCATAGAAGCGTGGGGTGTTCATGCCTTCTGGTTTCATTCTCACGTAGTCCATCTCAGTTATCTGTCCTGCATTCATTAGTCTCTTCAGTGTCTGGGTGATCCTATTATCTAGCTGCAGTGTTGGGTCTATCGCCACCTGTTGGTAAGTGTTTGTATCTGCGAGCAATGCCTGTACTTTCTTAACATAGTCTGGTTTGTTCATAATGATGGTCATGTACCCTTTGTCCACTGGTAGGATTGTAATGTTCTTGTCTGTCTTGAGTTTATCTAGTGCTTTTTTCTCTGATGTGTTCAGGGTGTCCCATTCGTTCCGTCTGTGTAGCGTGGGGATTATAGTTTGTCAGATGGCTTGTTGTGTTTTGTCCATGAGTCTGGTGTCTTTTAATGTAGTTTCCAGGGCAGCCTATCAGAACTGACAATGAGATTCCCAAGACCAGTAGGAATCGTGGTGGCACACAAGCCACAGCCACTCTATGACAAACACTCACAAAGATTAAAGACCCCATTCCTACAACATGCAGAACCAACGTGGCTTACAAAAACGCCATGCAATGACTGCCGCAAACATTACATTGGACAGACAGGAAGGAAACTAGCCATCAGAATACGTGAACATCAGCTAGCAGCAAAACAACATGACAAACTTTCCTTAATATCAGTACACTCGGACAATGAAGGCCATCAGTTTAACTGGGACAAAGTAACTATAGTAGCCGAAGCCAAACAGACTCGCACAGGAATTCCTAGCGGCATGATTCTCAACCCGTAATACAATCAACAAACATATAGAATTAGACCTCGTATACAAACCCATACAGAACAAAATCAGAAATGACAGTACTCACCATAAAAGATCAGACAGTATAAATTCCGAGCGAAGTAGAACAACATCACTTCATTGGGGGCTTCGCTGATGATGTTATCTAGCATGGTGACGAAACGTCTGAACGAAAACAAGCCAGCTCGGTGAGCAAGTCAACAATCTCAGGTGTGATGATACTATGGCTTTAAGAGGTTATTTTGTCCTTTTTTTTTTAAAAGAGAGGTTTTAAGATAGGCACCAAGCAGTGTCCCAGAGTCACTATAGTAAACAGCTTGTAAGGTCTTGGATTTTATTTTTTACAAGCTGAAACAATAGAAGCAGCCTGAATGGATGTGGTCAAGCTCTCACAGAACCAGGATTTTCAGGTTAGGTTTGTAGTAGCTGCAGTTGTTGCTGGGGTCTCAGCAGGATTAGAAGCTGTAGTAACTCTTTTCTGGCTCAACACTCTCAGAATTTTCTCTCTGTTTTTTCACCCCTCCTCGGCTGCTGGAGTTGCATGTCGGACAATCTGTATTCTGAATTTACCTTTTTGCCAAGGATGTGTTTATGGGATGCTACTATATTGGGCCAGTTAAGAAGTAATAGTTACTGTGTATATATTATTCTGTTACGTTTTCTAATAGAGTTGTTATTCTGATTCCTTCCTTCTTTTGTTATATTTTAACTATGAATAAAGTGTGTTTTGCTTTAAATCTGGTAGTTTGAATTATCAGATTGCATCTGGAATGCAACACCTCACATTACCTTTAAAATAAGAGAATGTTAGGGATTAAACTACATTCTGAATATTTTGAAGGTGTTTGGTCTGGTCCATAACACAGGCTATTTCATTAATCCATCCAAGCATACCAGGAAGAGTGCTATCACTTGACTGCACCACTGCTTACATGCACACAACAGTCCATTTGCTGTCGCTATCTTACTGGTATCACATAATAAGCACTTTTATCAAACACATGCATCATAGAAGTACAACCTCAACCCATTCCAATGAAGGCACTTGGAATGAGTAAGTTGCATTTCATTTAAGATCACTTGTCTAAGATTCCTTGATGAAAATTTGCTGTTTATTTTGAAGGTGATGACGTAAGATTTTCTGAAAGGACCTGATCTGCCAGATTTGCTAGTTCTGAAGAGGATACAAGTGAAATGTTGACCATTCTTACCTATCATTGGCTGAAGGTCATCTTCCATCACTTGAATGAGTTGTTGATAAATGTGAATAGCCAAGTCACTCAGAATCTGTCTATATTCAGACAGGTCAAAGTTTTTCAGACACTGGTTATTTTGTTGAGGAGTGTTATGCTTCATAAATTCCTTCATAAAAGCAACGAATGTATGTTAAAGGAGCAATAATAGTCACAGTTTATGTATTGGATAAGCAGAAATTTCCTCCGATTAAACAATGTGGTGACAGTACTTGTAGGGAACAAAGACCTGGAACTCCAGTCCTTATCTACTGATGCCATTCTTCCCTCTAGCAACTGTCTGAGGCTATAACATACAATTTACAACCTTGGTGTCATTTTTAATCTTGAGTTAAGCTACATCCCTGCCAATACTAAGACCACTCATTTTCACATCTGTATGGTTCACCACCTGACTTCAACCCAGCCTCATTCATCTGTTGCTGGAACCCTGGTCCATGCCTTTGTCACTTCCAGCCTGGACTATTCTAACACACTCGTGCCTGCTTTCCCATGTTGTTTTCTCCATAAATTTGAGGTAGCCCAAAACTTTGCTGCCTTTGTCCTTACAATGATAAAACAATTAAACTGGGGATCATCCCTGTGGTCTATGACCTAGACAGGCTCCCAGTCAAGCATGCTTCAATTTAAAAACCCTCATTCTTACTTTCAAGATGCTCCCTATCTCTGTCATCACCTTTACCCTCACAATTCTCCAAAATACATATATGTTCATCTAATTCTGGTCTTTTGAGCATTCCCAGTTTTAACTGCAGCACCAATGGTGACTGAGCCTTCAGCTTGGGAATTTCTCCCACAAATCTCCCTCCTCTCTATCTTCTTTGTTGCTTAAAGCATATTGCTATAACAAAACTATTGATCATTTTCCCAAATACTATCTTGTATGATATGATGTCAGAATTAGCCTTATAACACCCTGGTGAATCACCTGGTCATATTTAATTACATTAAAGCTGCTGTACAAGTATAAACTGTTGTTAATTGCAGAGTCCTCAGATTCATTTGTTACTCCTCAAATTATAGAGCAGCTCATGGTCCAATACAATTTGAGCTGGGCAACGTTCAAGCTTGGGGTGGTGCATGGCAAGAAACATTCACTAAATGCCAGGAAATCAGCAGCTCTTCAAGAAAGAACCAAAAGCTGTGTTCCTTCAATGTTACCATCAGCAAATTCCCACCAGTAATCTACTGGAAGTCACCAATAACAAGGGATAATTGGACTAACTTTAACATCTGCTCCCTCTACCGCCAGTGTACGGTGGTTACAGTATTCAACACAAAGCAACTGTCTAAGGCTCCTTCAACTGCACTTCCTAAACCCATGACCTCCTATAGGACAAGGGCAGCAGACGTGTGGGAACACCTTCAGCACTGAGTTCCCCTCCCAATCACACATCACATTGCTGCATGAACTGCAGCAGATCTAGAAGGCAGTGCATCATCAAGTCTACAAAGACAATTTGGAATGGGCAATATAATGTTGACAGGAATGCCCATTTCTCCACAATGAATATTAAACAAATTGCTAACAAACATATGAAGAAAACGTTATGGCCAAGAGTAAGATGTCAGAGATATCTCAAATGAGCTCAATTGCAGCTCTGTAGACATAACTGTACCAGATGGACTGGAATGGATTGTGAGGCAGCTCACCATAGAATTATCGAGGTTTACAAAATGGAAACAGGCCCTTCGGCCCAACTTGCTCTTGCTGCCCAGTTTTCACAATTTAAACTAATCCCATTTGCCTGTGTTTGGTCCATATCCCTCCATACCTATCCCATCCATGTATTTGTCCAAATGTTTCTTAAATGACAAAATCATTATTGCCTCCGCCACTATCTCTGGCAGCCCATTCCAGACGCTCACCACCTTCTGTCTTAAAGAATTGCCCCTCTGGACCCTTTTGTATCTCTCTCCTCTCACCTTAATCTATGCCCTCTAGTTTTAGCCTCCCCTACCACGGGGAAAAGCTGTTGGCTATCTATTTTATCGATGCCTCTGTTGATTTTATAGACCTCTTATGAGGTCACCCCTCAGTCTCCTACACTCAAAAGGAAAAAAGTCCCAGCCTATCCAGCCTCTCCTTAAAACTCAAACCCTCCAGTCCAGGTAGCATTCTAGTAAAGCTTTTCTGTACTGTTTCTAGTTTAGTAATATCCTCTCTATAGTAGGGTGACCGTAACTGTACGCAGTAGTCCAAATGTGGCCTTCCTGACACCATCAAATGAAGGGCAATTAGGGATGGGTAACAAATGCTGACCATACCAGTGATCCCACATCCAGTGAAAGAATAAAACAACAATAGAAATTGCTGGAAAAGCTCAGCAGGTGAAAGAATAAAAGAAATGTTAACATAGGGATTGTAAAACCATGATTGAGTTTAATATCATCTTATTGTAGGGTAGCATGTTATAATTATAAATAGAAAATCATATAATCTATAACAAAACTTGGAGAGTTGCTGAACAATTCCAGTATTCCTGGATGTGGCAATTTCTTACCTCCTCTCCACTGTACTGCTTTAAGCAGTTAAGAAAGTGGACACTGTTGGAAAGCCAAAATGACAGCATTTCAAAATCTTCATCGTGATTCTATTAAACAAGGCAATGTTGGAAGAATGAATACAAACAACTACAGAATATTCACCTCTAAACCACTGGAAAATAGAACCTAATTTTGGTAGACTGGCTGATATCCATAAATCATTACATATGTATCAACATTTCTGTTGTTATTTAAACTTTAAATGTGTTAGCTACTTTCCAAATCAAGTATTGAAAACTTCCAAAACATTTAATTTGTAAATTACACAATACTTTACACAAAACAGCTCATATTTCAAAATTCGTTTAAATTTGTGTGCTTTAAAAATGCCTCTGGACTTTGTGGCAGGTTTACATACCTTAGTGACTTTTTTGATACCATCAAGTAGAGAGTTCATCAGGGATTTCAGCATTTCAGCATCGTTACCATCATCGGTGTAACGTATACACATGAACAGGATGCTTGCTGGCAGTACTGGAATCATATTGACAACCACACCTCGCGGTTTTAAGTCTAATAGTGAGGCAAGACCATATACATTAGAACAGAGAAGGCTCCTAAATACAAGTCTAATATTGATACTATTCATCTGTCTTTCAGAAAGCGGAGGTAACCAGAAAACAAAGAAAACAACTTCACCCAGAATTAGATTTTTTATGAGCTTTTCTTCATCTTCAGCTTTACACTCCAACATGCCAAGGAACTCCTTCTTTACAACGGGACTCACTTTTCCATTGGCTCGATGTCCTGTTCAGAATCATTAACATATTTGTGAATCAAGCAGATTCTTCCACTTTCAAAACCCTCTCAGCCTTCAGAATCTCAAGTACACAAATGTCTGAGATACTCTTCTAGATTTCTTGTAAAGTGTTAATATATCACATATCAGAGAAAAATTTCCATTACATTGCTCCCCGAGTACTAAACCTTGGTTTTGGCTTTAACTTTTTGCTGTCTCTGCTATACACCAACACTTTCAGCCAAACAGCACTAATTATGGGCAAAGATCAAGTTACGTACCTCTATCAATATTTTTGGTTAAGGACTTAATCTGATTTTGCAACTTCCTGATTTGCTTTTCTTTCTGGTCAAGACGTTCTTCCAGATCCTCCGAAACAAAGCAGTAAGAGGATTAACTTTCGCAAACTAATCATCTGTGTCGAACATTCATACCACGATTCCAGCTTTTCTATAATCGCATTACAGAATTCTTAAAACCAGGGGAAGCCTCCAATCAAACACAAAACATTAAATGAAAGCAAAACTGTTCTCCTAATTTTCACTCAGCGGCCTTTATGAGTTATAAATCACATATCTCTGCTGTTAGGTCAACCAATTAAAGGCATATTTTCGAGGGGATAGAGAAGAACGGCTGCTCTTAGCTATCATTTGCAATTGCCTCGTAACCCGTGAGTGTTTTATCAAGTAAGCCCCTTAACCAATACTTATAACAAACATTTCATATTCTTATATCAATTAATACTACAATGAAGCTCCAAATTGCCCCCAAGAGCCGTGAATTCAATTCTCCATCAAGGGAGCTTAATGACGCATGTTCTATGTTGTTGATGGAGTATGAAATGTCCCCATTGTGGGTAGTCAAGTTTCCAAGGACAGTATCCAAACTCAGTCAATGTAGTGCTGACTCAAGTTAAAATTTTGCACTGAAACAAAAATTGCATTTTAAGCACATTCACTCCATTTTAACAGATCTGCATGCATTTGCATCTACCAATATAAAAATTATCATTGAACTTTAGGGATGGCAATATTCTAGCACTCACCCAGTTTTCCAATGTTAATTGAGATGCTTCTTGTTTCATTCTGTTACTGGCTGCACTATCAGTTTGGGTCCAATTCAGTAGTTGATGATTCTCATTTTCAAGTTTTCTCACTTTAGCAAGTAATTCCACATTTTCTTTGGCACAGTTAGCTTTCTGGATCTCTAACAATCTATATATTGTCAACAAATTGAGAATATTTCAATAGAAAAACCTTACCGTACTGTTCTCAATTAACAGTGCTGGTTGTTTTTATTTAAATTTGAGAAGGGCAGTTGAGGAATTTGCTATTTGATTTGAATATTAAGCGCTTTGGTTTAAATACTGAGAACTCCCAGTGTTATTATAATTAGAAAACAGGAATGGTGACTTTTTGTTACTATTTAGGACATTGTTCAGTTATAAATTAATTGGAAATAAGGAAGGTTTTTTAAAATGAATTGATTAAGATAATCAAGTTAAAATAATTACAAATCTATGTTTTAATTTTTGGCATTGTCTGTTGCAAATCAATTGCAGTGGATATAGTCTATAAATCACATTCTATTCCAGAATTAGTTTTACAGAGAAACTGAAACAATATATAGTTTGCACTGATTTACAAGTCATTACTTATATGTGAAGGACAGATATGAATGCAACTTGTATACCAGACTTTCCAGCAGATTAATATGAGCTTGCTCTAACATCATTTTGCAATAATACGTCCACCTACATAAAACAATCCAGTAATAAAAGAAACCAAACAACTGTGGATGCTGGAAATCAGAAACAAACAGAAATTGCTGGAAAAACTCAGCAGGTTTGGCAGCATCTGTGGAGCGAAAGCAGAGTTACCATTTCAGGTTCAGTGACTGTTCTTCAGAACTCAGTTCTGAGTTTTTCCAGCAATTTCTATTTTTGTTTAAAACAATCCGATGCTTTACTCAGTAAATGTTAACAGATTAATGTTCACAGAGAAAATAAGAATTAAAACAACAATAACTGAGTAATTGGTATCCTTGGAAAATTCTATTCCTTTTTTCAAAATAGGACATTTAGAAAATACTGTCCAAAAATAATTTGGATAAAACATGCTGGGTAGTTTCTATGGCAAAGGCAACACTGTCTCAGAAGGAGCCAAGTAAATCAATATTCTGGTGTTCACATTTCAGAATAAACATTCTATAAAACTGAGCAAACGGTTGAGCTGCACTAAGCTGTCTCATTTTGGACATTTCAATGAAAATATGCCAACAGCAGGTAGCCTGACCCTTCGATTAATGATGTTTCACAACTGAAATGAGCATCGCATTCAGATAAAAGCAGACAGCAAACCAAAAATATTCTGGACCAAGGTGGCAGTAATAATACTGATCAATTCAGTTCTGATTTGCATGGCTAATTACTAAATTCAAAGATAGATAGCAAAATGTTATTCAGGAATTCAAATAATAACATCATACAAACATGATTATATTATTGCACTGAGCAGTAGAATTTTGTCAGTAATACCTTCATCATGCAATAGCAAATATGCATTACAGTTCAGGTAAGGATCAGAAATTTGAAGTGCAATGTTAGATATTAGATAAGTAGAAGCTGCTAATTAATTATTCTGTTCATGCATTTCAATGCACATATCCAGATCTCTGCTTTTTTGCATTTAATGCAAAATATTGATGCACTTCTTATATGTAGAACCAATCTTACACTAAGTTAAGGGAATAGACTAATATTAAAGATTTCACACCTTCTTTGGAATCCTTCTTCTTTAAGATTGCCATGTAATTGATCAGTAACTTCTTCCATTTTTTCTGTAAATTGGAGTTATTTTATCAGTGCATGGGTTTTTTAAAAAATCATGCAACCTGCATAGCCTTCAACGATATGAGTAATGTTAGCTGGAAGCTTACTTATTAAAATGTTAAGAAACTGTTAACAAAATAAGTTTGTTAGGAAAAGATTTTGATAACTGCAAAAGCTATATTGAGCTGTAAGAATCACAGATCACACTCCATAATTTGTATGCTTTGGATACATGCAACACAGCATACATAATCACCTTTCATTTCCACAACCTGTCCTTGTAAGTGGTTCTCAATGTCTTGTTTCTGTTTTTGCAGCTCTAATATTTGGAGTTTGAAATCTGGTATGACCTGAATGCACACAAAAATGGTTTACTCCTGATGAAGGAAAATTCAACACCATCAACAACATTGAACATGCAGCAGCTCTCAGGTATAAATGAACCAAACTCGGTGGCATCATTGATATAGGTAGGTCAACACTAACTTTGGAATAGAGTATCTGAATGTCCCAAAAGGCCATAAGAATGTTGGGGTACATATTTCCCTGTACTTAATTATTTTAATTCTTTCCTGCCCACCTTGTGAATACTGAGGCCTAGGTATCTAATTTTAATCAGTTTTATCCTCTGCTTTTGGAATATAATTCCACTGGCAATTCACCAACACTTTGGCCAAACGGTTACTTTTCATTGTGAATCTAGTCAATGACACCTTGAAAGTGTTACCAGGTTTCTTTGATGGTTTGCTATGACAATGATGGAAATTGCATGTTATCATATTTCTCAGGGGCTCCTACCAAAGTCACAGTGGAAAATCAGGAGACCTACAAGTGAAATTCTACCCAGGTACCTAACAGGCTAATTCATTATGGGTTACTTCAATGTTGGGGGCCATTGTTAGCTGTCCAAGCATTCACTTTTTATTCCAAGATAGGAATCTAATGAGGGGCACTCAAATAAAAGTTAAATACTGCAAATGCTTGAAATCTGAAATAAAGAAGAAAGTATTGGAGAAACTCAGCAGATCTGGCAGATTCTGTGGAATGAGAAACAGAGTTTACATTTCGAGTCTGATTATAGAGTCATAACGGACTCCAAGTATTAACATCATTTCTCTTTCCACAGATGCTGCTAGACCTGTTGAATTTCCCCATTACCTTCTGTTCTTATTTCTTATTGAAGAGGGACAATGGAGAATTTTCTCCCAAGCTCCCCTAATGTTATAGCTACTGACAACCCGACAGGATAGCAAGACATTCCACTGCAACGTTTTTCTCAGGTTCTGCAAGTGCTGCATATGGAAAACCACAATGGATGGTTTGTTAATGAGCTGTTGAACCTGTAGTCTATTCTTAAACATAGCTTTAAAATATTGAAAAGTTAGTTGGTGCCACTGCTAAACTGCATTAAATTTGGAATAGGAATAAAATTCCCACTGCTTTTTCTTCCCTGTAACTAACAACAGATGGAGACTTTCAGAGTGTAATATTACTCCAGAGTTATTGCATATCTTTCTTGTAATATTGAGTTAATTTCTGTTTAATAGCCAATGAACCCATCTTGGCCTTTGCTGACATATGTTGGAGAGAAACATTTGTAATGTACAGCTCACAAGATCATAATGACTTGATTGTACCAGATTTTCTTTAGCCAGTCTGGTCAGTTCCTGCCGAATAGTCTCATTAGTGTCATTCTCTGCTTGGACCTTTTGTTGGAGATGTGTTGTCTCTTCACAGAGCTGATCAATTCTAAAACTGAGTTCCTCGATTTCTTTTTCGTAGTTTTCTTTCTGAGACTGAATGTGCATTTCCATCACTCTGTGGAATGAAAGGCCACAACTAATTGAATTATTGCTGTTCCCACAGGTGCAAGTGTCTCTGAAAACACTGCAGAAAAACTTAAGAAGCTACCTGGAAAGTCATTAATTGACATTTATACTGAAAATGTCAGCAATCTGAGTTGATGTTTGTTCAATGAAAAATAATTAAATATTTGCACACCACTCAAAGAAGGTCATAAATAAAGCCAGACTGGGTTGGACAACAGCCTGACTGACACAGCAGAGGAGAGGACAAAGGATGAGGAGCGATGAGACAGAGTTGTGGGAAGGGAGGTTGGAGTGACAGGGTCATACTGGAGCATGGATAAAGAGTGACAATGGGGGGAAAGGACAGGACAAGGAGAGAAGGGGAGTATAGGGAAGAATCATAGAAACCATACTGTAAGGAAGCAGGCCATTCCACCCTCAAGTCCACACCAATCCACCAAACAGCATCCCATCCACACCCACCACTCCTACCCTACAACCCTGCATATTCCTAACCTGCGCATCTTTGGACTGTGGGAGGAAACTGATACACCCAGCAGAAACCCACGTAGACATGGGGAGAATGTGCAAACTCCACACGGACTATCACCCCAGGTTGAAATTGAACCCAAGTCCCTGGTCTTGGGAGCCACTGTGCTGCCCCTAGGAAGGATAAAGGTGAGTGGCAAGAAAGAGTGAGGGGAGGATGGGTGGATGGTGGAGTTTGGTAGGAAGGGAGAAGAAGGGTAAAAAAGGAGGTGTGAATAACAGGAGAGGGAGTATAGAGAGAAGAGGAAAACGCCTACAGGGAAAGAGAGGGAGGTTTAAGAAAGGCAAATGATAGCAACAAGGATGTAGAGGGGGTCAACTATCCCCAAATTTAACTCTGGATTTGGAGGGCGTGGAGAGGGGATGTGAACTGATGTTTTTCCACAACCAAATTTGGTCAGCTGGAAGCCGAATGGTCAAACTATCCATGTCTACCTCCAAACTGGATCAACAAATGAGAAGGATGGGAAAAGAGAATTTGCTTGAGCCCAGATCTATAAAGGGGCAGGCAAGTGAGAGGAAATCATCAAGAAGAGGTCTGTACAGAGTTAACAACAATGTTAGGGACATCAGGATCACAATAGGTCTGGGAAAAAGCTACCTGGGAAGAAATTAAATAAGGGTCAAAGGAAGCTGAAATCTACCTTTGCAAAGCTCTAAGTGGGCTACAGAAGCAGTGAGTGGCTTTGCAAACTGGGGCAAGACAGGAGATCAGGCAATGAGTAATGTAGAATAGCTGCCAACAGGAACCAAAACAAAGATCTGCAGAATGCATAATCAAGAAAATGGCCACAGCTAAAACATCAGTTAGTTAATGTAGGTTGTAACCTCTGCAGTTTCAGGGATGGACGAGTTCAGGTCACGACTGAGGGACTAGGACAAACATTAATTTTAATCAGCCAGGTAACGTTATCTCAACAATGTCACCTGGTCCTACAGAACTTCGAAAGAAAACCACACATTTTTTTAATACATAATAGTTGGAGGGAATTTTAAAAAAATCAAAATCTGAACCACGCTGGATACCAAGGGATGTAGAAGCCAATATGTTCTGAGTAAGTAAAAGGCAAAATAAAGTCACCATTGTCCCAGTATTTCATTGGAAAGAGATAACTTGTGGCAGTCTAACCTGGGGGGTCACTATCTCTCAGGCAAGGGGAGAGATTGAGAAGGGCAGTTCTTCATAGGAACCTCAGCTGATGTAGGAATTGAACCTACAATGTTGGCATCACTCTACTGCACAGACCAGCTGTCCAGCCAATTGAGCTAACCAAGTAAGTACTGACAAAGAGACTGCATTCTTCTTATAATGATTAGATCCTTAAAATCATTTTTCCTGTAAATATAGTTTTACTTCTTGACAAAACTGTTGCGAATTCACTCTTCACTGTCTGGACTCATTACGGTCCAGTTTGTGTTTAAAACCCAGGTACTAACACAAATTGGTCACTGCAGCATGAGTATATATCAGAGATAATGTTTTTACAACCATCTTACAAAATGTGTTGCATTAAATTACATGATCATTACTATAATTTGTAGCACATCAAGACAGCCTGAGGATGTAATAATGCACTAGATAAAGACAAACCTTTTGCAGTTTTTTTACTTAATAATTCTATAGTGGAGGATTTAATTACACATAATTGCAATATGTAGATATGAATACTATGCTTCTGTAGGAAACAGCAACCCACAAACTCTTCTGCCACTTTGCCATTATTAACTTAAACAGAAAAGGACTTTATTAATATTCCATCACCTGGTAGCTCTTTTCAATCCTTCATATGCCAACCAGAGCTCTCCATCTTCATTTAGCTGTTCCATATCCTCTGGAGAAAGCCTTAAGTAAAGAATTATTTTAAAATATTTAACACAACCAACATATTTTATATTTAAACTTATTAGCAATTAAAAATTTATTTGGATAACATAACATGTTTTTATTCAGGTGCACTGAACAGGGAGAATATAGAGGGGAGACATCAAAACCAAACTGGAAGTATTATTGGAACTTACATTTTGCTTTTAGAATTTGTACTTACTGTGGAAAGCCATCAAGCGAGAGTTTCATATCATAACCTTCAAATGACTGACCTACTAGATACTAGATCTGTGTCACTTTTATATGTACAAGTTACTCATATATAATTGCATCTGTCAAAATTGTTTACATACTAAATGCTTTATTTCTGAATGATTTTTAAACAAAAAAAAAATCCTCAATGCAATGGCCATATTTTGCTGCAAGAGATGACATAACAACTTTTGCTGTTCGCCTTATGTACAATTGTACACAGACAATTAGCACATTTTCAGTGCAGATTTCGAGCCTGAAGCAACAGAGATGCTATTCAACTAATTATATTGATGAATCAACACAGATAACTGAAAGAAACAGGAATCATAAGCTACATTTAAATGGATGCAAAATGAAAATCAGATCTAGGCATAGGATTAAATGCAAGTCAAAAAACGCAATATACAAAGGCTATACATTTGTTAGAAATTTGCAACATTAAGTTTATATCTAAGGGAATGAAATGCTACAATTGTATTATTTTTCAGGGTCAGAGTTTGTTCAAAAGCAAATTTTAACTTACTATGCCATTAAGAACTTAGTTATTCTGTTTGCTTATGGGTCTTTACAGAGGAATTAGGAGTGATTAGCCTAAATTCACATCATCTCAGTGATCTATCTCTACAGATTCTACCAGAAAAGCCTGCAACACTGCAGCCTGTAAAGTATAACATTGACAGCAGTTTCTGCGCTTCCTCATTCACCTGTGCGTGTGTAGGTATCATTCCTGCTGTTAATAGGACAGCAACATTTGGGCCAGCAATAGGTTTACATACTATTCACCTACAAAACTATTACCTACAGTTCGAAATTTAGTTATAGTTGGAAGGCAAGCACAAGGAGAAATAATTCTCATTTTTAACAAAAGGCTAATTATAAAATGAATTATTCTATTCCAGCTCCTATATGACAGCTGTAATAGTGTCAGATTATAATAAGCTCATACCTTGATACATAAGGCTCCTTCAGAGTGGTGCTCAAGTGTCATGTGGTCAAATAGCAGGTTTGTCTTTTCCTTCTTAATTTGTTACTTTTCTTGATGCTCTTTAAAACATCTTACCTTTCTTTTCTTGTATGTGCTTTTTATTAGAAACTTTTAAAATTTTAGTTCATTGTTTTTTGCAATTTGGGATGAAGTTTTCTGTCTTATTTTCTTCTTTCTATTATCAACTCCATTATGACTCTCTCGGTACCCAGTAAAGAGAAGCAGAATGAAATAGCATAGATTTGAGTCGTAATCACAGATGCACTCATGTACACGAAGGAGAATGTCAGCTCTCAAAAATATTGCAGTAAAATTCTCTCAAAGGTGTATTTCTGCAATGGATGCTGGCTCAAAGAACTGAAGATTTTTTTTTAACCTACTGGCCGGCTTAGTCAAATGGTCTGAAAATCAGTTGCAGCAATAATTAACTGGATAAATACATATCAGGTTTATTTTCTACATTGTACTTTATTTAATAAAAGCAGAACTTATTTCTGTCCAAGCATCAAAGGTTAATTTCACCAATGTGCCTACATTTACTGAAATTAGTAGATACTTCAACAGTGTCAAATTTTCCAGTAAAGAATCAAAGTGGTTCGTTTGGCTGACAAAGTGATCAACTTGCAGCACTTGAATAAAAGCTTTGGATCTGGACTGTGTATTTTCAAATTTCAGTTGAAGGCCTTACAGCTTAAATAAGACTTCCAATTTACTTTTTTGTGCATATAATTCTGTCCATTCCATTGGACTGAGGGCTAATATTGAGCAAGGCATCATAGAGTTTCAGAAACCTCATGGCAAGGTTCAAAATTTCAGATTGAGCAATGTTTGTTTTCAAGTTATGATAGTTGGGATGCCAAAATATCAAGTCTAGGTCTTAATTTATTAATATGTATTTAAAATGATCTATCATGTTACTGATATATGCAACAAAATAACAGTAACACAGAATATTTAGAGTAGTGAAATGCATTGAAGAACTGGAACTAAAGCAAAGAAGCTGTCAACATCATAAAACACCCAAAGTTACTTACCAGGAGCATTAGGAAACAAAATCTTACACATTATTGTAACTCATGGTCATTAGATAGGATGACCAAAAACTTGCTCAAAAGTGAAGGTTTTAAAGTGATGTGCAAACAAAGCAAATGTAATGTGAGATAAATCTTTTTCACACAGTGAGTTGTTTCAGTAAAAATTGCACTGCTTGGCAATGCGGTGGAGGGAGGTTCAACTGAGGCATTCAGCAGGGATGATTATGAGGAGAGAAATATGGTGTGCAGGTACATGGGGTGAAAAGACAGGAGACTGACACGAGGTAACAGAACTGGTGCAGACTCGATGGACTGAAAATCTTTCTTTCTGTGCTGTAGCCATTCCATCTTAAAGGGAGATAGAGAGGTCAAGTGGCAGAGAGCTGTAATCCAAAGGTTAGGGTTTAGGCAACTGAAGGTGCAACCACCAAAGGTGGAGCATTAGAAATCAGTGATCTCAGCGTCCAACATTAAAGAACAGTGAATATCTGGAGGAGATGACTGAGATAGGGAGGCCACAGAGAGATTTGAAAAGAAGAATGGGCACTTTTAAAACTGAAACATTGCCTGGCCGGAAGCAAAATGTAGCTCATGAACACAAGGGGGAAAGTGAGTGGGACTGGGTGTGAATAAGGAAATGGCAGCAGAGTTTTGGATTACTTCATATCTACAGTGGGTAGAACATGGGAGTGTAGCCAGAAAAAAAGTGTGTTTTCAACACTCAGGTCTGGAGGTAAAATTTTATGAGAACTAAGGAAGTTCTCTCATATCGATAATAAACTGAGAGAAAAAAAGTCATCAAATAGATAAACTGCAGTGTACATGCCAGTGTGCATTACAGTGTAGCACACTGCAACATATTTAGCAGTTCAGGCAACAGAGAGAGAGAGAATTTGACTGGTTTACTAATTTTATATACACCCAAAGACACGTTACTGACTGCAACAGACATTAGCAAGTTCTATTTTGTAAACATTTAGATGCTCTGTAATACGATGGTTTAATTAAACTGCCAGCAAGCCATTTTGTTTTGCTTCCAGTTGATATTATAGAGAACAGTAACAGATGGCAGACTTTCAAATTGACGTGCTGTTCTGCTACTAAATTGACTTGGGGAAAAGCCAAGTTTTCTTTCAGCATATTAGAAGGGCAATATTGCTCAGTAAAATTGTTTAGTTCAAACCGTAACTGACTCATTCTGTTCCCAAACCTTCACAGTACTTTATGTAATAATTATTGGTGATAATGCCAAATTTAAACAAAAATATTCATACCTCTTTCGTAGCTCCTCTCCCTCTAAACCTCCAAGGAGCTGTTTTGTAATTTCTTCGACTTTTTCTGTGAATTGGAATGTGTTTGTACAATTTTACAATGTTAGTTATAGATCGCAACTGCCTATAATACCACGTGCTACATGATGTTGGAATATTGGAACCTGCTAAAGCATTAGAAACATGACATATTTACCTACATATTTTCAAACTTATGCACTAAGATGATAATATGAAATTCTGACATTTTCCTACATACTTCTGTTTGACACCATCTATTCTGAAAGGGAAAATCTGAGAGCAAAGCAACTTCTAGTTAGCTGAGAGAGAGTTAGGGAGAACTCCTTACCAAATCTCCCCCATCAATAGTAGATATTTCTATTCAATATGTTCAGAAATGTTAAGTGATACTTTCAAGTATGGTGGGACTTGAACCCAGATCTTCCAGCCTAGAGGCAGGGATACTACCACCTCAGCATTTAGCTGAGTTTGTAGGGCATTAATGCAGACATCTGCTGTTGTTCAAATTTTCCATACAGCTGGCAATCCTAGTGGCTGGTTGCTAGGAAGACGTATTTACTTTGCAGTTGTCATAGTTACGCAAGATTGGCATATCAGCATGCTGCAGCATGAAAACTCCATTACTCCAACTCAATACAGATCAGAATCAACTTGAATCAAAAACATTTAACACTTCATGGTGATTCATTGTCACATGCACAGTAAAATGTTATTCTCAGTGACCACCTTTAACTGTTACGGAAATGTTAACAGAATTCTGTTACTAGGCAATACCAGCTTGCTCATGTTGGTTGAAAGTTCACCTGAAGGAGCAATATAACAACCAGCAGTAACGGAGTGGATTGTTTAATCACCACTAATTGTTTTAAGTAAGCTTTTCAATTAATAAGCTTTCCCATGCAAAGACTTAGTAATTTTCATCATCAACAGGAACTTGAAACCAGCCATATCTGATCAGCTGACCTTTACGGTGTCCACCCAATTTTTGTTTCCAATGGTCAATCAGATATGGCACAGAACGGGTGGCAATCTAGTCCTGCCAACTTTACAAAATGAAAGCTGTCTCCTTAAGTCTCCCGTATGCATTTTATGTAGCATGGAGGCAACATCTGTAAAATGCTGGCAAATGCTTCCTCATGATTCAAACAGACCAATCAACTGAAACAATGAGTTGGCATGGTATGTATATTCCATTGATCCTCATCAGGCATTTTTTATTCTTTCATGGTGCGTGGGCTTTGCTGATTGCGCCAGCATTTATTGTCCATCCCTAGTTGCCATCGAGAAGGTGGTGGCAGGCTGCCTTCTTGAACTTCTGCTAGTAGTAGGTACACCCTAGGGAGGGAGTTACAGGGTTTTGACCAAGCAACACTGACAGACTGGCAATATATTTTCAAGTCAGGATGGTGATTGGCTTCGGAGGGGAACCTACAGACAGTGGTGTTCCCATGTATCTGCTGCCCTTGTCCTTCTAATTGAAAGTGGCTGTGGGTGTGGAAGGTGTTGTCCAAGGACCTTTGGATAATTTCTGCAGTGCATTGGGTAGATAGTACGCACTGCTGCTACTGACAGTCAGTGATGACGAGAGTGGATATTTGTGGATGTGGTGCCAGTCAAGCAGGCTGCTTAGTCCTACATGGTGTCAAGCTTCTCGAGTGTTGTTAGAGCTGCACCCATCCAGGCAAGAAGTTTCTAAGTTTCTTAAGCAAACTTAAAAGGTGGCTATTTTCATCAAATATAATTTCAGACCGGACATTTATCTAAATATCGAATAATTGAAAAAAGTTTCATTCATGGGATATTGAACAATTATTTTAAAAAATGTATTCATGGGATATGAACATCACCGGCTAGGCTAGGATTTATTGCCAAGCCTAACAGCCCTTGAGATGAAAGGGATGAGCTATCTTCTTGAGCCTAGTGTGTAAGGGACACCAACAGCACTGTTAGGGAGGGGGTTCCAGAATTTTGACCCAGTGACAGTGAAGGAATGGCAATGTGGTTCCAAGTCAGGATGATGTATGGTTTGGAGGGGAACATGTAGGTGTTGCTGCTCCCAAGCACATTCTGCTCTTGGCCTTTGAGGTGGCAGAGATCAGAGTTTTGGAAGATACATCATGTATACATGCATTTTAAAAATTATTGAACTAAACATCTGGATGTGCAATAATGCAAAATTAAACCCATTGCTTCTGCAAGATTTGTTTTGAATTTGTCAATTCGTGTTGTGCAGAATACGACCCTCTCCAATGGTTGTAAAGCCCTCAGGTTAAATTAGCTTTCATTTTGAGTCTAAAACAGGAACCACCTGCATTTTGAGAGCTACATGCAGAACTAAAATCACTGAAGTCGTGCAGAAAATCTAAAGAACAACATGGCTCATTTGGGTTACTTTTCTACATAGAATTACATGGGATTTATGACATAAAAACAGACCATTCAGTCCAACCAGGTTATGCTCCACTCAAGCCTCCTCCCATGGCTTTGTCATCAAAACCTTTCATCGTAACCATCTGTTCCCTTCTCCCTCATGTACTTGTTTCCTCACCAGTATATCCGTACTATTAACTCCACCTACTCCCTACGGCAATGAGTATCACATTCTCACCAATCTTTGGCTGAGTAAGTTTATTTTGAATTCGCATTGGTGATTATCTTATATTGATGGCCTCCAGTTCTGCTCACCTCCACGACAGGCAGCGTTCTCTCAGTATCCACTCGATCAAAACCTTTTAATTTTTGAAGTCCTCTATTAGGCCACCCATCCATCTTAATCTTCAGAGAGAACAGACACAACCTATCAATCCTGTCCTAGTATGAATACCTACACTTTTCTGGCATTATTCTTGTAAATCTTCTCTGCACTATCCCCTGTTCCTTTACATTTTTTTTAAAATATGGCAGCCAGAACTACAGCGTGTATGGGTTGCACAGTGGTTAGCACTGCAGCCTCACAGCACCTGGGTTCGATCCCACCCTTGGGTGACTGCCTGCGTGGAGTCTGTACATTCTCCCCAGTTCTGAGCGGGTTTCTGCTGGGTGCTTTGGTTTCCTCCCACAGTCCAAAGATGTGTAGATTTGGTGGATTGGCTGTGCTAAATTGCCTATTGTGTTCAGGGGTGTAAAAATGCAGGATTACAGGGATAGGGTGGGATGCTCTTTGGAGGGTCAGTGTGGATTCGATGGGCTGAATGGCCTGCCTCCTCTCTGGAGGGATTCGATGATGTTCTGACATTGAGCAGCATTGTTGGAGTGGTGAAGACTAAATATTACTTTGCATCAGATTGTTGTCACAGTTACTGAGAAGGCTTCATGCTGATGCCAAGTATTAGCACCCATTTACCCCAATTAGTACAGTTTCAACAAAATAAAATTAATATGCTCTCCCTTCTAGAGAGGCAGTGAAACTACAAAATTGTTGAATGATGGAAAATACAGGGAATTTCATTAAGTTGATTTGAAATTTCCTTCAAGTTAATCCCCTCATTAGTTGAGCCTTACAGAACTGAAAAAAAATCACAAAATTCAAAGCTCTGTCAACACTACATTCATTGATTTCATGTGAATTCACCGAGTCACCTTCTTACCTTAATACCTGGGAAATAACATGTACTAGTAATAAAGAGCTAGCAGTCAAAAGTCACTGTGGAGAATGAACAGAAATGCATTTCCAAAGTTTTTCATTTTTCAAACTTTTGTTCATATTGCTCATAAAAGTAGTTTTAAATAGGATTAAACCAGGGCCTACGATTTACAACCTCTTCCAAGTATATGTGAGCTTAAATACTTGAGTACTCAGGCAGTTTTACCTCTCATTTCTTTTCTTTGCTTTTGCAAGCACATTTCCAAATCTTGGCTTTTCATTTCAAGAATTGCAATGTCTCCTTTAAGTTTTGGAATTACCTGTGAAAAGTTGAGAGATCCATTATTTCATACACAGTTAATAGTAATTCAAATAATAAACTGTTGTCATGTGCAGGTCAATAATTAGCCTAAGATTACTGACATAACCATAAATAGACGTATAGAACTGGCTTGTTGGGCTCTTTTGGTGCAGTGGTAGTGAGTCTACCTCTAAGCCAGAAGGCCACGATTCAAATCCCACTGCTCTAGAGGTATGTCATAATATCTCTGAGCATTGGTGGATTTGAAATATTTAAATAAAGTATTTGCATATCTTAAAATCCCTACGGTGATTTAAATTGCAAATAATGGTAATCTAGAGCAAAATTGAAAAAATCTTGATCAATCAATATATGTATAGAGAAAAGAAGTTCAACAGGTCAGTTATAATTATCTTTGGTTTATTGGGATAGAGTGAAACTCAAATGTTTGTTTGTTTGTTTACCTGATATGCTACTGTACAGAACCAAACTGCATTTGTGACAATGTATATATAAAGTTTTTTTATGAATAAAGTATATTTTTGAAATGAAAAAAAATTCAGCCAGGGCTCCCTGATTGGACCAGATTAACAGCCCCAATCAGCAAACTCAAATTCTGAGGTCCACCTGATTGACGTTGTTACAATTACTACAACCTTGGGGAACAATTTTTTTTAAAAAATTCACTCACAGGATGTGGGCATCTCTAGTTAGACAGCATTTATTGCCCTTCCCCAATTGCCCAGAGGGCAGTTAAGAGTCAACCACGTTGCTGCGGGTCTGGAGTCACATGTAGGCCAGACCAGGTGAGGATAGCAAACTTCCTTCACTAAAGGGCATTAGTAAACCTGATTGGTTTTTGTGACAATCGATTTCTGTCATTAAATCTGTATCCATTTGTATCCTTGTACTTTGCTGCCTAATATATAAAAAAATTCAATTGTTAGAACGCAAGGTAGCGCAAGGTAGAATGGATGATAAATTCAAGCAAAACAAATTATCAGCAGTGAACTCTGTCATGTGAAAGAACTAGTATTTGAAGGCTAATTCATTTGTAATTTCAAGAATACTTGCATTAGCTTTTTGGAGTGTTGGTAAATGTCTCATTTCAGATTAATGAAGTTGAATATCATATTTGCAATGACCACTCTAACTGTCTCCTTAACATTCAACTAAATGCTTCTCCCTTGGCGCTGGATGAGACTTGAGAAACTTGTCAAATAAAAGCAAAATAATGTGGATGCTGGAAATCTGACAGAAGAGCACAAAATGCTGGAGAAATTCGGCATGTCCGGCAGCAGCTATGGAGAGAGCAACAGGGTTAACCTTTCTTCTGAAGAACAGTCATACCAGACCTGAAGTGTTGACTCTATTTCTTTCTCTCCACAGATGCTACCAGACCTGCTGAGGTTCTTCAACATTCACTGTCTTTATTATGTGAAATCTGTCTTTCTGTTGATGTATGATTACCGCAAATACACAGTCTTTCAGGCACTGATAGATATTTCAAAGTTACATTTTTGTTCCTTTTTCACTAATTGGTCTCCCTAAAATATTTCACCAGGTCGTTTCAGTGTAAGGGGTTGAGATGAAGGCCATAAGTTCCACTTGCATGTCAGTGTTTGCATTTTCTACTCAAATCTGTTCACAGATATTATCACACACCTCTGGAGCAGATGGGAGTTGAACCTGAGCCTCCTGGTCCAGAGGTAGGGACACTATCCTACAAGAGCCACCACAAGAGCCTCAAGACTTCAACAGAACAGCTCCAGAATTGATTGAGAGCAGGTAATGCTCATTGGACTCTGGCATTTAACAGCCAAGTAATTTGCAATTTGCTCACTGGAAGAATTGACAAATCGGTGGTAGGTTTAGTTTAGATTTTTTAAAAAGCCAAGTTAAGGCTAAGACCAGAAAGAAGATTATGTTAAGACTCCAAATCATCCAGTTCCAAGCTACAGTCTGTGTGCTGTTTGGAGGATAGATTCAAAAAAAGTGATTTAGATGCTAAAAAAAAAAGCAAGGTTCTTATTGCTAGAAACCAGGTGGTTATTTCCGTCCGATCAGCAGAGACGGTGTGGTATATGTAGCCAGAATTAGTCCATGTCATAGCATTCCCAGGACATCAACAATACCAGTAGAGGAAACAAGAGGGGGACAATACATGCTGTGATGATACTATGGCTTTAAGTGGTCTATTTGGTCCTGGTTTCTCTCATGAAGAAAGATTGAGACAGAGGTACCAGAGCAGTCTACTTCAGAGCCCATAAAGTAAATGGCTTGAGAGACCTTGGGGCTTTTTTTTTGAAATTCAGAACAATAGAAACAGCCTGAATGGGTGGGGTCAAGCTCCCACAGAACGATGATTTTTACTTTTAGTTTTTCAGTAGCAGTTGCTGGGTCTTGAAGCGGAGTTTGGAAGCTGCAGTACATCTCTCCCTGCAACTCTCACTCTTTCTCTCTCTCTCTCTCTCACACACACACACACACACACACACAGACACACAGACAGTTTTCCCTTGATGTTTTTCCTCTTGGACTGGAGAATTACATGTGAGACAATCTATATCACTGAATTTCCTTCTGCCAAGGGTGTGTTTATGGGATGTTAGAACAGTTGCTGTGTAGTAGTTAACTAATCTTTTATTCTATTAAGTTTTCCAATAGAGTTAAGTTATTTCAATTTGTTTTTTCTTTTGTTGTATTTTAACTGTTGTGTATGAATAGTGTATTTTGCTTCAAATCTGGTAGCTTGACCAATTGAATACATGAATAGGAAGGGAATAGGGGGATACAGATCCAGTAAGTGAAGACAGTTTTAGTATGGAAGGGCAAAATGTGTCGACACAGGCTTGGAGGGCTGAAGGGCCTGTTCCTGGGCTGTATTGTTCTTTTCCTCTTTGTCCTTTGCCTGATACTTGCCTTTAAAACAAGAAAAGTTAGGGTCTAAGAGTTACTTCTCAATATATTTTGAGGGGGTTTGGTCTGGTCAATAACAATGCTGAAAGAGAAGAAATCCACTCGTACCAACATATCACATGCTTCACATCTCTTGGCCGATGAGGAAAGTACAAATCAAATGAAAGGACAGATCTAGAAAATGACCAATGAGAAACTAAAGACTTATGAAAACAAGCAATCCTGAATGACCCAGTCAGGAAATAGATCAAATGAAGAAGGTGAAGAAGTCAATTCTGTTTGCCATATATTTGAAACAAAGTTTGTTGAAGCTTTTCTGCCCTCTCTGTCTGTGTGGACTCAAACATTTCTGAAGAATTTTTTAAAAATGTGACGTTAAAACATTTTTTTAAAACAAGAGCTGAATTCTTTGCCAGTAGGGATCGGCTTCTGGACAGGAAAGTAGCTCAGAAGGGAAAGGTGGAAACTGATGTTTGAGCTAAACTATAGATTTACAACAAAACCCTCATGAATCTCAAAGCTGCACAATTCAGCACATGAAAATCTGTGTATGAAACTGAGATTGGTGAGCATCAGAAAGGAATCCAAAGCATCTACATTTCACATTCACATGGGCACATATCGGATTTACCACGGAATCGTCATTGCGGCTGACCTCTACCAAGTCAGCAGAAACCAACAGTTAATTTTTAGGCACTGCTAAAAATGGCACCACCACCAGCATGCCCATCTCCCAGCTCCATTTCACCCCCAGGCCATTTTCCCCACAGAATGTAATGGGACAGTGGCGTGGGTACACAGCCAGCCCCTAATTTGGCAGGAAGCTAACTTACAGGCACCTAAAGCCGAACATTGGAGACCAGCTGGGATTTTGCAGTCATCCTCCAGGCTCTGCTGACTGTTGGTAATGGTGCAGCTTCCTGGGAGCGCCTGCACCTCCAGAGATCCTCAGCATCACAGAGACTAGTGTCTTCATCCAATTTGACCGACTCCACATGGTATTAAGAAATGGCTAAAGACATTAGGTACTACAAAGGCTCTGTGCTCTTAGAACATCCCAGCATTGTATTGGCAGTGAACATTTAACAAGGCTAACTTGCCATTCAGAGGGTTGGCACCTTAGCTGCCTTGTTTGTGTTGTTGAAGACCAGAGAGCTGGGACCAGGCATGGGCTGGCTGCTTGGCTTCTCAGATGTGAACATAAAACTGAGGGGAAACAAAGTTTCTTAATTCACAGTTTACCCATGAAAAATATATTCAGTAGTTTATTTACCAGGAATTGTAACAGCTGACCAACTGGATCACCTCCTGGTGATGGCATCACTGTTTGAAAGACATCACCATCCCATTGATTGGTGAGACCTGAGAGAGCCTGGCCCCAAGTCTCTGCTGATCATTCTATTCTGAATCTATCCCATTATAGAATTAGTATTTAATTAAAGCTATACTCTTTTGAACTATCATAAAGCAAGAGCTTCCTCGTGCTTACTAGTGCTTCATCAGCCAGTTGTGCTAAATCCTTGCGCAGACCATCATTTATCAGGTACTCCGCTTCAACCTGCTCCTGCAACTGGATTCTGTCCTCTTGTAGATGCTTGACTTCATCAATCAGTGCTTTTATTTGCTGTTCGTAGCTCTCCTTCTGGGTCTCAAAATTATTTTCCAATGTTCTGATAAGGATGAGAGCAGGAAAATTATTGTTTGGTATCACAATTGTACAGATGATGAAGATAGATAAACTTGCATTTTTGTAGCATTTTTCATGCCCACCAGATTTTTCAGAGTGCTCCATCACCAATGAAGTACAATTGAAATGCTTAGTAACGAAGGAAAAGTGGCAGCCAATTTACCTGCAGCAAATCCCACAAACCATAACGTGATAATGAGCAGATAATATCTGCCTTTTGTGATGTTGATTGAGGGATACATTTTTGGCCAGGACATCAGGGGGTCAGTTAGGTTAGTTGACTGGATGGCAGGTTTGCAATTCAGTGTGGATTCAATTCCCACTCTGCCGGAGGCTATCATGACAATTAACCTCTTCCCATATATTGGGTGGCATGGTGGCTCAGTGGTTCAAACTGCTGCCTCATAGCACCAGGGGCCCAGGCTCGATTCCAGCCTCAGGCAACTGTCTGTGTGGACTCAATGGGCTGAATGGCCTCTTTCTGCACTGTCGCGATTCTATGATCAGGGATAACTCCCCTGTCCTTCCTCAAAATTGTATTGTACCATGAATTCTTTTGCACACAGCTGAGGGGGAACTTGGAGCTTTAGCTTAGAATATCAGCCAAAAAGACAGACTGTCCAGCACTCCCTACAGTATGGCTGTGTCAGCCTGGAATATTGTGGTCAAGGACAATGATGAGACTTCAACCTAGAACTTTGTGTTTCCAAGATGCTATACAAATGAAAGTTGCTGCTCTTGTGATTTTTGTAGGCACTGTAAAGCTTTTCCAAGAGCTAAATGGCTGCTTGGCTTCTCAGGTGTGAACATAAAACTGAGGGGAAACAAAGTTTCTTAATTCACAGTCTACCCATGAAAGTATATTCAGTAGTTTATTTACCAGGAATTGTAACACACCTGCTACAGCTTAAACATTCACCGTGATGAAAATTTAATATGGGATCCCAAATGATTTGCTGAAGTCGGTTGACCCTCGAAACCAGCTCGCTCCAGACATTATAAATACCTTAACACTCCTTTAGGACATTCACAACTCAGGTTTTCTAACGATGTCTGTCGAGCACTCAAAAATTATGGAATCAGGAATAAAATTGGCTAGCAGCTTCCTTCACAAACAATGTGGCAATTTGTTAAAATACGTACAAACGTATATGCATGTATGTCTTTTTAAAATTCAGACTTGGTACATGATCTTCACCTGCAACATGTCATTTATTGCCAGTCCTTAGTTGCCCAGGACATTTGCTGGTGAATTGCCAATGATTATGTGATTTGCTGGACCATTTCATAGGACAGGTAAGTCTCCACCTCATTGCTGTGGGTCTGGAGTCACATGTAGGCTAGACCAGGTAAGGATGGTAGATTTCCTCACCAACGTTGGTGATTGAGATCAGTTTTGGTTTCAAGATCATTGTTAATTTATTGAATTTAAATTCTCTTAGATAGGTTGAGGAATTGGAACCCATGTGTCTACAGCATCAATCCAGACTTCAATATGACTAGTCCGGTAATTTCACCACTATCTATCCATCCCGTACACACATGCTTAAACACTGTTCTGTGGTCAAATTCCATCCAGTCATATTCAACTCAGGAATGTGGAAATGGCCATAGTTTGTTGTATTTGCTAAATATCAGAAACGGAAGAGTGCACTATACTTTTCAATGATCTCACATACTGAAACCAAAGTTGACTTATGGAATTCTTGTTCAGATTGCTGTTTCCACGCTGAATTTATTTTAGTGCAGAAAAAAAATATTTTTGGAACAAAAAAGAGTAAACTTCTTAGCAAGGTAAGATAAATAATGTTTCCCACCTCCTCTGCTGTTCTTCCCTTTCTAAATCACTGAGATGCTGGCGTGTGATTTCAGTAATTTTTTCTGTGAACAAACAATTAAATAAGCAGTTATGTTGCAGAAAGTATCCAAAAAGAACCTAGATTTCTGCAAATGTTGCTCTCGCATTACAGCTCCAATCGCTGGTTTTATAATTCAGTATTAGCAGCTTTGAAGCTCAGCACATACTGGTGAAAGAATCATCTCCATTTCATTTGTTATTGAATTCCTACACGAAAATATTGTGTTGATCTGGCCGAGTTGGTTGTACTGTCTCTTGAATGTGAACGTTGTGGGTTCAAGTCCCTTTGAGGGATATTGTTTCATAATCTAGGGGGTTGTTAAATCAGAGGTCCACTCCTTTCTATGTAATGTTGAAAAGTAAGTAGCATATTTATGCAAATGGAAAGATTAAAAAAAAAAGGGAGGGCATGGAATGGCTACCACAATCAGAGAAATAATTAATAGATAACACCATTTTTTTTGGAGTCCATTATGACTCTGATTCTCCACAGATACTGCCCAATCTGTTTAGCTTCTCCAACACTTTTTACTTCAGATTTCTAGCCACTGAAATATTTTATTTTTATTAAGTTCCCTGTAATCTGCCTAGCATCTGCAAAGGTAGCAGACATGATATCCACAAGCTGCCCCCTCTTTAAGACACTGTTCCTGCCTGATTGCATAGTACCTTTACATGCTTTTATGCACAATGAAAGAGAGGTATGTATAGCCAAATAACAAAGACAAAAATTAGAGGGATTGACTCTTGCTAGTTGTATAATAAAAGCAAAACCAAAAAACTTATTCAACACACCTATGACATACTGAGCAATTTTATTCTATCAGCCTAGTCCCACTTCTACAATATCTCCCCTCTCTGACCCTGCATCATCCAGGCCTTTGGTTACCCCGAGCCTTCACTATTCCAATCCTCTCCTGACCAGCTTCCATCTTACACAATTCATAAGCTTGACTTCATTCAAAATTCTGCTGCCAGTGCCTAATTCGCACCAAATATCATTCATTTTGCTTAACGCTCTATGTTGGATCCCAATCTGACAGCACAGCCATAGTAAGACACTCACAACTACTGTCTAATCCCTCTATGGCCTCTCTCCTCATCTCTCTAATGTCCTAAATCTCTGAGATGTCTGCACTTCTCCAATTATGGTTTGTTTTGCATGCCTGATTTTATTTGTTCCACTCTAATGGCCAATCCTTCTGCTAAGCTCCAGTATTCCCTCCCTAAAATGCTTTGCTTCTTTTCCCTCCTTTGAGATGCTACTTAAAACCCATTTCTTTGAACAAGTTTATTGTCACCTGTGCTAACGTTTAGCACATATAGTGACAAATATTTGCTTCATAACACATCTGCACAGTATTATGCAAAGTTATACTTGGTAAAAATTCAAATTGTTGCTTCATAACATCTTAAGCTTCAGTGTGCCATTTCCTATTACAGTGAGAGATGACTTAGTTGAGCAACAAAAAAAAATAGATGACTAATTTCAGGAATATGGTCAGCAAGGTAGAAAAATATGATGGTGTTTTTGTGTATCAGATGAATGCAATGATTCACATTGCCAAACAATCCTATCCTAAACTGATTTCCTTACATTGTCTTGTATGTTTTTGCATTAAGAACCTTCATCTTTCACTAACATTCATGCAAACACATTAGTCGGTGAGAATATTTTCCATCTGGGAGTAACCCTGATATATGGTTCACTGATATGGAGATACTTTCAGAGGTGCAGCATTACCACTATTGAGTTGCTATGACATTGTTAGAAGTTTTAAGAAAGAAAATCAACGAGGCTGAATAAGAGAAGGGGTGAGAAGCAATCCTCTCCCCTATAAACTGCATCAAGGAACAGACACTTAGCCAAAGCAGTTGATGCCAATTAATTGTCTTCTTTAAATTAGATATTTGCAAATGGAATCAGAAATTTGAAGGATTCGTATAATACAAATACTTTGGAGTACTGTGTCCAGTTCTAGTCACCCTGTTACAGCAAGAATATTAAGCTGGAGAGGGTTCAGAAGAGATTTACCAGGATGTTACGAGGAATGGAGGATTTGAGTTATAAGGAGAGGCTGGGACTTTTTTCACTGGAGCTTAGAAGGTTGAGGGATGACCTTATAGAGGTTTATAAAATCATGAGGCATTTAGATAAAGTGAATGGCAGGTTTCCTTTTCCCTAGGATGGGGATTTCAAGACTAGGGGGAATATTTCTAAGGGGAGAGGAGAAACATTTAAAAAAGACATGAGGGGCAATACTTGTACACAGAGCGTGGTTCATGTGTGGAAAGAACTTCCAGAGGAAGCGGTGGATGTGAGTACAGTTACAACATTTAAAATGCATTTTGATAAGTACATGAATAAGAAATGTTTGGAAGGAAATGGGCCAAGCACAGGCTAATTTAGTTTGGGATTATGGTCGGCATGGACTGGTTGAAATGAATGGATTGTTTCCGTGCTGTATTACTCTATGACTCTATTAGAATGACTGTTGAAAACATGGGGCTGAACATATATTGAAGATTTTGGGTTGCTGTTGAGGATTTGGAATTATTTAGATAAAGCAACCCCTCAGGAGGTATGTAAAAGGTAGCAGTACAGCCCACAATTAGGTAGATTGCAACAATAGTCATTATAGATAATACAATATTGAAAAATACGCATTCGAGCCACCATGTGTGTGCTGTCCCATTCTGCTGGGCTTTGTCCATGGTTCTGCAAACGGCTCCCATTGACTATTTATCTGATGTTCTTTTACAGGTTATTATTGAATCTGTTTCCACTACCATTTCAGGCAGTTTATTCCAGATCATAAACAACTCACCGAGTAAATAAAGGATATTGCCATTTTGCTTCTGGCTCTTTTGCCAGTTTACTCCCTTCATGCTTTCTTATTATTCTTAAAACAACAGTTAACTAAATTGTAATAGTAAAAGTATAAATGATAATAGCACAAAAATACAATTTCTACAAATAGCAAACACACCTTTCATTTCTTGGGTCTGTTCTTGATGTTGCTTCTCCAGTTTCTGGTTTTGTGCTTGGAGTGATAACGTTTGCTTTCTGAACTCTGACAGCGTCTGCGTGAATTGGAAATCAGAGGAATGAGTAAAATAAATTTGCGGATATTTTTGCAGAACATCTAAAAAGGTCCAACTCTTGCTTCCCCTCCAAAACGTTGAGATGAGTATCGATTGAATTTGGTGTCCTATAAACAGAAATACCTGCTCAGTTTGGCCCTTGGATTTCTTTACTTGCTCCTCAATGAGCTGCTTTTGTGTCACTGTTTTCTGCAGCTCCTCCTCAAGTTTCTGATATTTGTTGAGATCGGCTGAGTGAATTGTGGACAGATGTGTCAAACGTTCCAACAACCCATTGTTCTCTTTGCTCTGGTATAAAGATGATAAACCCAGATCAGATATAATTAAAGTTAGACCTCTCTCTCTCTCCTACATATTTTTGGTAGGTTCAAAATCATCCAGTATATTCGGTGCACCACAATGGACAGGGAGGAATGAAATCAGTTTAGTTTGAGAACTATCTTGCGGAGGTGCAGGGGGTTTTAGCTGATGCTCGATTCAGGGAGGCCTGCTGTACCATGGACCAATTAGGCTTTGACTTTCCTCAGACCCTAAGGGTTAAAGAGCAACCCACTGAGAGCTGCCAGTCAATGAGAGGCCAGCAGCTCCACTAAATAACAGTGCCACTGCGAAGACGATGGTTATTGCTGGTACAATGCCTGGTCTTCAGGGACACAGCTGGCAGCAGGGCAAGAAGCCTGCCCACAGGCCATTCCATTATGGGCCAGGGGATAGGAGCAGGGTGCCCACCCACCATCTCCCACCTGATAAAATGGTTCAGCCCGCACCAAAGTCAGCACTGGATCATTCCAATATTCCGCCAATGTGTTTAAGTTGGTTCCAATGTAATGCAGCTAAACTTGATTTGCTAATCGATGAATACCTCGGTGCACAATACTTTGCCTATTTTATGGACTTGCTAACCAGAAGGTAAACTAGTTGCTACCAAAACCTCTTTGTACTTTTTAATGATTTGTGAATCCATAATCCAAATCAATTTCCACTTCTACCTCATTTAGACATTACTTTCTAAAGAATAAGCAATCCCTTTTATTCTCCTTATACCAAAATGCACCACCTTAACATTGAATTTCTTTTCCCATTTACACATCCCTTCTGCCATGTTATTACTGTTTGCTTGCAACTCATCAGTCTTCTCCATTATTAAGTATACCTCTCAATTAGTCATTCATTTTAGCATGTTATTACATTTTTCACACCATCTTGAAAGAACAAAGTTTGACTTTCGCTAACAAGGTTACAGAAGATCATAGTTAATTTCTAGTGAGTTGCCTAAAATATGCTATTTCTGTGAGAATTGCTAAAATAAGTTTCAATAGTTTTAATTGCGTGCACACTGTAAATGGTTGGGGGTATCAGTAGACAAAAGTTTACGTACATTGGTTGCTAAAGTTTGCTTAGTTGAGTTACATCTTTTGAACACTACTGAATAAGAAAGACAAGGACTGGATTGGAATTTGTATTCTTTCGTCACTTATTTAGAAGAACTTTTAAAGGTGTTGTGAGAATTTGCCAAAGTAATAGCAGGCTATGTATGTAAAGTTCAAAATATTTACTTCTAAGATTTTAGGCATTTAGATTTTAAACGTATTATAAAAATGTGTGGTAATTTTTCAGATAGGTGATTGACAGGTGTATGACCCACCTGTTCATCCAGTTTCTTGTGGAGCTGTTTAACACGAAACGAGAGCTGGATGTTCAAAACAAAACGTCGTATACTTTGATATCTACGTCTTACCAACCAAGCACGGACATGTTTTTGAATTACTAATGCTTTCTGATCCTGCAGCATCTAGAAGAAACATTGAACCAATTAAAGATAGGTATCTCTCAGATTTAAGACTTTGTCTTCCTGCATCCAAAGTGATAAAACATTCAACTGGTTACTTGTGATAAATAATTAAATCTAAACAGCATTTATACTTCATTAATATGTATGAATAGTGTTTGAAAAACATATATTGCTGTAATTGCCCAAGTCAAATGAGAGAAAGTAGTTCATCTCTGAAGCATTTTAGAATATCCCAATATGTTGAATAAATACAAGCTCTTCCTTTATGTAAGTTTTTAGTGTGAATTCAATTCAGATGGATAGAGATGTAGAACTTTTCTCAGTCCACTGTACTTCATCCACAAACTAGAAATCCCTTTGATGCATTCCCTGTTTGTATCAATCTAAAATTTACCTGCACACCTGGCACAGCTTGGTTGAACTAATGTTCTAGATTTAGATTTTTGTAAGCTATTTACCATCACTTGAGCTTTTGTAATGTTGCAGTCATTTATTTTCAGGGCTAAAATAATTCAAGTCTCTTCAGTGTTTCAACAATTCTGTGATTGCTTTTTTTCCCCCCCTAGAGCTTGAGCAGCATCCCTCTATCTAACCCTAACCCTAACCCTAACCCTAACCCTATGCTTTCATCAGAACATTATAAAGATTAAGCATTTTTTTCTTATGACTTACACTCTCACATTTTGACTGTAGCTGGATGTCCTATTGGCTTTGTTAATCATTGGATATATTCAACAATGAGTCTATCAAAGCTCTATTAACCACAGCTTCCACTGTTCAACATCATCAATGGGTATACAAGATGCCCAATTTATCTTCCAAATTCAGTGTATTCCACTGGTCTAGAGCAGGTTTCATCTGCTCTCCCTACACCCAAGTTCATTGGGATTTTAACAATCTCACTTAGAAACATAGAAATTTGAAGCAGGAGAAGGCCATTCAGCCCTTCAAGCCTGCTATGCTATTCAACATGACTGTGACCGAGTTGAACCAACTCAGTACCCTGTTCCCACTTTCTCCCCATATCCCTTAATCCCTTTAGCCCTAAGAATGGTATCTAACTTCTTTTTGATAACATTTAATGCTTTGGTTTCAACCACTTTCTGTGGCAGGGAATTCTTGAGGCTCACCACTCTCCAGGGATGAAGAGATTTCTCCTTGTCTCAGTCCGAAATGGTCCACCTTGTACATTAGACTGTGAACCGTGGTTCCAGGACACTCCAGTCATCAGGAAAATCCTTTGTGCTTTTATCCTGTCTAGTCCTGTTAGAATTTTACAGGGATGAGGAGGAGTGTAGCCTCAGGCTACTTCAGGACAAAAGAAAAACTCTCGTTGCTGACTGTTTCCCATGTTCCTCAAGCTTCTAACCCCCTGGTGACCATGTGGAGGTATCCAGAGGCCACAGGAAATATCCTGTCCTTCCTTACCAAATACACGCTACTTAATAGGCTTTCACAATGATCCTGACCATTTATTTCATTATTTGACACATCGATGGTACAGAAGTAATAATCCATGGTTATCTGTGTCTGTCATATCACCCTTTTTAGACACGGGCACCACTTCACCCTGTTTATAATCTAGCAGGAATTTAATGGAATTTGCTGACATATCACAGAACTGTTCTTGTCCCTAACTGATAAACACATTTATGTTGAAGGCATTAAGTCCACTTGGGTTATGACTATTTAGGGAGGACTTGCTTGTCCAGCGTATACTGGAGGAAATATTTATTTAATATACTGATTGTCTATTGCTCATCCTTGCTGTTTATTCCCCCATTAGCATCTTGTACAGTCCTCTTCACTGCTAACTGTCTGTGTATTGTTAAGTGCTGAAAGAATTCTCCACTTTTATGTCTGCAGTTACAGATTTTCCATTTTTCTGTTTGCTTGTTTTTCTGGGATTGAGTCAGAATGTGTTTCCTCTTTGAGACAGTGATAATGCTTCCATATTCTCTTATTCTGCAGTTGACATTTCCACTAGTCTATACCTTTTAGCAGATTAACATCTTACCTTCTTATATTGCCTTCTTGCTAACCAGCCTCGCGTGAAAGACTGAATTCTGATGGTAGCCATGAGAATGAGCTGATACCGACGAGACACTAAAAATCGCCGCCAGTGTTTCTGGATGATAACTGCACCCCAGGATTGTTTTAAAGTAGCCGCGTTCAATACGTGTCTTAAATTAAAATCACACATATATTAATAGTCATTTGGTAGCGCATAACTTAAATATTTCCGAAAAAAAGGCACATTCTCTAGCTGTTAACTATTAAACATCATTAATTGGTGCATTCTCCATGGCAACACTTAGACTAATCAGAGTCCCATTGCCAACTAACTCCTTCATTGAGAATAAATGCTGGTTTTCCCTTTGAATTGGTATTCTTGTGAATTGTCCTGACAAATGCAAGACAAAAAGTTTTGACAAAACGTGCCCTTTTCTTCAGGTTATACATACAAATTAATTAATTACACATTAAACATTTGTAATTATTCTGCAGAGCAGGTAACATGAGTAATGCATTTTATTTATAAGGTAATGGAGGGATGTGGACCAGGAGCAGGCAGGTGGGACTAGTTTAGTTTGGGATTATGTTCGGCATGGACTGGTTGGACTGAAGGTTTGGTTTCCACTCTATGGCTCTATCAATCCAATGCCATGTGATAAACCATCTACATCATCAGTTCTGTAAGTCATTGCCACACACGGACCTGGGAGATCTGTGCAGAAGAAAAGAAGAGGGAATGCTAGTGCTGGGTTGGCTACTCAACCTAGTTGACTTGTCCCTCATCCATTTTTACAGAAAGCACACACAGTGGGAGCATGTAACAGCCAGCCTTAGATTTCAAATCTAATTAACTGCCTGTAAAGCACTTTGAAACACCCTGAGAGTGCGAAACGTGTTCAATGAATGAATAGGCTGGGTCTATTTTCTCTGGAGCGTTAGAGACTGAGGGGTGACTTTACAGATGTTTATAAAATCATGAGGGGCACGGACGGAGTAAATAGGCAAGGTATTTTCCCCAGGTGGGAGAGTCCAAAACTAGAGGGCATACGGTTAAGGTGAGAGGAGAAAGATATAAAAGGGATGTAAGGGGCAACTTTTTCACGCTGAGGGTGGTGTGTGTATGGAACGAGCTATCGAGGAAGTGGTAAAGGCTGGTACAATTACAACATTTAAAAGGCATCTGGGTGGGTATATGAGCAGGAAGGGTTTAGAGGGATATGGGCCAAATGCTGGCAAATGGGAATAGATTTATATAGGATATCTGGTCGGCATGAACGAGTTGGACCGAAGGGTCTATTTCTGTGCTGTACAGCTCTATGACTCTATTAGTGCAGAAATGGTGGTGTAGTGACAATGTCAGTGGCCCAGTCTGGGAGCACAGGTTCCCATCCCACCACAGTAGCCGGTGGAATTTATATTCAATCAATCAAATATGGAGTTGAGATCTATCAACACAATTAACTCAAAAATCCATCTGACTCATTAATGTCCTTTAGGAAAGGAAATCTGTTGTCTTTACCTGGTCAGGCTTACATGTGACGCTAAACCCACAGCAACATAGTTGTCTCTTAACTGCTCTCTGAAATAGTTCTAGAGCACCATTCAGTTCAGGGCAATTAGGGATGGGCTTGACAATGACACCCACTTCCATGAAATGATTTTTAAAAGGGCATACAATGGTTTCATTACAGCCTTAGCTGTAAATGGGATTGCTTTGTTATTTCAAAGCACGGTGGTAAATTACAGCAGTGTAAAAAGAACTCTTACCGTATGGCACGCTCCCCACGAACATATTGCTGAATGATGATAGCAGCTCGTTTCATCTTGAGGAATTTTTTCCGCTGAATCCAGCATCGCAGATTCTTCTGTATAGTGACTGAAGCAGCCCTCAGTTTATCTGCGCGCAGTTTTTCCAAATATGCCACTTGCCCCGCGCGAAAGAAAATCTTCGTCTTACCAAACTGATATTGGTTTGGATCCTGGCGGGGGGGGGGCGGAATGATGAAAAGGGTAGTATTTATTTGCTTGTTCGCAAAGTTAAATAGCCAAACTGGAGACCACTGAACTCACGGTGCACAACTTTTTTGTTAATCGATAGATGTAGCGATAAAATACATTGAGTCAATGGTAGCTAGCTGCAGTAACAATTGTTAACTTTTATGTGACATGTACCTTTAATAAGATTATTTCATTAAAATTTTGGTTGCATACTTTATTCTAAACTATGGCTATATTATCTCACTGTATTATTCTTAAAAGATATGTTTCATTACTTATGCAACTAAAGTTAACTGTTGTCATATAGTTTACTGCCATTTGCAGTAATATTTAGAAATAATGTAGGAAGTAACCATGGCAGCATTATTGATTAATTTCAATGTATCAATTGTCAGAATTGTGATAAGTTGATGTTGAAGAAAATATGCCTTGGCTAAGGCAAAGGATAACACTAAGTTGGACAACTGTGATTTAGCTACAGCCTTAACTTACTAACCTGAATTAAATGCTTCAAGACTTCTTTGCATATCTGTTTTTTATCATCTAATGCAAGGTCTTGTTGTGACATCAGAATGCGGTAGCGACTGAAAAACTCAAAGTAAGTCCATCTGAAAATATTAAGCCGAGAATTGATATTTATGCTTCTTCAGGTCTTCAGCTATGATGAAAGAACTGCAGAAAGCTTAGGTTTACCTGGAAGGATAACTCTGCGCACTAATCCGAATAGTTTCCAGAACACCACAGGCTCTAAGCTGTTGAACAACTCTCTTTGAGTCATATCTAAAAACAGAAGCTTACAATGTAGCACTTTGAAATTCAAGTTATCAATGGATTTTCTTCTCAATTTTGTAACAATAAGTAAATATTTTCATATGGGAAATTGGAAAGACGCAGCAAGACACTTACTCAAACTGCAGCTTCAAATCATTCGGCTTAATGCAACGCACATAGTGAGGTGTTGTAGCATTAAGGGTCTCCATTAGCAGATGCAGAGAATTACGGAACTGTAATTTAACATCAGTCAACAGAGTTAGAGAAATGCAATGTTTCACAACAATGTTAAAACATCTCAGCATTAAAAAAGGACACTGCCTGGTTATACCTTACTGCCGACAGTTGTCCGGTGTTGTTTGTTGAAGGATTTAAACCCTGGTCTTGCAGGCCTGACTTTAATGTTTGCCTTCAAGCTCCCTGTAGATGGTTCATTTTCTTGAAAGAAATCAGCTAGGAGACTCAACTGTGCAGGTGAAATGAAAGAAAAGCAACAGCTAGATTTAGAGTAATGTATTAAAATTCTCCACGTTTGTGAGTTTAGGTTGTATTCCATACTAGACTTTTTTCTCTAAAGATTCTGTTTCCATACTTTTGGCAAGCCATGTTTGCTGTAGTTCCATCAGAACCGATTTGTCATAATTGTTTATTCCGCTCTTTTACTGGGTGCAGTTCCACAGGCATCATTTATCTTTCCAAAAGTGGTCAGTACGCGAAAACAATTAAATTCCAGAAAGTTTTCAGACTCTTGTTCGACTCTGTGCTTACTCTGTGTCCAGTACACACTCACACAAGACCAACTGTTCAGCAGTTCAAAACTGGGCAACTTGTTTTATCTGGTAGAACTGTGGCTAAACTTATTGCTCTCGTGCTGTCCTATCTGGGAGTTCTAATTTATCATGGGCCAGATATTACATTTGAGAGCTTCCTGCTTTGCCCATAGAAATATGGATTTTATCGGTGGACTGCAAGGGGTGGTTTGCATAGAAAATTTGGTCTGTACGAGCCCTCATCACTGAACTGTGTATGTTAATCACGCTGGTCTTTACAGTGTGATTAAAATTGGATCGAGCTGATTCATGCATCCATCATATCAGAGTTCTATATCTTCATATTGCTACTACAGCAATTGGCAGGAACCACTACCTCCATAAATCATTGGAGACCATAACTTGGTGTCATATAAAGTATCTAAATTATGCAGGAGCTTGCACAACTACACATAGTTAGGTCATTGGGACGAAATCCTGGCATTTCCTCCCTAATGGCATTGTGGGTCTACACACAACATATGGACTACAGTGGTTCAAGCAGGCAGCTCACCACTACCTTCCCAAGGGCAACTAGGGATGGGTAAGAAATGCTGGCCCAGCCAGCAATGCCCATGTTTCATAAGTAATTTTTTTAAAAAGTACAGATTTTATTCTCTTGTTTTATTTGGAAACCTGTGTGTGTAAATGGGCTTCTCTGCTTTCAACTGTCAGAGACATCTTTCCTCCAATTTTAATTCAGGACAAAAGGCCAAGGCAGAGGGAAAACCAGCTACAGGAAGTAGGAAGGAGCAGGCCGGACCCTCACAGATAGGTATGTCTTTCAGGACAGCCTCACAATAGAAATAGTGTTTGTGGGGATGACAATGACCAGGGTAAAGGAGACTTAACCCTTCCTGCAAGCTCCAGAGGAGTAACGCTGACTCCTATTATTCCCAGCTACCCTCTGAAATGGATTGAGCAAACCACTCTGACTTCTTTGAAAACAATTTATTGAAGCACATTGTGAATTGCACACCCAATGTGGCCTAACTGGAGCATTGAAAGGAAGAATTGTATAAAAAAAACAACACTGGCCATGTGGGGGTTCAGGGTAATTTTGTCCAGAGTCAGTCTTTTCATTGGTTTTCCAATCAGCCTAGTTGTTGTGAGCTCAACATAGTAACGGGCACTTGATTAGTTCGTAAGCAGGTGCCTACAGCTTTGGGTGTGGACAATACAACAGAAGCACGTAGCCTGTGAAGAGAAACTATCCATCTCTCTTTGTCTCACTTATGTGTAAAAATAGAAGAAAATCCCGAGTAGCTGGGTCATCTACTTCATCTTTCTCTATCAGCTGCTGTCTCTGCAAATCTGTTGAAAGGAAAAGGAGTAAAAGCACTTTTAGAGACAGTCAAAGGGTGAATTCTCAACCAATGAACAAAAGACTGAGAATTGGTGTCTGCACAAAGAGTTAAAAAGGAGTCAAAAAGGAACTGAAAGAAAACAACTTAAATGATTTGGACCAATGTGTTTCTCTGCTTTTTTTTTAAAACTTCCCATGCACAATACTTTTGTCTTGCCTTGTCTTCTGGTGTTTCTGTTTGTATGTCTTTGGGAATTTTAAAAGGATTTTAAAATGTTTAAATTATAGTTATAAGATAGCAATTCATGCTTTTTTGGTTAAAAACACTTCGATTGCAACAAATAGTTATTTTCTTGTTCACGGAAAAGTTCATGAAGCGCATGTTCTTTTAACCCGAATTAGACAGTTCAGTAGAATTAAGCAATTCAGCGATTTAATTAAACTTTCATATTTGTGATGACTGAAGGCAGTGGGACTTGATTTCCAGAACATTATTCCCGTGAGTTGTGACAGGGTGGGAGAGTCTATCACTGGGGTTGCTTTCAGCCTGCTGGATTTCGAGGGAAAACACATCTGCTCCTCTTGGCCCACAAGCATTGTTGTAAAATTAATTCATGGCTTCAGCCCTTTTTATGCTGCATTTACCTTGCTTGCTTACGCAAGACCAGGCAAAATTGACAGACTGTGCTTAAAATTAGAACCATTACTAAACAGAGGATGTGCAACCTCATTAAAATATTCAAATAACAATCACACCTCCCAAGAATTATCCACTCCTTATCCTGCCTCCATTAGAACCAAGTGTTGGTGGGCCAAAGACAGCACCCATTTTAGAGTTTTACTTTTCTAAATTCATTTCTGAGCATTAAACTTTACACTTCAGTGCCAATTTTCATCATGTGTTGTAGTTAAAAGTATTTCAGCCTGCACAAGTATCTGCACATTCAGAACGTTGTGACTAAAACATGCCATTAGCTTACTGTTCTATTCCAGCTGACCCATCTCCAATAAGAGGAACCTCAGCATACAGGACTATATGTCCTTTACCTTTTAAATTTCACTATCAGCAAATGTATAAGTTACCAGCTGCTGGCAGTACTTGTGCCAAAGGCATCAGTTTGTAGATGAGGTGTACTTTCAAGCCTACAGAAACAAGTCAGGCAAAAATTTTTAACCATTTCTCCCCAAGAACAGGAGGAAATCCATTAATAGCACAATCAAATCAAAAAGGCGACCATGTAGTAAACTGTGCATCAGCAACACTTGTGTTTAGTCACTATTTAATGTTGCTTATTTCAGCCACTGTTCTGAAACAAGTCTTGCATGTGTGATTGTTCCACTGTTTAATGCATCCTGCAATGTAAATGGGACTATTCCGCTCCAAAGGAACTGGTGTGGTCAAGATTCCACAGTTTTGTAGAAAAGAAAGTGGCATTAGAGAAGAGTTTACCTACATTGACTGTTCTGTAGCTGTAATCAGTTCATGAAGTAAAAGCATAAAAGAGGAGAAAAGAGAGGTTTGTCAATGTGGGGAACCGCACACCAACATCTAAAGCAAGTTTAAAAAGCAATTTGGGAAGAAATTCTGTGCTGTTTTCAGATGGAATAAGTAGATAACAGAGCAGAATGTGATCATGTGAAGCTATTGTACAAGTACTGCAGCAAAGTACTCCACCTTTAGATCTGGAAGCAACGTTTTAAAATTGCTAACTTCCCTTAGGAAAAGGTCTAAAAGTGATCATTACATTACAGAGGTGGTCACAAACCTTACTTTTCTTCAGTACATCAATCAATTCTTCATATAACGTGTCCCTGTTCTTTTCAAGGAATCCGTCACATTCATATTGCACCTTGACAAAGCGAAAAACAAAAAGTAGTTTATGGCAATCTATCAGTTCCATAAATCTCAGCTTCCAGAGTTAACAGGTACATCGTTAATATGAAGCTGCTCAAGGATACTGCTGAACAATTGCCCTGACACTGTCTTACCTTGTCAGCAAAATGCAGGATGATGAAGGCTTTACTCGACATTCGAGGCTTCTCAAAGAGGGGATTTTTATTTAAGTAATTATTCTGCAGTTTCTGAAGCCAGTTTTCCTCTGTTCCTTGTGGCAACTGTATGAATAATATTTTTAAAAATTTTATATTTTGAGCCTCCTTGGAAATCATCTCATGAGCCTTCAGTTCTACAAGTCACTGGACCATAAAGTTGTGAACTAAGACACAGGTTCAAATCTGGAAACACAATTCAAATCACAGGCTCCCGACCACCAAAACAAAACAATATCTACCAGTTTCTCTTGTCCCCACCACCCTTTAAGTTATACTTATTCTAGAAACACCTCAAGGTGACTGACTACCAGACTGGATTAATTAATGACCTTTTGTACTTTTGGTTTGTTGCTTCTCAATGCCATAAAACTTTCCATAACTGGGTAGGTGGTAAAACAATGCAGTGTATTTTAATACATATTACTAAAATAATACTGGCATCTCCACAGTAGTATGGAAAGTTGCCTGGGTACGTCCCAAGTGCAAAATTCAGGACAAATCCAACCTGGCCATTTACTGCTCCAATAACTTAACTTTCATCATCAGCAAAATGATGGAAAGGGTTGTCAACAGTGCTGTCAGGCAGCACTTGCATAGCAATAACTGGCTCGTTGATGCTCAGTTTGGGTTCTACCAGGCCCATTCAGCTCAAAACCTCATTATAGCCTTGGTCCAAATATGGACAAAAGAGCTCAACTCCAGAGATGATGTGAAAGTGACTTGCCCTTGACATGAAGCCAGCATTCAACACAGCATGGCATTAACAGGCCCTACGAAAACCTGATTCGATGAGAGTCAGGGAGAAAACCCTCCTCTGGTTTGTGACATACAAAACTGTCAGTCATCTCAGTACTAGATGTCTCTTGCAGGAGTTCCTTTAGGGTAGTGCTCTAGATTCAAATACCTTCAGCTGGTTCATAATGAACTTCCCTCCATCATTAGGTCGGAAGTGGGGATTTTCACTCATGACTGCACCATGTTTAGCACCATTCACAACACCTCAGCAACTGAAGCAATCCATGTCTACAGACAATATCCAGGCTTGGGCTAACAAGTGGCAATCAACCAACAGGCCACACAGCTAGCAAATAATGACCATCTGTAACAAGAGAGAATCAAACCATTTGCCCTTGTTGTTGTATTGCATTAACATCATTGATAGTGGGGAATTGATCCTATAGGTTACCCTTGAGCAGAAAATAAACTAGACTAGCCTTTTAAATAAGGTGGCTATAACAGCCCAACGGAGAGTAGAATTCCATGGTGACTAACTCATCTCATGACTCCCTGATGTCTGTCCACCAGCTACAGGAGTGGGATGGAATACTCTTCAGTTTGCCTGAATGGGTGCAGCTCCAACAATACTCAAGAAGCCTGACACCTTCCAGGACTTAATTGACACCCCTTTCACCAGTTTCAACTTTCACTCCCTTAACCACCAACATACAACGATAGTAGTGTGTATCGTCTACATAATGTACTTCAGAAAATCATTAATGTTCCTTTGATAGCACCTTTACAAACCTGTAGCCCCTTCTTGCTAGAAAGACAAAGACAGCAGATGCCTGGGGACATCCCCAAGATCCCATCCAAGACGCTCACCGTCCTCTCTTGGAATTGTATTGCAGTTCCTTTATTGTTACTGGATCAAAATCCAGGAACTCCCTTCCTGACAGCACTGAGGTCTCCCTACACTCCAAGAACTATGGTAACATGTTAAAGGCATATTTATTGGCATAGGACATGAGGCATTGTTTAATTAAGAGCTAGGTCAGATATAAAGAAAGACTGCTGGGATACAAAAACAGTAAGTCAGGGTTAGACCTGTGCTCTGTAAATAAATAAACCATCCAGAAGGGATCTGTGCTTATTTCCACGCTTCACCATCTGGCATGAGATCTGGCACCACTTGATCTACTGCATTTGTGATCAGAGTTCCTCAGGTGTATTTCTGATTGCACCCTGAAGGATCTGTTTCAGCTAAATGCTCATAAGTAACAGGCAATTATGCAAACATTTCATTCTTACCAGGCACTCCTCATCCAATAGTTCCAGTATGCCCATCTTAGCTTCAATCAGATCAATGCAAGGTTGGTTGTCATTGAATTCTATCAGTGCCCATGGAATGTCTTCTTTCATGTATTCATCTTGTTCCAGTTTAAACACATGCTGCAGAGATTTTATATCTGAAGTGTTAAATTTGCATTTATTTTTCATTACAGACAAGATAACCTCACAGATGATGGTTGAGGTCAGATATGCAACAGTTTCAATCCACAGACTGGTTAAAGTTGTATCCCAAGTGATGAACATGCAATAGAACATACATGGCAGCATGCTATTTAAATACTCACCAAATTAAATTGTTGCTGCAGTTTTTCATTGGCATAATTTATACAGAACTGTTCAAAGCTATTCACGTCAAAGGTTTCAAACCTAAATGAATATGAAATAATGATTTTGCTCGTACTTTATATATATATTTACTCCAAACAACAAAATCCCTTCATCATCCTGAAGGCACAATGATGTATTTATCGTTTGGATCAGTACTAAATGTTACAGATTCCAGGTTTAAGTCTTTGTCTACCATGAGTTCAGTCACAGCAGCAATTAGGAGACTACACTCAATCCCAGCGCCCAGGTTATGGAAGGGAAAATAAATCATACAGCATTTGAACTCTATAATTCAGTCTAATTGAGTGAAAAAAAAGGTTGCCAAAGCCCCACCAGGCCACAGGGCTGCTCTCTCAATACAGAGAGAGAGAAAGAGAGACAACTGGTGGTAGCTTAACCTGAGGGTCACCATGTCTCAGGGGAGGGGAGAGGTTGAGAAGGACAGTCCTTCATGGTAACTTCAGCTGGTGCAGGAAATGATGCCACTCTGCATTAAAAATCAGCCATCCAGGCAAATGAGTTAACTGAACTACAGCCCGCCTCTCCAAAGTGAGTAAGATCCAATCATTGTACCTCTCAACTGCCTATTGTAATAGGCACTCCCAACACTGAGCAATAAAAAAAACACAAACAAGTGCCAATCTATTTCAACAATAATAATGTACATTGTACATTTATATAGCACTATTAGCATAATGAAATATCCCAAGGCTCTTCACAGGACCAGATATGACACCACGCCACATCAACAGATAACAAAACACTTGGTCAAGGGAATAGTGCTCTAAAGGAGGAACATGAAGTTGAGAAGCAAGCACTGTAGAGAAGAAGTCCAGAAATTGGGGCCAAGGCAATTAAAAGGCATGACCTTAAAATTGGGAATGCACAAGAGACCAGAAGTAGAGGAGCTCATGTATTGCAGAGGGTCCTAGGGCTGTAGGAGATGACACAGAGATTGGGAGGGATTTGAAATGAGAATGACAATTTTAAAAGTCATTTTAAAAGTCTAGCTGTTGCTTGCCTGGTAGAAAGTGAGGGTGAGCACACACAGGGGCAATACAGAAAACAAATCTGTTGCAAGTTAAGGTACAGTAAACACAGTTGGCTTCTGAGTTGTCTATGCAAAAATTTGACATCTGCCTGAAACCCAAACTGAACTCCCCCCTTTTCAGTTGTGGGTTGAGCACTGGCCAATGAACATTTGTTCAAAAGTGCAGTTAGATCAGCTTTGGATGAAGACAAAGGTTTTGAAATGGTGCTGTCCACAACTGGATAGATTCCAGACTCTATCGAGTGAAATATATGATGGATGGCACCTGGATAAAGCACCTGCCTGTATTCATTGAACCAGAAGCAGCACTTTCTACAGATTTAGAAAGGAAAGAAAAATCACTTTCTTTCTTTACTTATCAGTGAGCGCTTTCTTGGTCAATTTGCATTTGGTTTGCCTGATATTAATGAGCAGCCACAAACTCAAAATGGGACATGGCATTACCACCCTGTTCCCCCTGGGAATGCGACTGGGACTTGGTTGTGAAGGACCTCCCACCAAGAATCCAAAGCACTAACCATTTTATTAATAGTGAGTCTTATACCATAAATAGAACCCCAGTTAGCATTTTAGATTTGAACCAGTCTGTGTGCATGCTTTACTGGAAAGTCCTCTCCTGCCCCAGTCCACAGAAATATTCAAGACTGCTACTGTCTGCCCCAGTACGCTACCTTAGCCACCTCAATTTTCTCAGCTGTGGTTGAAGTGGCCAAATACTGACGGGCCTCAATCCAGTTTAACCACACCGGGGTGTCTGCTGGTAATTCACCGGTCTCACGTAAACCAAGTAGGACCTCAAAATCAGTGCCACCTTTCTACTTTCTATCAAACAATCACCCAACCAGAAAAGTGAACTCCACAGTGTAAAGTTAGATTTTTAACTGCATAATGTTTCTTTACCCGTAAAATAATAAGGTAGTGCAGTTTTCACTCATCCATGAATACTTTAAATTTAAGCTAAATCTTTGTTATCGTAACATTAGCTAAACAGATAATAAATGGGCAGGCTATGGTCTAGTGGTATTATTGCTGGACCGTTAGTCCAGACACCCAGGTAATGTTCTGGGGACATGGGTTCAAATCCTGCCAAAGCAGATGGTGGAATTTGCATTCAATAAAAAATCTGGAAACAAGAGTCCAACGATGACCACAAAACCATTGCCAATTGTTGGAAAAACCCATCTGGTTCACTAACGTCCTTTAAGGAAGGAAACTGCCATCCTTACCTGGTTTGGCCTACATGGGACTCCAGATCCACAGCAATGTGGTTGACTCTTAACTGCCCTCTGGGCAATTAGGGAAGGGCAATAAATGCTGGCCTAGCCAGTGATGCCCTCATCCCCTGAATGAATAAAAAACATTTTAAAGTGCCCAGAGCAACAACCAACACCTTGCTGCAAAATGAACAGGACAATATTTGATGCTTTTACCCATAAATGTCCAGAACGCCAATAAATGTATGCTTCTTGCCAGAAAACTGCAAAGCCTCGTTAATGTGATCCACAATGCAGCTGAACAGATGAGCATAGATGTGTTTAGCCAAAGCATCTCTAGCATTGATTGCTTGAACCTTGGTCATAGGTTTGATTACAGTGTCTGAGGTAGTAGCAATTTTTCTGTGGCACAGTCCATGAGCCATCTCCTCCAGCTTGATCTCCAAGAGTTCAGAAAATACTTTCAGGTGATAATCATCATGCTGTTTAGAGGAATACAAGAAAGAGTAATGAAGATAATGACAGATTAATTCCTAAAATTAAATACTCATTTGCTGTACATACTCTTATTCCTTAGTAATTAATTAAAACATTGCTGTGTAAATGTTTTGTGTTGATAGTCATTTATGACGTAGCACAAACAATTCATACAGCAGTCAATAGACCACTGAAAGAGACCACTCAGCCCATTATGCCTGTGCCTCTACCAACTGTTATGCTGACCCTCTAGACCAGCAGAGGTTCTCCTGTTTATTCACAAATTCAACTTATTTCAAAAAGTTACCATTGAAAATACTTTCACCACATCTCTCATAACTTGTTGAATTAAAAATAAAGTCTGACTTGTGCTGGCTGTTTTTAACCAATTACTTTATTCAGTAACTTCTGCTTACCAATTCTCCTGCCAGAGGAAAGAGTTTTGCCCAGAATGCTCTATCAAAAACATACATTAATTTTGGACACCTCTATTAAATCACCTTTCTCTGCTCAAATGGGGAACAAGCTCAACTTCTCTAATCACTCCACGTAATTTCAATCCCTCATCTCCAATGCCTTTCTGCTAAATCTCTTTTGCATCTTCTTTGTAATCCACTTTTTGCTCATGTGTTCTCTGATAAAGGTTTCTTGATCGGGCTTTGCGGGGTTTCTTTGTGGGGAGGTGATGGCCTAATGGTATTATCGCTGGACTGTTAATCCAGAGACCCAGGGAATGTTCTGGGGACTCCAGGCTCAATTCAATGAATATCTGGAATTGAGAGTCTAATGATGACCTTGAATCAATCTATGGTCGATTTTTGAGGGAAAAGACCCATCTAGTTCACTCACGTCCTTTAGGGAAGGAAACTGCTGGTCTGGCCTACATGTGATTCTTAACTGCCCTCTGAGCAATTAGGGATGGGTAAGGAATGCTGAATGGGCTTTATTTTCTATTTAAAACTAAGAGAGTTTTACTGTACTATAATTACTGTATTATAATTACTGTGATGTTTAACTTTTAAGTTTGTTCTTTCTTTCTACCTTGTTCTTAAGATTCTGTACCTAGGTACTTGCACCTAAGATGATGCCTTGTGTGGTGACATTGTACATTTTTCACTGGAGTCCTGTACTCTTGTACAGTTGGTTTTGCAATAACGCACGTTCCGGCAACACAAATTGGCAATATTACGACTGACGAATAGAGGAATGCTATTTCTAAAACGCGAGCTTGTGTTGGCTGTAACGCGATTCCATATCATTGATGTTTTGGAAGATGATTTTAGAAAGTATTGCAGCAAAAAAGTTTGCATTTCAAGATTCTCCTTATTCTGGATAATGCGCCAAGCCATCCTTCTACCGTTGATGTTTTCAGAAAGCTCACCAAAGTGCATTTCCTACTCCCCCAACACAACCATTCCCCTTCAAACCATGGACGAGGGTGCACATGCAGCTTTTAAAGCTTATTACTTAAAAGGTGCACATTTAAGAGGCTGATTGCAGCCACTGAGGGGGAGAAGGGCACTGTTCTTCTATTTTGGAAGAACTTTAACATCAATAATGCAATTGACATTATTGTGGAGGCCTGGGGTGAGGTCAGTAAGGACTGCTTGCATGCAGTTTGGCAAAAGCTTCTCCCAGATTTTTTTTTTCCAAGATTTTAAAGGCTTTGATCCATCAGAGGAGTTCCCAAGAATCAAAGAACATTGTGTTGATCTTGCAAAGCAAGTTGGATTTGAAGAAGTGGAGAGTGAGGATGTTGAAGGGCTGCTGGAGTCCCACTGTGAAGACCTCTGTACAGCTGATCTACAACAACTTGTTGCTGAGGGGGATGTGGAAGCTGGAGATGAAGAAGAAAAAGTCCAGGATGTAGCACCATGACAGCTTTCCACTTCTGTTTTGTCTTCTATCCTGAGGGAAATTGAGAAGCAGTTGCAGCTGTTAGAGGACAACGATTACAATGCAGAACGCAGCAGGGTAGCAATTCGTGGACTAAGATTTTATTTGGCACCCTATGAACAGCTTCGTTGTTAAAGAAGAAAAAGACAAAGCAGCTAAAACTGGATGCCTTCTTGAAGCCAACTCCCAAGAAACAGCCAGAAGACAATGAACCACAGGCATTCTCTTCTGGATTAACTACTTTTCGCCCAAACCCTGCAACCACTACTACATCTGAAGGTGATGATGATGATGACAACGACCCTCAGCCCCTGCATTAACAACAGAGCTATGTCAGAACCTCCTCCCCATCAAGTCACCTTTACATATTTTTCATGGTAAGGTGTTGAATTTACTTTTATTTCATTATTAGATATGAATTAAATAATTATTCAAACTGTGCTAGTTAGGCTTTTGAGTGATATTTTCTGGCGGTCTGCCCCTAACCCTGCTTTTCCCATTGGCCCCATTATTTCTATAGTGCAATTTTCTATAATGCAACGTTGCGCAGAAATGCAACTATCGCATTATAGCAGAACCGACTGTACTTGAGTACAGGTGACAATAAAATCCAAATCAAATCAAATTTTAAAAAGTAAGGGTAGAAACAGGGTAAATACAATCAAACATGGTACGAAAGGACTTCATTTAAAATATATCTCAACTTAGAATGGCCTGTAGGAGTTCCGGATATGAATGAAAACAGAAAATAAAAATCAGTGATGGGTCATTGTTTGCTCCAAATTACAGTCTTCCATTGTATATTTATCCTGTTTGTGAATTGCAGCACAAGACCGAACAAATACTAAAGATTTGAGAGCTGTATCTTACTTTGACTGAGGATTTGTCATCACCCACAGCTTTTATTCCAACATTTCCCAGGTGCAGAATCCCTGCCAACACTTTGAAGATATCCATCTGGAAGTCTTTGTTCAAGCCTGCAACATAGGTTTAAGTTTTAGGTAAATACACCTGAGTCAACTTAGAGGAATCTCTTGGTTGAAAGCTGAAGTGATGCCCATGTCCTTCTGGATGGTGGACATGTGTAACAGATGTACAGGAACACCATCACATGGAAGTTCCTCTCCAAGCCAAATACCATCCTGCCTTTAGTTGTTCCTTTACTGTCACTGGGTCAAAATCCTGGAACTCCCTCCCTAACACCACTGCAGGTATAACTGTACCACATGGATGGCAATGTCCTAAAAAGGCAGCTCATCACCACCTTCTCCAGGGCTAACAAGCATGGGCAATAAATGCTTGCTAGCCAGTGGTACCTACATCTCATGAACAAGTCTTTTAAAAAATGAGACAGGTGAAGGAAATGTGTACACGTCAGACAAAATAAATCTTAACAAGAAACAAGGAAAATTCTATTATAGATATGTTCGAAGTGGGAAGGATCAACTTCAGGCTCAAACATTTCAAAGTTCAGTCCAGTTTTTTTTATTTCAAATTTAATGCCACTGTTGGTTATTAAGTATGAAGTATTGTAGGGCTAGTCTTTTATTCCCTTACTTCAGTTTAAATCTTATTCTCTCTTTTCAGTGGGGTATGTTCAAATAGGTGTAAGCCACTATAGTCCTACTGGATCACGGTATTGTTCTTTTATCGAGGAGAGGGGTAACTGATAGTGGTTTAACTTTAGGGTCACCATGCCTGAGGTGAGGGGACAGGAAGAGAAGGAGAGTCCTTCATGGTAACCTCAGCTGGTGTTGGAATTGAACCCATATCGTTGGCATCACTCACAAGCCATCCCACCAACTGAGCTAACTCTGCCATGAATACAGGTTGTAACACAGCCATTGGAGTAGCTTTGAGATACGTTTACTTACCCAGCAACGAAAATGTTTTTTGTGTTTCAATGAAGTCAGTTCGGTCATTAAGACCATCAATCACAGTATTTCCACCCATGTTCACATAACTAAAGTTCTCCGCAGGAGCTGGAAATGTTTTAAAATATTGAATCAAAAATTGAGCAAGGCAACTGTAGAATAAAAAAGCTTATGACACTGAAATTCACTTGGTCAAAAACAAGCAAACAGAGACTCATCATCTTATTCTCTGCCCTCAGATGTGTTTGACTCAAAGCACCATGGGTAGAGGAATGGCAGAAATCCTGAATCTGTTGAAAAGAAAACTGAAAAAAAAACTGCGGAAGCTGGAAATCAGAAACAAATGCAGAAATTGCTGGAAAAACTCAGCAGGTCTGGCAGTAACTGTGGAGAGAAAACAGGGTTAATGTTTTGGGTCCAGTGACCCTTCCTCAGAATTGAATCTATGCTGTTAGCATCAGCCTGATCCAATAGGCCATCCAGCCAACTGATCCCTCACATTTGAGTTGCTGTGGCCATGTACACTTCCACATACTGGTTATAATCTGGAGCTATAGATAATGATAGTAAAGGCTCCAATTTCCTTTCCATTACAGGGTTAACCAGAATTCTCTCCCACTCTTACCAGCTGCCATTTTCTGAAAGCATTACAAATTGATACTCAATCTGATGGACTGAGTTTCACATATGCCTTCCTGGGCCATTGAGTCCTAGAGTTGGACTTGAACCCAGAGTTTCAGGCTGATCAAGCCAGAGATGCTACCCACTGCACCACAAGAACAGTACACTATACAGACCCCTAAAGCTCTTCAGGTAACAGTGTTGTTGATACAGAAAGCTATTAATATGCCTACCTAATTTCAGATGCTTGAACTCAGGTCGATCAGCAGAAGCACAAAGCTGGTAGAATATATGGTAATTTCTTTCATTTTCAGCCTAGATATATTAAATAGATATTGTAATCTAATTATAATAGGGTCAAGTACAATTACAGCACTGATAATGAACTGACAATATATATCAGAAGGCCAGATTTTACCATGCACTTGAAATAAGATTTTTGTGACAATGTAGATTACAGAACCTTAACAAGCAACAGTCACAATGTTATAATTAAAAGCAGTGGAAGAAATAAGGTTATCTAGTTGGAGCTTCCCCCAATATCCTATTTCAATCAGCATGTCGGGCCTGTTAAATTCGGCACCATTTAGCTAGTTACAAGTATGGATACATTAATGCGTTTAGAAAAAGGATTTAAAATTAGACGCATTGCTGGAGATCATTGATATCTCAAAACACTAAGAAATAATCAACTGATCATTATGCACAAAGGTCATTCGGCCCTCCAAATCCTATCCACCATTCTAGATTCTGGTTGACCATCTACCTCAATGTCATTTTTCTCTGCTATCTCTATGTTCTTTGATATTATTAGTACCTAGAAATCCATCATTCTTTGTCATGGACAAACTCAATTAATGAGTTTACATGAAAGAGAATTCTATAGACTACCCACCTTCTAAGTGAATAAATTCCTCCACATCTCGGTCCTAAATGGTTTGTCCCTTATTCTGAGACTGCGTTCCCTGGTTCTGAATCCCTTCCCCCACATTGCAAGAGAAACATCGAGAATATGGGCCTGGTCTCCTCAAAATCTCCTTGTACGTCAGTAAGTATTCTTCTTCATTCAGTTTTGTTTTTGAATTAATCTAATGAATTAATCTGACTAATCTGGGTGACTAGAATCTGTTGATTTTGGTGAAGAAATGGAGGGGTATGGCAATAATGGCTCAGATTTTGGATTCTGTAATTAAGTAAGGGCACTCACTACTGACCTCGAAATAAAGCTGCCAACAAAGAGCTAGCACATTCTGTTATGTCCTGTCACAAGGACAGATTAAAATTGGCACCATGTAAAGAGGATCGCTTTGCATCCAGCAACAATGATGTCAGGAGGTAAGCAGCCAATTAGATTGAAGCATTCACACACAGCAAACCAGGAGGTTAAAAGTACTTAATGACTTCCACTTTTAATCATTTATTTCTCTATAAGAAAAATAAACTATGATTGGATAATCCAAAGATTTTTTTTTAAAAAAACAAATATATTTTAAAAATTGGGTGAATTGTTTCTGGAATTATTTGAAATTCTACAAATGTAAATTTAAATCTTGCTGAGAAGAGAGACATATTGTTAAAACTTTTCATTTCGCTCTCATCAGGACAAATGCAAGAATGCCAAATTTCAAATGACCACACTAATTTATTTGACAGGAAAAAAGTTGCTGATCTGAAAATTGGCATTCTTGCATTTGTCCTGATGAGACCAAGACAAAAAGCTTCAGCAACATATCTCTCTTTTCACAGAGGTTCAAATCCAGTACTACCAGTCAAAGTCAATATAAAATTATTTTGATAGGGAGGATGCTCAGCAGTAATTATGATGCACGAACACTGTTAAAACCCAGTTGTATCTCATTGAAGAAGATACAGTGTTTCCAAGGGATTTGACAGCAAGGCCAACAGTTCAAGAGTAGATGTTCCCATCAAGTCAATTGATCTCTGCTGATTTACAAGAGGGCAGCGAATGGGTGAGAGAAACAGGGAACCAGCAACAGCAATGTCTCTGTTCTTCAATGCATGTCTGGATTCTAGATGTCACTGTCAGTTTCAATGGAATAACGATGGCCAATGCTGACAGTTTCACTGCCATTATCACAAAATCTGGGCCAAACATCATCCAATAACCCTGAGCAAAATTGCACAAGATCATCAGCTACCAGTACATTCCTTCCAAGTCATTTTGTGGAGTAACCCATTTCCTGTTTCTCCCAAGCCTGTCCACCATCCACAAGGCAAAAGTCAGGAGTGTGATTGAATACTCCCCACTCACTTGGATGTGTGCAGCTCCAACAAAGAAACTTGATCCCTTCCAGGACACAGAATCCCACTTGATAGATACTATTTCCACCATTTTCAACATTCATTCCTTCACACCATAGTGTACAATATCAGCGGTGTGTACCATTTACAAGTTGTGCTGCAACAACTTATCAAGGTTCCTGTGACAACAGCTTCCAAACCTGTGGCCTCTATCACCTAGAAGGACAAGGGCAGCAGATACAGGGGAACAAGTTCCCCTCCAAGCCACACAACATTGTGACTTGGAACTGCATCACTTTCACTAGGTCAAAATCCTGGAACTCCCTTCAATGACAGTGTGGCTGACCCTACACCCCATGGACTTCAGCTGCTCAAGAAGGCAACTCACCACATTCTCCAGCGCAAGTGGAATGGGCAAAAAATGCTGGCCAAGCCAGCAATGCCCACATCCCATAAACGAATATTAAAAAAAGATGAGTGACCAGTGAGATGTAAAATAACAATAGTTAAACTATTGAAAAAAAAGACAAATTTATTGCAAATGGAAATGTGTTTAGCTGAATGTAACGGAGAAGGTCAAGGCATGAACATATTTGAGAACCACAACATTACTCTCTGCTGAATGCAATTCCTACCTGAAACACTACCCTTGATTTTTCCAGTAAGTAAGTTCTCATATTTGCACCAATGATTCGATACTGGTTATTAAAACTGATCTCTGTGTATTTACCAAAACGGCTGCTATTGTCATTTCGTGTCGTCTTTGCATTTCCGATTGCCTGGAAACAAGAACACATTGCTACAACTGTCTTGAAGTAGTACAGGACTACAAGGATAGTGCAATAAAACTACTTACAAATAGTTAGCAGTGACATTAATGCTAAAAAAATTATATGAAGATGTTATTTTTCCATTTCATTGAAGGAATGCTTGAGTAAGACTAAAATTTACAACTTAAAGAATGTCAATTTAACAATTTTCACAGATAAGTTCATTTAAATAACTTCATTTAAATGAGTGGCATAGTGGCTCAGTGGTTAGCACTGCTGCCTCACAGCCCCAGAGACCTAGGTTCAATTCCAGCTTCAGGTGACTGTCTGTGTGGGTTTCATTTGGGTGCTCCAGTTTCCTCCCATAGTCCAAAGATATGTAGAGTAGGTGGATTGGCCATATTAAATTGCCCAGTATCCAGGGATGTTTGGGTTAGACACCAGAAATTGGGGGAATGGATCTGTATGGGATGCTCTTCTGAGGGGCCGTGTGGACTTGTTGGGCCAAATGGCCTGTTTGCATGTTGTAGGGATTCTATAACTTCAGATTATGTTGAATTCAAACCATGCAAAAAGACATCTGTACAATGAAAAGTTGCTTGATTTATATTGGATAATTTTAAAAATTTCAAAGGAAAAAAGCTACCTTGAATTAAAATTACAGAGAAATGTTACATTGTGAAGACTTTTAACTATATTAACATATATAGATAGATATCTATCCTATGACTATTAGCTTTAAGCCTGAGTTTCACTAATTTTATATAATATATCTTGGACATCAACTGTATGACTAATTACCACTATACAGCAAGCACATAGATTATGCAGACAATTGAAAGTAACAACAATAGTTCCTGATTGTGTAACAACTTAGCCAAAGCAAAACTTCAAAAGTTGGAATATTACTTATCATAAATGGAACAAATAGAATAGAATCATTTCAGGGCTGTAAGTAAGTACAGAATGGGGAGGGTGGTTATAATTATTTTTAACCAACATGCTAAGAGACATTCCAGGGCAGATAGAACTTGAACCTAACCTTCTGGTCCAGGTAGATGGTTATATGTTTAAATCTTAAAGCCGTGTTTTATAATTACTTTCAAGCCCCTTCCCAGGTATTACTTTTCTTAACTATTAGAAACCACTTTGTTGCTTCTTACCTCTGTTATAGGGTTTGATGCAAGGACTTTATCTTCTACACAAGCCTTGCTACTGGACTTACTAACAGTAGCAAAATACCTCATCGCATATCGAGCAGATACAGTCTTCCCTGCACCCGATTCTCCACTCACAATAATAGACTGGTTTCTATTCTTCCTACCAATTGAAGACAGAAAAAAAGACATTACACAACAGCTGTACTAACAAAGCCCAACTAATCTTGATTTCATTTCATTTATTGCTGTCACATGTACCAAGATACAGTGAAAAGTGTTGTTTTAGAGTCATAGAATCATACAGCACGGAAACAGACCCTTTGGTCCAACCAGTCCATGCTGAACATAATCCCAAACTAAACTTGTCCCACCTGCCTGCTCCTGGTCTAATTCCTCCAAACTTTTCCTATTTGTGTATTTATCCAAATGTCTTTTAAATGTAATAACTATACCCGCATCCACCACCTCCTCAGGAGGTTCATTCCACATGTGAACTACACTCCATGCAAAAAATTTGCCCTTCATGTCTTTTTTAAATCTCTCTCCTCTCACCTTAAAAATGTGCCCCCTAGTCTTGAAATCCCCATCCTAGGTAGAAGACAATTACCATTAACTCTATCTACACCCCTCCTTATTTTATAAACTTCTATAAGGTTGCCTCTCAATCTCCTATGCTTCAATGAAAAATAGAATCATGGAATCCCTACAGTGTGGAAACAGGCCCTTCAGCCCAACCGACCTTTGGAGCATCCCACCCAGACCCATCCCCCTTTAACTGACCTAATCTACACATCACTGAACACTACGGGCAATTTGATATGGCCAATCCACCTAGCCTGCACATCTTTGGACTGTGGGAGGAAACCAGAGCACCTGGAGGAAACCCACGCAGACACGGGGAGAATGTGCAAACTCCACATAGACAGTCGCCCGATGGTAGAATCAAACCTGGGTCCCAGGCGCTGTGAGGCAGCAGTACTAACCGCTGAGCCACTGTGCCACCCCAAAAAAGTCGCAGTCTATCCAGCCTTTCTTTATAACTTAAACCTTCCATATCCAGCAACATCCTGGTAAATCTCTTCTGAACCCTCTCCAGCTTAATAATACCCTTCCTATACGTGTGGTCTATAGGTAGATCGTACAATACAAAAATTCATGGAAAATATAACTAAAATTAAAACCTCTTCTCTGTTAGTGAAGAGTTTAAAAAAATTAAAGATCAAAACAAATATAATCAATTATATTGGACCAATAAACATTAAATTAGCAGCATAACTAAAATAATGCAATTTCAATTAGCCTTAAATGCTTATTATTTGAAATAAAAATGAAGTCAAATTATTTTTCACTTTGAATTAAATTTTATTCAATAAATAGTTTCTTTATTATGAAGTATCATTTTATCCCCAAATGGATGTTTTTTTTGCGCCAAATACCTACTATTAGATTAAAAAAAACAGTTCTCACAGATTATAATGAAACAAACTATGGACATTGAACATTTCCCTACACACTATCAACAGACAACATATATCATCATACAAACATTTAAACTGGTTTACTTGTATTTTAAAAAGAAACTTAAAAATGTAGCTTGTGGTAAAGTTCATGTACAAATCCTCAACAATCACGTACAGTTTCTGTCTGTATTATTCACATATAGGTACTTCAAATGAATGGATTCATGTTTGTATAAGAACAGTGTGTGTAGGAGTGTAGCAATATCGTAAAGCAGTAGATGTGCAGCTAAGTAAACAATATTAACCCTTCATCTCACCTTCCCAAGAAGAAACATAATATTCATTGATCCTTTTGCTCCTGACATGTTCGATAAAATATTTCAGAAGGTCAAGAATTGTATAGACCTCCACACACACACACAATGTCCTAGATGATTGATTACTTCCTGATAATAGTTGTTTTCATAAGCCCTTTCTTGCAAAATAGAAGACACTAACTGTAGTGATTGTAACGAGGTCAGCCAGATGGACATTATAGAATATGAGTTCCCTGTTTGAGGCTGTTAACCTGGTCCAATCAGACAGCCCTGGCTCTGACACAGGAGTGTCAGAGGATTCTGTTCACTTGGAGAGCTGGCTCTGAGGAAGCTGGATCTGGTCAAGGACTCTCTACTTGTAAATGACTTGGTGACAGGATACCGGCCTCTGTGGAGTTATTTCATCAACTTCTTTTAACCATCTAAGCACATAATATTCATTTTGTCCCTACTCTTGCCCAGTTCTATCTCAAGATGACCTTTCTTTCTGTCTCAATCACAATGCAGCAACGGAAAGAAGTCAGCAGACTTGAACAACACATCCTGCACTCTTGACCAAAATTAAAGTACACGGTAAACTAAATTACATCTGGACAATTAAACGCTTCAACTATTTCACAGTTTCTAATTCCAGCATTAAACATAATATTCATTGATTCTTTTGCTACTGACATTCAATAAAATATTTTAGAAAGCTGAAGAATTGTTTGGACCTCTACACACACGCACGCGCACAAACAATGTCCTAGATGATTGATTATATCCTGAAAACAATGGTTTTCATGAACCCCTTCCTGCAAAACTGAAGATACTAACTGTAGTGATAGCAAGAAGCTCAGCCAGTTTGACATCATAGAATTTGAGCCATTTGATTGTTATGGACCAGATCAAACTCCCTCAAAACATGTCAAGGAGATAGCCTAGACCTTAGCTTCTTATTTTAAAGGGCCAGGTGTTGCATTCCAGATGCAATTCAATTGGTCAAACTACCAGGCCTGAAGCAAAACATGCTTTATTCATACACTATAGTTAAAATACAGACAAAAGAAAGAAGTATTGGGAAACTTTAACTCTTATCGGAAAACTTAACAGAATAGTAGATTGTTGAACTACTAAACAGCAACTATTCCAATATAGTAACATCATAAACATACCCCTTGGCAAAGGCAAATTCAGTAAAATAGATTGTCTCACATGCAATTCTAGCAGCAGGAAGAGAACCTAAGCTTTTAGCTATGGCAAAGAGAGAGAGGGAGATGTAGCAACTTTCGGAACCCCCAAAGCTACTGAAAGCTAAACTCAAAACCCTGGTTCTGTGGAAGCTTGACTCCACCCATTCAGGCTGCTTCTATTGTTCCAACTTTAAAAAAACACAATGCCTCATGAGCTGTTAACTTTATGAAGCAGATTGCTCCACAATTCTGTCTCAACCTCCTTTCATTAAAAAAAGGACAAAATACACCTCTTAAAGCTACAGTATTGTCCCACAATGAATAAAAAGAAAGCAAAATCTTAAAGAGAATCTAAAATAAAAATTAACTCTACATATATATGACAATGGTAACTTATAATAAAGGTAGCAGAGCCTTGGATAAAGAGATAGAAGATGAGTGACCAGAAGAGCATTAAGATAATTGAAACTAGAGGGAATAGAAGCTCAGATGAGTGTTTCAGCAGCAGACAGCCCAACCTTCGAGTGGAACCAGGAGGTGGACGTAGCTTCCAAAGTGGAAAGGAAATAGGACCAGAAGCTATGGTTCCACACCTGAAGTATTGTGTGCAGTTTTGACCTTCTTATCTGAGAAAGGGTGGTTATGGAGGGAGTGCAACAAAGCTTTACCAGACTGATTCCCATGATGGCAGGATTGACCTATGAAGACAGACTGGATCAGTTAGGACTGTATTCACAGGAGTTCAGAAGAATGAAGGTGGATCTCATAGAGGCCTATAAAATGCTTGCAGAACTTGAGAGCATAAATACAGGAAGGATGTTTCTGATGACCTGGGAATCCAGAACTAGGGGGTCACAGTTTAATGATTTGGAGTAGGCCATTTAGGATTGAGATGAGGAAATATGCGTTCACCCAGAGGGTGGTGAGACTGTCACAGAAAACGGTTGAGACCAAAACATTGAAGTTAGGTATAGTTCTCAGGCCCAATGTGATCAAAGGATACAAAGAGAAAACAAGAACAGGCTACTGAATTAAATGATCAGCTGCAATTATATTGCATGGCTGGGCAGGTTTGACATGCAGTTCCAGTTTAAAATTTGAAGTCACAAGTGACCTAAACCTGAGACGTTAGATACAGGGACTCTGGAGCGAGAATAATATGAGTAATGTTTTGGATACTGTACTGGGGTGTAATTTGAGTAATATACAATAGCCATTTTGTTTTGTTTCAATTTGTATAAGGAGCATTTTGTGGTTAACAGGATTACACTTTTGCTGTATGTTTTAAAATCTTTGCATTTTTATGATAAGTAGATGTTTTGGTTCATTCTATTTTATCTTCATTTCTTCTATTAATAAACTTCTGTTTTATTGTTACTGCGAAACTTGCAGTATTGTGTGCTTACGCTTCGGTGAGGGATCACTTTGTTAACACCAAACAGATCAAAATATGATCTATTAAGCCAGAATTCTGGCTGGAATCCGACTTGCCCAATAATAATGTCAACTGGGACCATAACAATACAGAATAAATAGGTTGGAAAAACTGACCTGGCCATTTGTTTGTAAGCTTCTTCAGCCACGGCAAAGATATGAGGATCCATATCGCCCATATTCTGCCCACTGTAGGCATGGATAATGGCATCTCCATAGATTGGTATCTCTTTGTAAGGGTTAATAGCCACAAGAATAATACCTAAAATAAAGAAAAAGTCAACAATTATCGTTGTCTAAAGCCATCAGTTAGTTAAGTGACAATTTCCAAAGAAGTGTGTTGTGATATCTGTTGTGGCTTTGTTTCATACCACAATAAGTGTAGATGAGTTTGGAATCCACAAAGCGCACTTTGAGGTTATGCAAAACCGCAGGTTCATGGAGATAGCTGAGTGCCGTGAGGTCATTTTCACCCACCAGTATGTCTGGATTCCGTAAAGGTGGCAGTTGTGTCTTAACTGGATCAATCGGATACTCCAATTCCTAAAATGTTCAAATTAAATGAGAAAAACTGGGTGTGTGAAATTTACCCTTTAAAAAAATACAACTATTCAACACTGAATTTCCAATCAGGCTGCATACAGTGAATAGACTAGGAAACTAGTTATTTTGACAGCGTGAACAATGGAATGCATAACATTTCTTTATCACAGGCATAGTGCCATGTTTTACTTTATCATTGAAGAATGGGAAATTTTTAAGCCACGTATGCAGATGAGTGTTGTCTGGTAACAATATTAAGACACCAAAATATGATTAAAGGCTATATCATTTATTTACTTATTTTTATTTTTTAGCTTGGTACAAACTTCCATATGCAACAATCACATTACATCAACACCATTCATCTCAGACCCGAATGTTGTTTGTTAACTACACCACAATGGGTACATTGGCAAACACACAAGAAAAAGTAATAGGATCAATTTAAAAGGCAAGTGACTACAATGAGTAAGGAAATAAAATATTTGTTCCTCATTGAATGGGACAGAAATTAATCTTTACAATTGGTTAATAGGTTACAGAAAAATATTTAAAATATTTCTGCTGGGCAATTTTAGCAATACTAGGAGCACTGACATTCAAATTAAATTCAAGCAGTTCATACTAGCTTAGGCTGTTGGCTGCAAAAATTAGAAATTTAAAAATGTGAACTATGTCTACACCTACATTGTCTTTGCATATGAAAGACTAAAGTTAAATAAAGGAGGGCAGGAGGAATAACTTGTTTGACTGGTATTTGCATATTTACATATTAGTAAAAAATGCATGTGGCTTGACTATTTGATTTATGCTGCCTGTTAAATGATTAGACTTGGTTTCCACCCTTTTGGTATATTTCAATAAATTTAAAATACAAAATAAACAGTAAACTGTGCAACATATCAGAATCTATTGTCCTTATTGAGTTGGAGTCATTTCAGAAACACTAAACTGATGTAATCTGTTGATTCTTTTCCTGAAAAAATGATCAAACATTATTGTAAGCATCAGTAAGCACATGACTTGGCTTTAAGAAGTAATTTTCAGGTTTTTGAGGCTTGAATGAATGTCAAAATAATTGGCATTAACCTGTATTCAGCAGAAAGCACTGGACCTTCAGGTGTGCAATTAACTTTTCAGTGAGAGAGACTTTTAAAAATTAAAATTTACAACGTACTTTATCAAAAAGTAACTTAATAAATTTCAATTTGATATTCTAAAATAGGCCATTTCAGTTTTATGAAGTATTATCTAAGTATTGAATGAAATTTCATAAAATTTCAATTCATATAATTAAATAAATGACCAAAAAATAAATTATTGGAAAAACTCACTTTGTTTTTTGCTGTAAGATGCAAAGATAATGTAAGTTATGAAAGTATCACTCACGAGAAATAAGATAAGCAAGGTACTGTCAGGTGATGTGCCATATATGATAGTCAGATCCTAGATATACTGCAGCAAGTGACTTGCCTCCTGACTTCCCAAAGTCTTTACAAGTCAGGTGTGGATGGAATATTCTTCACTTGTCTGGATTAATGCAGCTGCAAGAACACTTAAAAAGCTTGATGTAATCTGGGATAAATCAGCCCAATGATCATTGCTGGTCATAGAATTCCTGCAGTGAGGAAAGAGGCCATTCATCCCATCAAGTCCACAATGACCCTCCGAACAGCATTCCACCCAGACTCAGCCCCTTACTCAATCCCCATAACTCCACAATTAATATGGCAAATCCATATGGCCTGCACACCCCTGGACACAATGGGGTAATTTAGCATGGCCAATCCACCTAGCCTGCACAACTTTGGGCTGTGGGAGAAAACTAGAGCACCCAGAGGAAACCCACGCAGACATGGGGAGAATGTCTTTGTGGAGTTTGCACAATCACCCAAGGCTGGAATTGAATCCAGGTCCCTGGCGCTGTGAGGCAGCAACGCTAACCACTGAGCCACCGTTTTAAATGTTCACTCCCTCCAATAGAGGCACTTCATGGCTACAGTGCACTTGCCAAACCTGTGACCTTTACCACGGAGGAGAACCAGGCATCTGGTACTTTGGAACATGACCAATTGTCACTTTCCCTCAAAGGTCATTGAGAACCCTGTCTTGGAAATGTATCGCCTTAATTATAGTGTATGACTGCATCAAGATCTTGGAACAACTATCCTAACAGCCCAGTGGGAGTTCCAAACACACAAAAACCACAGCAATTCAGCAAGGCAGCTCACCACTATCTCCCAAAGGTAATGGGCTAAATGCTGATGAGCAATGCTCACATCCCATGAATAAAAAGAAAACATCATTGTTTTACTCATTATCTGAAAATGGCGCACTTACAGAAATTGTAGCATTCTTCCAATGCATTTCAGCCAGTTCTGACTCTTTAGGTAGATCAATCTACTGGATATTGCTGTCCAGTGTGGTCTATCCAACATTCAAGTTTTGTGCAACTTCTGCACGTTTCAATTCTATCCCTTTAGAAATTAACCTAGCGCTTAATTTTGTTTGTGGTCTTACGAACTTGTGTTGTTACTTTTATTTTGTATATGGATCCCACATTACTTTGCTCTTCTACTCCACTTGGATTCTTCCTTTCCCAAATGATAAGTGACCGCCTTATTTTCCTTACCAAAGTCTTTTCATATTTTCTCATTTCAAATACGAAGGTCCCTTTTAAATAAATATTTGGAAGGGGAGCAATTTTTCTCAGGTCCTTCGGATGCTTGGAGATAGCCGAGATTGGATCTGAAGCTGAAACATCAGTAACAGTCTCATAGGCCGGTACAGTGTAGAACTGGTGCAGGCCCAATGGGCTGAATGGCCTCAGTACAGTATAGAAACAGTGCCGCATGATGGGCTCAATGGTCTCCTTCTGCAACATAATAATTCTCAGATTCTGTGAAAGTTGGGTTTAGCGCAAGACAACAACGTGGCAAAGAGGTAAAGGCTTATTCTAGGAATGGTTTCCCAGAGGGTTATTAACAGCTCGATTGTCACTTAAACGGTCCACCATCACTCGTTGCGAGAAGGGATTTTGGTGGCGAGTGCTTGACTAATGCCTTGTCCTAACAGTGACTGGTAAATAAGTTATTGTAAAGGATTGAGCACTAGTTTGGAGTGTTTGGGTTCATTTGCTGCTACAGGGTTGAAAAGGAAGGTAAATCAACTCTGACTAGTCAAAGTATTGCAAAGGGTATTACAGCTTCCTGAAAGCTGTGTAATATTCAGAGGCAGGACCCTTTCTTCTCCAACCAGAAAACAAAAACCATACACCTTCTTCAACTAAGCTTTCATTCCCAGAGGACAGCTGTTTACTGGCAACTATCTTGATCAGAGATTGCCAACTAATCAGCACACTTTTATCCTCATGCAGTAGAAACTGTTGTTCTCTTTAAGATTTAGTATTCTTGCATTTGTCCTGGTGAATGCAAGATGGAAAGCCTCAATGGCATCTCTGTCACGGAATATTCAAGCTCTGGACGTCCAAACAACTTTTTACATCAACGATTATTCTGGAAAATGCTTAACAATATTGAAGGGAAAAACCGGTCTACTTAGCCCTGCTTCTGGCGAAAAGCATTGAGAAAAATCATGCCTGTCATGAAGGAACAAATGTGAGTTTGCGCAATGCTCCATTAATTAATTTCTCACACTAAATGCTTTACCGACCACCTCAGAAGCGCTGCTGGGGCGAGAGGGAAAGAAATGCTTGGTCAATAGCATTCTCAGAATCCCTACGGTGTAGAAACAGGCCCTTCAGCCCAACAAGTCCACTCCACCTCTCAGAACATCCCACCCAGGCCCATCCCTTATAACTCACCTAATCTACACATCCCTGAACACGATAGGCAATTTAGCATGGCCAATCTACCTAGCCTGCACATCTTTGGACTGTGGGAGGAAACCAGAGCACCCGGAGGAAACCCACACAGACATGGGGAGAATGTGCAAACTCCACACAGACAGTCGCCCGAGGGTGGAATCAGAGCCGGGTCCCTGGCGCTGTGAGGCAGCAGTGCTAGCCACGGAGCCACTGATCTGGAGGAGAAATGGGAGAAGGATATGAAAGCAGACATAGCAACTGTAACTGTCATATGGGAGAAGGGCAGAAGGGAGGGGTAGACATCTGCCCTTTGGATACAAGGTATCCTTCTTCCTCCTGTGGACCTGCTCCATCAGGACCTCTCAAGCTGTGCACAGGATCCTTCAGGCCTTCTCACCTCAGTCAGAATCATCCTGAACCTCATGCTATTGTGTGCATTCAGCAGACTCCACGCCTTGACAAGAAATGATTGGCTGTGGCTCACATAGAAAAGTCATCCCATCCGGGTGCAAAAACCCTGCAGAGTCTGTTTTAGTGCCTGCAGGTAAATTCAAATTCTGGTAATCTGCAAATTGACTGCTCAAACTAAATTTTCAAACAGGCACATCCAACCACTACCTAGCATCTGCTTTCACCAAAGCATCTCCTAGAATCTACTTAATCTGCTATTTCTGTTAAACTTTTCAATGTTTTAACAACCATGTGTGAGATAAGATTCTAACTTCCTAATTGCTCTAACAATGCCAAAGCAAATTAACTTCAAATTTATATTGTGTTTATTCATGGAGTCGTTTACATGACTACATTTCAAAATAGATGTTTTAACATGAAGCATTTGAGATGTTTTGAGGAGATGAAAGGCATTACACGTTCAAACATCTCTAGCCATGTCCACCATCTCAGTAATCTCCTGCAACTCTTCAGTGCTCTGCAATCTCCCTGTTCTACCAGCCCTGGCCCATTAAGCATTCCCAATTCTCAGTCACTCAACTAATGATGGCTGTGCCTTCCTATAACTGGGCGACCAGAACTGGATACAGTATTCCAGAAGAGGCAGCACAGATGTCCTGTACCCCTCAACATGACTTCCTAACTCCTATACTCAAAAGGACTGAGCAGTGAAGGTAAGCGCGCCAAATGCCTATATGTGATGCAAACTTCCAAGAATTATGTAGACAAACAGGAGGCTGGAAGAACACAGCAAGCCAGACAGCATCTGGAGGAAAGGAGGAATCAATGTTTTGGGTGTAACTTTCTTCAGGACTGAAGAAGGGTAATACCCAAAACGTTGACTGCTCCTTTCCTCCAGATGCTGCCTGGCTTGCTGTGTTCTTCCAGCCTCCTGTTTGTCTACCTTGGATTCCAGCATCTGAAGCTTTTTTTTGTCTCTCCCAAAGAATTGTGTACCTACTTATACACCTGAAGTTATTATCGGAGGCCCAGGAAATGAATAAAAAAAAGCTTCCATGAACTTCATAAAATAAAACTAAACAAACATTTTCAGTATCTCAGAATGGTGTTGGCTGTAGCCAACAACAGGCTGAAATCATTTACGTAAAAGGAATGTTCCTCTTTATTAGCAGCAACGCATGGAGTGAGCAGCAGCACTTTTAAGCTGGAACAAATTGTCACAATTCCAGTGTAACCACAGCCAAAAAACCAAAAACCACCTTGCCTCTATATAGGGTAACAAGGCTTGGAGCTGGA
>NC_063364.1:19215804-19312546 GCF_021869965.1 Rhincodon typus | reverse complement strand
GGAGCAGGAAAGCTGATGTTTCGGGTCTGGACCCATTTCTGAAGAAGGGTCCAGACCCGAAACGTCAGCTTTCCTGCTCCTCTGATGCTGCTTGGCCGGCTGTGTTCATCCAGCTCCAAGCCTTGTTATCTCAGATTCTCCAGCATCAGCAGTTCCTACTATCTCTTGCCTCTATATAGTGCGTTTCATGCCCAAAGGACATTCCAAAACACTTTACATGCAATGAGGTCCTTGAATTTTAGATATTGCTGCAGTGGAGGAACTTGCAAATACCAAACAACATGATAATGACCAGGCAATTTGTTTTTGTGACTTTGATTAAGATTTTGGGCAGGATGCTGGAAATGGCTCTGCTGCTATTTTTATTAAGGGTCCCATAATATTTTCATTCCACCTGAGGGGGCAGATAAGTCACTGTTTAACACCTCATTTGAAAGACTGCACATCCTACATTGCAGAACTTCCTTAGTACTGCACTGGACTGTCAGCTTTTATTTGTGTGTTGATGTCCTGGAATGCGTCTTGAATCTGCCACAACCCTGTAACTCAGAAGCAAGAATGCTAGCAACTGAGGCACAGCCGGCACTTTGCTGTAGGACACAATGCAGACCAAAACTTCAGTTAAATGACTTGGCAAGCATATTGAAAAAAGTATGCATAAAACAAAATCAATCACATTTGTCCTCATGCCTTTTCTCAACTTACAGTGCCATCTTCTAACTGCAGAAACAGTACATCCGATCCCTTCTTATAGTCCTTAGTGATCTCAGCTGATTGCCAGACTTCATCAGGGTCAGGAATCCAAACACTATTATACTGTAAAACAAAGGAAATCATCATTGAAAACAAAAAAAAATAATGCTGGAAATCACAGGTCAGGCAGCATCCACGGAGAGAGAAAGCTAACATTTCATGTCTAGATGACTCTTGATCAGAGTTGCCTCGGTCTCAACTTTCCATATTCTTCTACATCTGCATTTTCAATGCACTTGGATCAAATACTAATGTTAAAGATACTTTACAATTATAAATTGTTGCTAGTGTTCCCACTTTCGGTGTGCCTAGCAATCAACTAACAAGGGTGGAGAATGGAACACATACCATGACTATAGGTAATGGAATTTTTTGCAAGAGACCATGGAGTGTGATGCGAGTATCTGCAATAGCTTGATCCCCAAAAGGTGAAGTAGGCTTTATTCCCCTGTGCCTCTTAAAGTAAATTAAAATGTTCTTTCCCAAGCATCTTCCTGGTCTAGTCACCTTCATTGCAAGACTGACCAACAGCACTGACTAACCTTAGCATTATATACTTCAGCTCTGCAATCTAAAATGATTCTATTACACGACATAGACCACAGAGTTATCTGTAAAGTGTTACTCACTTGACAGGCAAATTATAATATTGATGACACTTCATTCCAAATTCTATCCCACCAAGTTAGGACACACCCTTACACATGTGCATCATTTCGCTCCCAAATTGTCCCACTAGAACAGCACAGGCCTTATTTTAAAAAATACCATAAAAGAATTCTCAAAACCAGTTTACATCTTTTGGGACTTTCTGATTGGATGTGTACAATTAGTGTTTAAGTGCTTTCATGCAAATGCACTCTCCAAACGTGTGACCTCTACCCCCAGGAAGAATAAAGACAGTACAGACTGGGAACCCTATCACTGGCAAGCTCCCCTCCAAGACTCACATCACAGAAGTGTTATCGTGCAGAAAAAGGTTTTTCAGCCCATTGTGTCTGCACCAGCTGTGCAGATGAACACCATGACCTAGTGCCATTCTCGTGCCTTTTCTCTGTAATAATGCACGTTGTTTCTCTTTAAATAATCATCCAATGTTTCTATTCAACCTGTCTCCATCACATTTCCAGGCAGTGCATTTCCTGTCCAAAACACTGGCTGTTAGAGAAAAAAAACTTTTTTCTCACCTTACTTTTGTTTCTTTTGCAAATTACTTTTAAAGTCTTTACACCATTGACACGACTCAGGCTCCTTGATGACACACTCTGTCAAATGTTGCCTTGATGTCAAAAGGAACTACCCTCACTTCCCCTCCAGATCAGCTCCTTTGCCCATATTTAGACAAAGGGTACTGAGGACAACTGAGTGGGCCTGGCAGAACACAAACTGAGCATCAGTGAGCAGGCTATTCTTTTGCAAGTGCTGTTTGATAGCACTATGGACAACACCTTCTATCAATTTGCTAATGATTGAGAGTAGACATATTGGGCAGTAACTGGCCAGCTAGGATTTGTTCTGCTTTTTGTGACATTACCTGGGCAAATTTCCACATTGCCAGTAGATGCCAGTGTTGTAACTATAATGGGGCAGTTCATTTTTAGGTATGCCTGTTGCTGCTCCTGGAAAGCCTTCTTTCACTTTTTGATGAACCAATGTTGGTTTCCTCACTTGTTGGCAACGGTACAGTGGCACATACACCAGGTCATGAGGTTATGGATTACAGGAAATACAGTTCTGCTGCTGCAGCTGAAGGTCCAAAGGGGCCTAAGCAATGGCCAGATTGGAGTTGTTTGGCTCTGTTTGACATCCAGCCTGTCCAACACGGTGGTAATTGCCCACAACACGATGGAGTGTATCCTACTGTCACTACTTGTGGTTTTAGTTTTGAAGCACCCACCCAGGGCTATTTTGTCTTGGTACAAAAGAATAGGTGTAAAACAAGTCTATCATAGCCTGGCCATAGTCAAAATGTGTTCCTCGAGGACTCCCAGTGAGAAGTGGATCTGGATATTTAGTCTAAAATGGAGGAATTTACCTTTTGGATGATCCAGTTACTCCTCCAATTTTCACCAAGTTTACTGTATACACCTTTTATAAACAGGCACATTGTTTTCTTGCTAAAACTAGGTGGTTAACTCCCTCTAAACACCAGCCTGTTCTATTCTGAGTGTGGGCACTCCTTAAAACGAATTTATACTTTCTGCGTTATCACTTCCTCTTCTCACATCTGTAAGGATGACGTGTTATGGATTTATACAACAATCTTACGGAGATACAGTTTTCTTGTATTCCTGGAACTCTAGGAGGAACAAAGATTATGCCACTTGACTGGGTATTTCAAATACTCTTGATAATTCCAGGAGTTCAGTTCTCTTTCAGGTCCGATTTTCTCTTTCGGATATCATTTAATATTATTTGTCCTCACTGGTCCTCTTTAAGAATAGGATATGACATCATCCATCAATAGCCCACCACAGTCAGGCAATTCCTAAAAACATAACAGAAATAGAAATTACTGGAAAATCTTAGCAAGTCCAGCAGCATCTGTGGCAAGAAATCAGAGTTAACGTTTTAAGTTCAGTGACCCTTCCTCAGGACACCTAAAAACGTTAACTCTGATTTCTCTCCATAGATGCTACCAAACCTGCTGAGCCCATCCAGCAATTTCTGTTTTTGTTTGATTTCCAGCATCCACAGTTCTTTCAGATTTTAATTCACAATGTAACCTCAGTTACAGTACATTTCCATATTTAAGCACTGACTTCTTCAGTAAATAAAAGAAAACCGGTTTTGGCACTGTATAACAGACATTCCACAACCTCCATTAAATTTTGTAGAGGATATATTCTAAATATTGAAGCCTGTGTGATTTTGACATGCACAGGAGAAACATACAAGTTGGCTTCAACAATCAGCCAATATTGTCTACATAAAACTAAATGTTATGTTACTAAACGTGGTGCTGGCATTGGAATTTCTGCAAAGTTAGCAGCTAACATCATAGGCTCTGTAAGCCCAAGATTAAGTTTAGATTATTAATCTAGAATACAACAATTTTCCAACGTGCACAATCAACATAAAGCCTATTTCATAACAATTATTAAGCTACGCATCAATTAATACTGCAACACTGGGAAACGGAAAGGGATTTTCATGTGACTTACCCAGGTAAACAGCTATTGTCTTTAATTGCCCCAATGTCCTACAGGATCAATAATGGATCAATTATTTTTGAACAACTATTTGCATGGCTTTTGCAGTTTTGAAAAGCAAATCGGGTAACTCCTACATTCAAAGCAATGTAGACCATCAATTTTTCTTGACTAATGCTACACAGTGGTGACTGCAGAATCCTTAGATGAGATCCAAAGAGCATTTAAGCAAAACATTAATGGTGGGCATTAATTGAAAATCAGTGTTGCTAGGGGGCTGAGGCACTGGGAGAGATCCCACAATCACCAGGACAGAGAGACTTCAAGTTGTTCCCCAAAATATCCAAAAAAACTGACTAAATAGAAGTAAATCATTCTTGGTTTCCAACATTATTTTACCTTCACATGACAATGACAAGGATCATAGAATCTTTAATACCCTAAGGGTCCCAGCCTCCACCCCACTTTTTAGGCAGTAAGTTCTAGATACTCACCATCCCCTCAAATTCACTCTGAATCTTCTGCTCCTTACCTTAAAAGTATTGACCACTCTAAAGGAAAATGTTTTTCCTCTGTCTCTCCTAACTATATACAGCTCAGTTAGGTCCAAGGTTAGCTTTTTCGAACCACAGAATCCCTATAGTGCTGAAGTAGGCCATAGAGACCACACCAACCATCCAAAGAGCATCCCACCCCTCTACCCTATCCCTGTAATCCTGCATTTCCCTGGGCCAATCTACCTAACTGACACGTTTGGACTGTGGGTGGAAACCAGAGCACCCAGAGGAAACCCATTCAGACACAGAAGAACATACAAACTCCATACAGACAGTCACCCAAGGCTGGAATTGAACTTGGATCCCTGGCGCTGTGAGGCAGCAGTGCTAACCACTGATCCACCATGCTGCCTCCTAGTGAAACAATATGTGCCAATGTAATTGTCTGATTCAATGTCTTGATTGATTAGCAAATAGTGGAACAAATCTTTCAATTATAGTATACTGTTATTATAAGCTAACAACAATAATATAAAATTTATAAGCTCAGAATATGCAGTCATTGCTAATTGCTAAAAACAGGAAAGATATTCACCATACCAATTACATATACAGTAGATGGCAAAGATATATTTATACTAATATTCATTTTATACTAGTTTGCTTTATAGTTTTATACTAGTTTTATACTCTTTGCTTTTGTTGTTTTCTTGATAAATTTACATGCATTTGCATAACTGTAGTATTCAATTAAATATGCAAAGTTGAACATCGTATTTTGATAACAATATACACAAGATAATTTAAATTACACGATATAAAGATCATATCTTTTTATTTTTCTATATTTTTTATTGTAGATGAATGAGAAAAGAATGAGAAAATGAGAAAACCAAGGATTGTGGAAAGGGTTACTGCACTGTAAGTGCTGCTGACACTGCTGTTTGTTCAAGCAGTGGGTGAATTGAGTTATAGATGAGCTGGAACCTGGGGGTGTACAAAAGGAGATTCAGTCAGCAGCAAATAGCTGATTGGTCTGTGGAATTGTGTTCAATTATTGATTACAAAGGTGTTCTGCCTGTCACCAACCTTGTGACAGGCTCCCAGGTGCTGAACAGCTTGTCAGAGTGAATGCTTAGTAGGAGGACATCAGACCTCCAGAAAGGAAGGACCTGTCTTTTCTCTGCAAAAAGCCACTTTATCTCCCCTCATCAGATACTGTAGTTGTGACTTTTAACCAATACATCAGAGGCTTTAAAAGTTGTGAACAAATTGCTCTGTGCCTCTGCAAAGAAGTGAAAGGACCTGGAAAAGGAAGACTGAGGAGCAGCAAGTCCTGACAAGTCAGAAGAGTCATCTCAGTGAACCCTATGGGCAAGAACGATTGAACTGCTTTCACAGTTTATCCCTCCATCTATAATACCAATGTTTCATTGTGTCTGTGTACATGTCTGTAGGTTGCGTTTTAAAAGGGGGATTCGAGCTTTAACCAGTGGAGTCACATGTTGACAGTTCATAACTCTTTATCTGTAGCTATTATCTATTTATTTGTACTAAATAGTAATTTTGCTACTTATAGAAAATTGGTCAATGCTTTCTGTCACCCAGGAAGTTGAAGAAATGGAAATTGGGGAATTTTGTGGACTGTTATAAAATCTTTAACTCTTGTGACAACTCCATAAATAGTAAGGCTTGGATTCCATCGTACTAACCTAGTCAAGTATGACATTGTCACAGCCTTAAATCCTCAATAGCACTAGTACCAATTGGGAAAGAGGAAGGACGGACAGTTTTTCCTGGCTAGTGTTCTGTAGGAGTGGTTTCTGACTAGCTGCATTCTTGGAGAGTGGATGACTTTTCCAGATATTTGGTTAGGGTAATTTCTGAAGAAGGGTCCCCACTCAAAACATCAACTTTTCTGCTCCTCTGATCCTGCCTGCCTGCTGCATTCCTCCAGCTCCACACTGTTATCTCTGACTCCAGCATCGGCAGTTCTTACTGTCTCTCTGTCATATCCACTCACCTTTTAAAGATGGGAGATGCTCATATTTAACATAAGCCAGCCATCCTTAACTGTGTAACAAGCAACAAGCAACTCACCATTTTTTCAAAAACATCTTTCAGCTTTTCCATCATTAGAATATCCTTAGGACAGCAATTACCTCATTAAGGGTTTTTAATTTATTTTCTCAATTGATTTAAGTGTTAATCAGCATTTGAAGGACCGATAAAACTAAGCATTCGGTCTAAGTTTTGTTTTATATGTTGATGAAAACTTAAGTCATGCAGCTGATCACATGTTTAATGAGAACAATTAATGTCAAATTCAATACACAAAATTAAATAAACTATGCAACCGACTTCAATAGGATGCACATTCGCTATACAAACATTTCAAATGATACCTCTCCACACCCTCTCCCGTCAAAGAATGTTCTCTAGAAATCAACAGCATCCAAACATCTAAAGTCACCCAGGCAATAAATTATTTTTGTATTTAGTGATTGTTGTCACAGAGTCAAACTATAAAGTAGCAGTTTAAACTTGCAGTAACATACAAGATAGATACAAAGTAGCCAGCTGTACATTAAAGACTGATTTTACTACCTGGACCAGCATTGAGTCATTTAATTTTAATGTTCATTTATTGCTATGGCTACTATTTGCCTTTATTCAAATAAAAGGAGATAGGAGCAGTGGTAAGAGAAACAGCAGCTGTTCACTGCTCTTTACACTTACTTTAAAAAGTAAGACAGATATTATTATGTATATGAAGCAGCAGAAAATACTTTGTTTTAACTGTTTATTGCACTCACTGAAACCACTTGGGAACTCGTAAAACAGACTTTTACAATTTTTCTAAGCTTTAAAGATTTAAGCCACTTCCACGGCATTAAAAGCCAGATATCCTACAGTGTTACCAGATTTTAAAAAGACATGTTTTGTGCTGAAATGATGATATTTTATTTCAAAATTAAAATAATTTTCAAAAACAGCTGCAGTAATTTTAATTTTAAGCAATGAGAAATCCTTTGAAGTTGAGAAAAGGAAGTACATTGCTGTGTAAGCATTCTACTTTTTAGAAACACAACTGCATTTTTCCTCAACCACTTTCTTTAAACTAGATACTATCTCATGGCATTATTCATGGTGATGGATGTGCAGTCTTAGAATGACTGTAGCATTACATTATCCACACAAAATTTTATAGTGTAGTTTGGTGCCTATAGATCGTGCATGAAAATCTCTCTCATCCAGTAACTGTCTCTTTCCTATTCCTTAATCCTGTTATGTTATTTCTTTGAACACAATTATCTAATTACAATGTCTACAAGAGGTTGAGTGAAAGCTGTCATTCAGAAGGGATTGGGAGCCAATATGTTCATTGTAAAGTCTTGGTGCTTTCAATGTAGAAAAGCTTCTGAAGGACTTCATGGAAGTCTAATCAGAAATAAGTTAACACCAACTCAATAATGAGATGAGATATTAGGACAATTGACCAAACATTGCATCAAATGGTTGCTTTAGAAGATGGTCTAAAAGGAGAGGGAGGTGCCAAGGCAGGAGTTTAGGGATGTAACTTTTAGAGTAATGTCCAGGTGTCTAAAGACGCTGTTGCCAAACATGGAGTAAACAGGAATAGTAATTAGGGTGAGATGCTTAAAAGGTCAGTGGAGGTGCCAGTGTTGGACTGGGATAGATAAGGTCTAAAGTCAAAAGTCACATGACACCAGGTTATAGTCCAACAGGTTTATTTGAAATCACAAGCTTTCTGGGCACTGACGCAGTGCTCCAAAAAATTGTGATTTCAAATAAACCTGATGTCGTGTGACTTCTGGCCTTAAAAGATCAAAGGCAGAGAAGCAGGGAGTTATGCGGTGGCATTGTTGGACTGGAGAAAGTTGCAGAGATAGTGGAGAGTGAAATAACGAAGAGATTTGAATTGAGAAGTTGAAATGGAATTCAGAGAGACTGGGGAATAAAACAAAGTCAGCCAGCAATAATATCAATAGTCTTAGGGCATGGAGAGTTGAGTTTAAGGAGCTGAAGCTTACAGAGTGTGCAGTGGGGCAGGCCACCCAAACAAGTAACAAAATTATGGTTGAATGTTTCAGTAATTGATGGGCTGAGAGGGTGCAGAGGCAGGCACCATTATCCAAAGTAGATGTTGACAGCTTGTGTGATGGGTTGGAACTCAGCTCAACATTGAACAGCATGCAACAGTCGGGAATCAGCTGGAGAGTGGTTGGGAAAGAGGAAGTGGGTCACATAAGGAGCAAAGCTGTGGAGTTTATAAGAGGGAAGGTAGATGACAGGGTGGCTCCTCCCACTGAAGAAAAAGGAGGTTTATTGAAGACTGTACTTCAGATAAAACAACCAGACAAAGGAGAGGGGGTACAGGACTCCAGGCAGGTGGTGGGAATTGAAAGTCATTGTATATGAAGCAGCAATAGCTGTGAATGATGTTGCAAAGAAAGATTATGTAAATGAAGAAGAGCAGAATTCCAGGGGTAGATAGATCCTTGGATCACTCTCTTGGTAAAGGTTCAAGGATTGGAAGACAGCCACGAAAACGTTCTGCCTACAATTAGGGAGGTGCACTGAGCTAGATAATGGAAGACAGGATGGTCAGTGTCATTCATAGGCTGCAAAGAAGTAGAGGAAAAATAATCTTTCACAATCACAGAGGATTTCATTTGTGATGTATTGGAAATACTTAATACTGTTGATCCTCAATGGAGGGAACACATTAAAAGGTGTTCCAGCGATAACCTATTGTTGTTGCTGGGTTTTAACATGTCGTGAGAGTCATGTAACTATCATAACGAGAGCCAATACAATAAATTCCTTCTTTAGGAAGGGGGCAGAAACTGTTTATGATGTGTGTTTTTGGCAGTATACCCAAAAGCATAAAAACTAGGAGAATGTCGCATCCTAAATTGGGCATTGAATCTTATTTCAATAATGTAAGCGAGCTTTTCGCATTCATTACACCTCAATCTTTCCTTTGGTCCTCTCTTATGATTGAAGGGAGAGGTGGAGGCACAAAGAGAATGGGGTCAATTATGGACACTCTCCTCCATTCGACCCTTCAACAATTGAACTGAGGAAAAGTTCTCTTGTTTTGTTGGCTATAGGATTCCTAAACAGAGCAATCAGTATCTGTTTCACTCAGTGCCATCCAATTGAGAAAAGGGGCCTTAAGTATGGCCTAATTCACTCAGGTTAGTAAAAGATACAAACCTGTTTTAGATTGCTGTCCCAATTTGAGATCAAAGGACTTTTCAGCCATTTGAGGAGTGGGAGAGGTATTTTCAGATTAACCTGTTCAGAGATTTGTTACATAGCTCTGGAGCAGATGGGACGTGAACACAGGCCTCCTAGCTCAGAAATAGGCACGTTACTACTATGCCACAAGAGCCCTGATGGTGTGGGAGACAGAATCATGAAACAATGAGTGCAGCAGGGTCCAATTTATCCCTCAATGATTCTTTAAAACAATTCCTCGTTCAGTAACCAATGTTAGAAACGTAAATGTATTTGAAATTAACTCCACACCCACGTCTGCAGTATCAGAGACCTATGAATTTCGAGAGGAAGAACTAAACAAGAACAATTAATTATGCAGCCAAAAAATAATTATTCTCAAAGCTCTAAGAAGCAACAATGAGAAGAGCTGACAAGGGAGGGGCACTTGGCAACGGAGCATGGAAGCAGTTGAGTTGTAATAGAGATCCATAGGGAGTGTGCTCCATAGGCAATAAGTAGTGAGTCAAACCCACATAGCAAAGAAAGAAAGTAGGTCAAGAATTATTTTTCCTGAAATAGCAATTCAAGTGGAAACTCAAAAAATGATGGGAAGGAAAAACTAATAATATATCTTTTATGAAAAAAAGCATTACCCTAAAGTTAAAAATCGAGGCCATGCCATATGAAGTATCTCAAATTTTGTTTTGTTCCAAATAGATGTGGGGTAACCAAGCAAGTGCCCCTCCTTGCCAGGCACTCTGTTGATGTTTAAATTGTGGGGAACATTCAGAAGCAGCTCCCTAATACACTGCTGGCCTGTAAACTCCAAGATGCTACTCTCAAAGTAGAATGTTAAAGGCTGTTGTGTCCACAACCTGCAGACAGTTCTTTTAGATATATTCAGATCAAGCTGTTCAGAGATATTATTATACACCCCTGGAGTAGGTGGGACTTGACCTCAGGCCTCCTGGTTCAGAGGTAGCGACACTACCACCAAGCCACAAGAGCCCCTCAGACAGTATTTGTACCATTGACAAGCGGACTTCTGAAAATTAGTGACTTGACTAGTGCTGTAGATGATAGACCATATCTACAATCACCCTTTTCATCTCTCCTGTTGTGATGGCCATTCATTGATTTATAGGCAGAAGGTGAATAATGAATATTATACTTCTTGTACTGTGATACTCCCACAGTACTGAATCCAGCTGCACATCTTAATATAGTATAATATAAACTGTTCAAATGTGAGACTTGGTTGTATCCTTCAAAGGGAACAAGGAAATAAAACCAAAACTCAAAATCAGGAAAATTTAGTTTCTAATGGCCCTATGTTGCCAGCACAATGGAAGATGATTGTCCTTGATGGAGTTCAATCATCTCAGCTTCAGAACAGCATGGCAGGAGTCCCTCAACATGCTGTCCTAGATCCAACCACCTTCACTTTCTGCAGTATCTTCTTGAACAATGACCTCTCCATCATCATCAGGTCCAAACTGCAGATGTTTGTTGATGATTGTACAATGTTCATTTGCATCTCCTCTAATACTCATTCAGTATGTGCCAACATGCATCAAGACCTGGCCAACACTTAGGCTTGTGCTGCATTCATACCACACAATGCCAGGTACGACCAGAGAATTTAACCATTTCCTCTTGATAGCCAATGGCATTACTGTCATTGAATCTCCATCTGTCAACATTCTGCCATTGATAAGAAAAATAACTGAACCAGCCATTTCAATACAGGTCAGAAGGTGGGAATTCTGAGGCAAATGAGCCATCTTCTGACTCCACAAAGGTAGAAGTCAGAGAGTGATGGAATGCTCTCGGTTTGCGTGCATGAGTGCTGCATCAACTATACCAAAGAAGCCTGTCTGATCAGTATGACGTTCACAGCCAGAAACATTCATTTCCTCCACCAACGACAGCAGCATGAACCAAAACATGACGTACTCCAGCGACTCTCCCAGTCTTCTTCAACACTACCTTCCAAATCCATGATCCCTGCCACTTAGAAGGGACAAAAGCTACATATGCATTAGCTCCAACTATGTTCATCATCCCGACTTGGAGCAACATCACACTGCAGGAATGGTCACTGGGTCAGATCCTGGAACTCCGTCCCTCACAGCGCTGTGACATTACAGTCTCATACCCCGTCTTGTTTGCTCACTAATTGTGTTGCTAGGTAAGTGTTGAAAGTTTGTAGGTAGGTACAAAACTCAGTTTTGCTGCAAAGCAGAGCAAATGATGTTTTGTTTTGACATAGTCTTGGTCAGAACCCATCTGGAGTTCTCTCATTAGATTTAATCAGGAAACCACAATCGACAATTTGTTTTGGAGTGGGCATGGTGCAGATTCATTACAAATAGTGCGGCGCTGAAAGGGTTAAGTTGAGGCGAGGTTGGAAAAACTTGGTTTGTATTCCCTTGAGTTAAAATTTGGAGGGTGATCAAAATGTTAAATGATTCAATAGGGTAAACACAGAGAAACGATTCCTCTGGTAGGGGAATATCATCTGAAAATTAGAGGGCGATCGTGAGGAGGGAGATCAAGCAGGTTTGTTTTTTTTTAAAAAATGGAGTAAATTTCTCCCTCCATAGTCTCTATTTTAGGGCAACTGGAACTTTGAAGACTGAAAAAGATAAGGTTTTTGCTGTGTCAAGGCAAATGAGGTTGAATTACAGATTAGCCAGCATCTTTCTGAATGATGGAGCAGGTTTGAGGGGCTGAATGGCCTACACCTATTCGAATGTGACAAAATGTTATGATGGCCATTTGCCCCATCATGTCTGTACTGGCTGTCAGAGCATCTTAACTTAGTGCCGCTCTATGTCGGTCAGATTTATAAATGCAATGACAAATCAGATCACATTCTCTGCTAAAAAGTTTGCAGCACACAGACTTCCTTTGTTCAAAAAAAAGACAGTTCAAACTATACAGGTCCCTGGAAAGTTGGGATACAGAAGGGTGCACCTGTTACATCGTTCGTGGCAGGTGCCAGGCAATTTCACAGTAAACAGAAAACCCGGACATTTCAACATTAGGTGCATTCTTCCCTCTGCCTTTGAAATTTCAGAGGATCAGCGTTCAATGAATTCTGGGCAAGTACACATAACCAGATCCTGTTACTGCCTACAGGTGAGGTCACTTTTCAGAACAATGTACAACTTTCTTCCTGCTGTCCAATTCATTTCAAACCCCAAATTGCTCAAAACCTACGTGAGAGAGCCGGTAAATCTGCCTGTCAAAAGCTGATATAGCCCATCGGCTATACCACAATGCCATTAGAACATGCTGCAACACCTCAGTGACAAAACCGGTTCCATATGGTCTGTGTCAGAGCAAAAACACAATTTGCTGGAGAAAGTCGGCAGGATTTCTCAATAGCCATGGAGAGAGAAACGGAATTAAACGTTTTGAGTCCAGTGACCCTTCATCAGAACCTGCTGGGTTTCTCCTGTGAAATTTGTTTTTGTCCCACACAGCCAGCAGCTGCGGTTCTTTGTTTTATTTTGCTGCAGGCGTTTCGCAGTCACAACTTTACACAATGTAACAGCAAATTCGCCAAAGTTTCTTAAAGTCACGAACACCTGCAAGGAGTATAGTCCTTGAACATGAACGGCAGAGGGTGAGCGGACCAGATTGGTGCAACATTGCTGGGTTTCAGCACGAAGGAACGGCTGTGGAGACTTAAGTAAGTTAGAGTTACCTTGGTGTACAGTTCTGCCACCGCCATAGCGAAGTGTCGTCTCAGTAAGTGCCAGAGTTAACGTGTACTGCAGTTCCTCATGGCTGGAACAATGAGCTTTTTACAATTTCTGTCCCTGTCGCTCTCTCAGCACGTCCCACCTGTTATAGCCACACACCAGGTAGACTTTGCACCTTCTGTCTCTCTTCACCCCCACCTCGTGACAAGGGAGTGTCTGAAACTAAAATCTTGGGCAGTGAGCTGGAAGAATCACTCAATCTTTAACTTCTCCGCATTCCATGTACCAGGATATATATTTATATTTGTAAACGTTTAGACTCATTTCCAAGTTTTATCAGTCCCTTCTTTTAATACAAAACACGTTTTATTACAGCGTGAGCAAAGTTTTAGGAGAAATCTCCCTGCCCCAAAACAAATAAATGATTCAGGGATTGTTTAAAACCCGCAGAAATTCGCCAAATCTGCAAGGAATACAGAAGCCTATGTTTATAGAATACAATTGCTCGGATATTGCGGTGTAATCAAAACTCTGGGTATTGTATCAGTGAGACTGGTACAAAAATAGTTTCAAACAAAGCACAGTGTCATACATCCTATCATTTCGAATCTAAAATCTTTGACAAATAATAGAGTTGCTCAGCCCATTCCCTCCCGCTCAAACTTGGGGTCCTGTTTTCGATTGCTTCACCAGTCACTCAGAAGTAACTTGTGCATCAAAATAATGCTGTTTCCATAAGACACTAGCTAGTGCAATATATGTAGAGTGACCCAGAGCACAGGAGCGCTGTTCTCGGAGGTAGGTGACTGAGGGTAGTTTAACCTGAGGGTCACCACACCTCAGGCAAAGGGAGATGTTGAGATGGAGAGCCCTTCAGGGTAACTTCAGTCAGTTTGGGAATTATATATGTGGTAATGACCTGAGTGGCAGAGTTATAGGCAACTTAATCACCTGATTTATAAATCTTAAGGTATACCAAAGCGTAGTATAAACAGCAACATCAGATCACCTGCAATCATGTATAATAACCAATGCCCAGGACCAACTGACTCTCTGTTGCCCATAGGGTGGAATTTGCTTGAATCATACAGCAGACAAGAGGCTGTTCAGCCCATCGCGTCTGTACCGACTAGTCACTCTTTCCAGCACTTGGTCCATAGCCTTGAAAATTATGACATTTCAAGTGCTCATCCAAGTACTTCTTAAAGATTGTGATCAACAACCTTCTCAGACAATGCATTCCAGATTCCCACTGGAGTAGAGCAACTTGTGACTTCCCCAATAGGTTTGATATTGCATCCTTCAGTTCAAAATGATTTTGACCTGCAAGCTGCTGGATACAACACAAAGCTGGTCAGCATGGTTAGTATTAATTACGAAGCACTGAAAGGGTATTTCGCATTGGTTTTTACCAAGGAAGGAGATACTGTCAAAATCATGGTGAAATAGGAGATAGTTGAAAAAATTGATGGTCTAAAATGTGAGAAAGAACAGTTTAAGGAACAGCTCTGGTTGTACTTTAAAGTTGCTAAGTCTGTAGGACCAGATGAGATGCATTCAAGAATGTTGCGGGAAAGCAGGAGAGAAATTGAGGAGACATTGGCCACAATTTCCCATTTTTTTCCTTTGATACAGGGGTGGTGAGGACTGAAGAATGGCAGCTGTTTCCCCTCCGTCCCAAAAAGCTATTGGGATATTCCCAGTACGTACAAGCCAGTCAATTTAACCTCAGTGATGAGAAGGGGTAATTTAGGAATAACAATCAAGGACAAAGTTAGGAGTTATTTGACAACTTCAGTCAAATTGATAGAAAACCAATATAGAGATAGCAAGAACTGCAGATGCTGGAGTACGGAGCCGGAGGAACACAACAGGTCAGGCAGCATCAGAGGACCAGGAGAGTTGACGTTTCGGGCCCAGACCCTTCATTAGGACCACTAGAGATATTTTTTCAAAGATATATCAGGTTTAACTGATTGATTCAGCTTTATTGACAGAGTAACAGGTGGTTGATCAGAGACATGTAGTACATGTGAACTTCCAAAAGGCAATTGATAAAGTGCCACGTACTAAACTTGCCAGCAAAACTGAAACCCATTAAAGAAAATGGATAGTAGCAGCATGGATAGTGTCTTGACACTATGTCTTTCAGAGGTGTATTTGTCCTGGATATATTTTTAAGAGAACTTTTAAGACAGAGGTACTGAGCTGTCTATTTGAATCCAATCAAATAGACAGCTTGTGAGGCCATGATTTTTTTTAAAATTGGAACAATAGAAGCAGCTAGAATAGGTGGAGTCAAGCTCTCACAGAACCAGCACTTTTAGTTTTGGTTTTCGGTAGCAGTTGCTGGGGTCTTGAAGCTGAGTTTGGAACAGCAGTACATCTCTTCCTGCTACTCTCTCTCTGAGTTTTCTCTTGATGTTTTTCCTCCTGGACTGGAGAATTGCATGTCAGACAATCTATTTTACTGTATTTGCCTTTGCCAAGGGTGTGTTTGTAGGATGTTACTATATTGGAACAATTACTGTTTAGTAGTTAAATAATCTATTATTCTAATAAAAAACAGAAGAATTGCAGATGCTGTAAATCAGGAACAAAATCAGAAGTTGCTGGAAAAGCTCAGCAGGTCTGTGAAGAATTGGTTCTGAGGAAGGGTCACTGGACCCAAAATGTTAACTCTGATTTTTCTTCACAAATGCTGCCAGACCTGCTGACCTTTTCCAGCAACTTCTGTTTTTGTTCCTAATCTATTATTCTGTTATGTTTTCCAATAGAGTTTTTATTCCAATTTCTTCTTTCTTTTGTTGTATTTTAAGTGTAGTGTATGAATAAAGAGTGTTTTGCTTCAAGCCTGGTAGTTTGACCAATCAAATTGCATCCGGAATGCAATGCCTTACACTTGCCTTTAAAATAGAAAACTTTAGCATCTAGGCTATCTTCTTAATACATTTTGAGGGGCTTTGAGTTGACTGAATTGCTATGCAGGTGCAACAAGTAATTTGGAAATCAAATAGAATTTTATCATTTATTGTGAGGAGAATGGAATACAAATGTAGTGAGATTATACTTCAGTTACAAAGATGAGAATGGGCAGTATTATGGGTAGTCCTGGTCTCCTTATTTAAGGAAGAATGTCAAGAAGTAGTCCAGAGAAGGTTTACTAGACTAATACCTAGAATGGGTGGCTTGCCTTATGAAGGAACATTGGGTAGGCTCAGCTTGTATCCACTGGAGTTTAGAAGAGTAAGAGATGATTTAATTAATATATGAAAAAGGGAACAAGATTGAAAAATTGATTAAGACCCTGGGATTTATAAATTGAGGCAGGCAGCACAAAGAGCAACAAAGTCTATGAACGTTGTTAAAACTTCGGTCAGGCATAAACTGGAGCACAATACCCAATTATGGGCACCACACACTAGGAAGGATATCAAAGCTTCAGAAAGGACATAGAAAAGATTTATGAGAATGGTGCCTGGGATGAGGGGCTTCAGTTACGTGGGTAGATGGGAAAATTTGTTGTTCATCTTAGAGAAAAAAATGATTGAGAGATAGTATTTAAAATTATGTGAGAGGGAGGGATACTGTCTCCATTGGCAGAAGTGTGGAGAATCAGAGGACACTGAGTTAAAGTGGTTAAAGAGTCATACAGCGCAAAAAATGTGCTTCTGCACCAACCACATACCCCAATCTGACCTAGTCCCATTTACCAGCATTTGGCCCATATCCATCTAAAACCTTTCTATTCATGTACCATCCAGATGCTTTTTGAATGTTGTAATTGTACCAACCTCCACCAATTCCTCTCGCAGCTCTTTCCACATACAGACCACCCTCTGTGTGAATTACCCTTCAGGCCCCTTTTTAAATCTTTCCTCTCTCATTTTAAACCTATGCTGTCTAGTTTAAGAATGTACATCAACATGCAGTAAAGCAATCTTTTACACAATGAATGGTTATAATCTAAAATGCACTACCTGAAAGTGTGTTGGAGGCAGAAAACATTAGGGTTTCACAAGGATAAATACCTCAAAGAAAAATAATTGCACAGCTTTGGGAAAGGAGAATGAGACTGGAATCACACAAGTTGCTCCTGCAGAGAGCCAACATTGATACAATAGCCTTAATGGCTTTCTTCTGAAAGCAAAGCTCGCTGTACACCTTTGATACTGAAATTAAAGCTTCCTCTACACTGTCCACATCAAACACTTCCAGAAGAGGTACAGCATGGGGTTAGATACAGTGTAAAGCTCGATCTACTTTCCTCTGCTGTAATTATGCAAAGTGCCAGCTCATAATGGTGCAGTGACAGCAAGACACCTGGGATCTTGGTAAATGGGACAAACAAAGAATATATTTTATAAATTCATTGATGGATTGTAAAAGTAACAGAGAATGGACTGAGAAAGAGTGAGAGAATTAATTTAGAAGGAAGCACCTCCAACACTGGAATACCATGCACTGGGACACCAGCTTAGATTGTGAATTCAACTTGGAGGTATGATATTTGAATGCATGGGTTTTGGATAAAATATGCAGTCAGCATAGCACAGGTTTCATTGATGCTTTGATTTAGTAATGTGATGTGAGAGCATAATAGTATTTTTTTTCATTCTGATGGGATGTAGGTGTCTTTGGCAATACTAGCATTTGTTGCTCATCCCACGTACCCTTGAACTAAATGCTCTGTAAGACTATTACAGAAGGCAACTAAAAGTTAACCACATTGTTGTGGGTCTGGAGTCACATGTAGACTAGACCAGGTAAGGATAGCAGATTTCCTTCTCTAAAAGCAAATTAACTTTTTAAAAACAATAATATCTTCATAGTCAACATTACTGATGCTAGTTTCAATTCCAGAATTTAAAAAAAAAATGTAATTTCAGCTGTTGCCATGGTGGGATTTGAACCCATAACCCCAAAGCATTAACCCAGGCCTCTGGATTACTGAGTCACCAACTTGACCACTATGCCACCATCTTCACATTTTAATGGATTAACTGCCAGAAGGTCAGAAATCACATGATACCAGGTTATAATCCAACAGATTTATTTGAAAACACAAGCTTTCACAGCCTCAGTCCTTCTTCAGGTGTTAGTGAGAGAGGTGGTATCAGACACAGAACTTATAAATAAAAGATCAAAGGTTCACATCACTGATGAGGATGTATTGTGCAAATGTAAGATGCTATTGAACTTTTAATCAGTTTGAAGGTTTTAATTGATTAATATGTATATGTAAATCCCTGAATTCCTTTCTAGTCACGGTCCTGAGAGAACTAAAGGTTTTATCAGTGTAAAATAGAGATGACATTTTAGGTCAGGCAATGCATGTTAGGTATGACACCCTGTTTAGAATCTGTTTGTGTTTTGGTTTGGAGTCAGACTGGTTTTATTTCTAAAGTAGGAATTTATAAAATGCCATTGACTGACTGTCTATACATTGTGTGCTTTTTGAACAAAATAAAATGCACCTGCAAATACAAATTCACCCCATAGATTTACGTGTGTGTGTGTGTGTGTGTGTGTGTGTGTGTGTGTGTGTGTGTGTGTGTGTGTGTGGGAGAGAGTGCATGCAAGTGTGTGAGAGAGAGTGGGAGAGTGACTGTGTGGGACAGAGAGAGAGAGAGAGTGCATGTGTCTGTGCAGGAGAGTGAGTGAGTGAGTGAGTGAGTGAATGTGAGAGTGTGTTTGTGTATGTATGCGTGTGTGTCTGAGAGTGTATAGTGTGGTGGGGCCACCTGTAGTGCAACATGAATCCAAGATCCTGGTTGAGGCCGTCCTCATGGGGACCGAACTTGGTTATCAGCCTCTGTTCAGTGACTCTGCATTGTTGTGTATCCTGAATCCACCATGGAGGACGTTTACTCAAAGATCCGAGGTCGAATGTCCTTGACCGCTGAAGTGTTCCCCCACTGGGAGGGAACATCCCTGTCTGGCGATTGTTGTGTGGTGTCAATTCATCCATTGACGTAGCATCTGCATGGTCTCGCCAACGTACCATGCTTCAGGGAATCCTTGCTTGCAGTGTATGAGATAGACAACGTTGGCCGAGTCACGCAAGTATCTTCCGTGTACATGGTGGGTGGTGTTCCCACATGTGATGGTAGTGTCAAGACATGTCTTGCAGTCAATGTTGTCCTGAAGGCTGAATAATTTGCTGCGAACCATGGTCTGTTTAAGGTTTGGCGGCTGTTTGAAGGCAAGAACTGGAGGCCGAGGGAAGACCTTGGCAGAGGGCTCCTTGTCATCGACAATGTGTTGAAGGCTGTAATGAATGTGGCGTAGTTTCTCCGCTCCGGGGGAAGTCACCTCTTCTTTACACTGATAAAACCGTTAGCTCTCTCAGGACCATGACTGGAAAGGTATTTGTGGATTTACATATATATATATATTAATCAATTAAAACCTTCAAACTGATTAAAGGTTTAATAGCATCTTAGGTTTGTTTAAACATCCTCATCAGTGGTATGAACCTTTGACCTTTTACTTATAAATTCTGTGTCTGATGCCACCTCTCTCACTAACACCTGAAGGAGGACTGAGGCTGTGAAAGCTTGTGTTTTCAAATAAACCTGTTGGACTATAACCTGTTGTCATGTGACCTTGTCCACCCAAGTCCAACACCGGCACCTCCACATCATTAACTTCTAGAATGATTCCTAATAACAATATTCACCACTGTGCTACTGATAAAGTTAAGAATAGTCTGTATAAAAGTAACTATACCATTAATCTTGATAAATTGTTGATGCAGGGTCATCTGTTAGTGTGTTTCTTCAATGTTACTTTTTAAGTGAGACAAAGATATTGCAATTTAATTGTTTAAAAGGCATAGAATGTTCCACCACATTAGATCAAATGCTCTGCACCATTTCTTGTTTCATTGTAGTAATTAAACCTATTGATATGGGCAATGGAGTTCGAAAGAAAATATTTTCTTATTGAAGATATTCATGAAATAAAGACTTAGCTTTTTCCTTTTGTGAGCAGTTAAGGGAGCAGTGCAGAGAGCAGGGAGAAGTGGGGTGGGTAACTGGAGTGGAGAAAAAGTTAAAAGTTTTCTTAAATGCTTATGATTTTGAGGGCAAGGACAACCCTGAAATTCTGTCCCCGTTCTTGCTTGGAAAATTGCCTGGGTATGTCCTGTACACAATAAAGCAGGATAAATCCAAATCAGCTGATTAATGCCCCAGTATATTCTCGGCCATCAGTGAAGTGATGAAAGGAGTCATCAAGCAGTTCTGATGCCAGGGGCACACAACTCCCTTGACCTCATTACAGCCTTGATTCAAACATGGACAAAGAGCTGAATTCCAGAGGTGAGGTGAGGTGACAGTGACAGTCCTTCACATCGAGGCCATATTTGATCAAGTGCAGCATCAAAGAACCCAAGCAAAACAGGAATCAATGGGAATCGGGGAAAACTCTCTCTTGGTTAGAGTCATACCTGGCACAAAGGAAGATGGTTGTAGGTCAGTCATTTCAGCTTCAGGACAGATCTGCAGGAATCCTTCAGGGTAATGTTCTAGCCCAACCCACCTTCAGCTGCTTCATTTGCCTTATCTCTACCAGAGGGTCAGTTACAGGGATGATCACCGATGACTGGGCATCTGGATGGATATATGAATAGGAAGGGTTTGCAGAGATACGGGCCAAATGCAGACACAAATGGGACTAGGACAGATTGGGATGTCTGTTTGTTGTGGACGAGTTGGACTGAAGGGTCTGTTTTTGTGCTGTATGAATCTATGACTTCATGACAACATAATGTCCAACACCTCAGACACTGAAGCAGTCATTGTCCAAATGCAGCAAGATTCAAGTTTGGGCTGAGATTGGCAGTTAATAGTTATGCCACCCAAGTGCCAGGCGATGACCATCTCCAACAAGAGGGAATCTAACCCTCAACTCTTGACACTCAATCATGTTATCATCATTGAATTCCAACACAATCAACATCCGGGGGGTCACTATTGACTAGAAACTGAACTAGACCAGTCATATTAATATTGCAGCTGCAAGAGCAAGTCAAAGGCTAGGAATCTTGCAGCAAATAACTCACTTTTGACTCCCTGTCCACTATCTACAAGACACAAGTCAGGAGTGTGATGGAATATTCCCCACTTGCTTGGATGGGTGTAGTTTCAACAATACTCAAGAAGCTTGAAACCATCCAGGACAGAGCAGCTTGCTTGATTGGCACCACATCTACAAACATCCACACCGTCCTTATAGCAGCAGTGTGGATTATCTACAATTTGCATTGTAGAACTTCACCAAAGATCCTGAGAGCGCACATTCCAAACCCATGACCACTTCCATCCAGTAGGACAAGGGCAGCAGATACATGGGAACATGACCACCTGCAAGTTCCCCTCCAAGCCCTTCATCATCCTGACTTGGAAATATATTGCCGTTGGTCAGAGTTGCTGAGTCGGATTTCCTAGGACTGCGTAACAACATTATGGGTGTGGCTACATCAAATCAACTGCAGCAGTTTAAGGCGGCAACTCATCACCACTTTCTCGAGGGCAACTGGAGATCAGCAAAAAAATGCTGGTCCAGCCAACAACACCCACATTCCAGGAGAGAAAGTTTGTTATTTTCAAATACAGCAAATAGTTTGACTGCAATGGTACAATCACATATTAATGAGATGTGGTTACCAAAGTCAGAGCTGTTTTAGCAGAGTGAAAAATCAAACCTAGCAATCAGTGTTGATATTGGATCTTCCACCATGCAAAGACTCAGAAACCTGTTTAATGTATATGGCCATCTGCAATCATTTTGCGGTAAGTTTAAATCATGAAGCAATGAGCCACTTCAGGAATGATACAATAGAACAATGACTTTGAAGTATTTACCCTATGTATCAATGGAGGGTTCTCAGAGATAATGTGTCTTTGACATCATTCTAATGGGGGGGGAACGCATTGAGAAGATGGAATGAATGATGAACAGGAGCTGCTGGTACTACAGAGGCCCACAGGTAAATCACAGGCTGGTGGAGATGTGTAGGGGTGGGGAAAGCAGGCCATAGGATCTGCAGGGATTAGGAGGACTCCGAGAAATCACTTGCAATTTTCTTTTGCGGCAGGGATTCTAAAGGATTGATTTCCCAGACGACAGGTTGCAATAGGACAGTCTGCCTCAGGGTAAACTGAAGGGTCACGGGACCCGAAACGTTTACTGATTTTCCTTCACTGATGCTGCCAGACCTGCTGAGCTTTTCCAGCAATTTCTGTTTTCGTTCCTGATCTTATAGCAGGTACCTCAACCAAAATTGGACAATACACCCAGGGACTAATGTTTGCTTTGGTTGTACAAAAGTCAGAAATCACACAACACCAGGTTATAGTCCAACAGGTTTATTTGGAATCACAAGCTTTCAAAGCGCTGCTCCTTTATTGGGCACTTCCCCTGAAAAAGGAGCAGTGCTTCGAAAGCTTGTGATTTCAAATAAATCTGTTGGACTATAACCTGATGTTGTGTGATTTCTGACTTTGTCCACCCCAGTCCAACACCAGCAACTCCATATCCTTCAGGTGTGGGTAAAGGATATTCCATTTGTCCATTCCCAATCTGGTGACAGCACACTTCGTTTTGGAAATATTCACACGTGCTTCCGGCCTTTTAGTTTGGATGTCATTGCCTTATATTGAGGCCAAAGTTTTAAGCTGCTTTCCAAAGGCAAACAACAAGCCAGTGATTGTAACAATTCAGAAGATAAAACTATTTTATATAAAGACTAACTGCATTGAAATTGGACAGGGGCTGCTTCATATCATCTCAAAAGAATACAAAATGTGCTTATACTGTTGAAATTTTTATTTGTTTTTACAAGTTGGACATTACCTTAGTACCTAGTTCAATATACATTTACTAATTGCAACAAACAGGAAATGCTGCAGGGTTTTCATAACTTTTCTGTACATCAATATCATACTCATTGTTTGCTAGCTGGTTAAGTACAGAAGTAAGCATCCACGGTCAACCTTAGTGATCTAGGTAATGCAACAGCAATTGGTTTTAGCTAGCTGTTGTTGATATTTTAACTATCTCCAGTTCCTTAACACTAACCACTAGTAACGTACTTACGTTTCATAACAGTTTATGATACAAAAAAGTAAAATACAATATAAGCAGGAAACGGAAAACTACATATACGCATAGGATTTAACTAAAGTGCACAACCAATATTTCAAAGGAAAATTGCCTTCATACTTTCTCAACATCATTAAGGAACAATGCAATTTTTACATTGTTCTACATGCGCTGAGATTCATAACACAACTTTTACTTTGTACCCTGGCTTTTATATTATTTTGAAAGCAAAGAAACAAATACTGTTGTAGAATAGTTACGATATTGTGGACTGACAACTACTATTTTGGATCAAATTGATTTCCCAGGCAATCTTTCTTTAAGGATCTTTATTTCTCTGTCTCCAAATTTGTCCCCTTCACAACCACACGTTTGTGAATGAGCAAAGGTTATTATTATTTTCGGGTTAGCCAAATGTGATGCTTCTATTCATTCTGTAATGGGTTGAATTAAACAAATACTTGCAAAAGAGAACTTGTAACAGACATATCTGGGGTATTTTATATTTTAAGACATTAACAGATTGAAATGTACAAAAATGCAAAAACAAAAAATAGATAATGATGCATCACAGATTCAGTAATATTTCTATCAAAATATTGGCCAACATTGATTTGTGTGATAATTGTGGAACGTTTAAACAACTCCATAAATCTAGAGTAGCTTATTACCCTTTATTCCATAGCATCTAGAAAGACTTTTGCTTTCTGCTTTCAATTAAATATCAGGTATCCAGTAGCATTATAAATAGGCACACATATTACACCATTTAGATAACGTAAACCATTGCTTGGAAAATCAGGTTTCTGAATTTGGATGCTTGATCAATATATTTAAAACTTAAAATGTGTAAACAATGAAGGGTGCAATAAGGATTTTTTTGCCCACCGTAAAGTGATTATGAACTCAATATCGGTTCAATTTCCAGTCACAGCACCAATTATCCTTAAATTGGGAACATCAGGTTAAAAGTTTTCAGAACTGAAACCACAACAGACCTGCAACATTGAGAATTTGGAGGGTGGTGTGGTTTGAGGTTGAAGCTGCCCTCTTAGGGTGATGCCTGCACCATAGTCACAGCAACCTGCATGATGTCTGACTCCTGTGGTCACTAAACACTGTATTGCAAATACTGGGGGGGGGGGGGAATATTTCTAATTCTACTTCTATGGTCGTCCTCTTCAATCTTAACATACACAGTTACGAACAAATGAAATAATTGAGCAATTCCTGTATTGCAAAGTCGGAAGAAATTCCAATAAGGCGCATTTAAAAGGGAAAGAAGCTATGACTTCAAATACTGAAAAAAAAAAGTATTGTTCAACCTATAATTGTTTTCCTGTTGCCAAATGCCTTTATGATTTTCAGAGAATTTCGTATTTTGCCCTTCTGTGTGTTTTTGTGCTTTAAGTGAAATTTGGAACCTAAAATAGTGATTATTACCGGCATAAATTAAGTTTAAAATGACTGTGAAAAAGCTGTAAAGTTGACATGAAATATTTTTAGTGAATTACAACTCAACACTATATGGGTGCAGTGCTAAATGTATAGTTCAGCATAGTCAGAGGACACTAAACACGGTAACTATAATAAATGTGCTAAGCAAAACACCAAAACTAACAACATAATCTCTAGATTATATTTTAACAGACCTTTGAATTCTACATCTTTTATATATTGACTTAAATAATAGCTATAAGACAAACGGTACTATTTATGGCAGTTGTACTTCCCCTTTATTCAAATTCCTAATAATTAAAGTATGACACAACCTCAATTTACAGTTGTTAAACTCAAAGTATATTCATCAAAACTGCAGCACAGCAGTCATCACCAGGTGCTGCATGAATGTGTTTGGCTTTCTTAAATTTCAGCACACATTCCTTTATAATGCAAATATTTTAACATTGCTCTAGCAGTATGTAGTGAATGGGGATGATAATTCTCTGACCAATGTAGAATTGATATCTTCAGTGTTCCTCAGACACGCAACAGGAATCCAAGGTTCATGCTGCTTGGAATCTGAATGCTTTCCAGTGCTAAAGAAGATGGGTTGAATGGGAATGTAACTGGAAATATGAATTTTGCATCCATTAGCAGCTGAGGGGAGTCTTTTCGATTTTGTAAACGAACCTAGAAAATAGCAACAGAAAGTTAGAAGATAGTTAACAATGGTGTAGGCAGAAATACAGATTACAAATGTTACTTGTACAGGAAATAAATTTTTTTAACCTTGCCAGCCTTTTACTAAATGTGTCAGTACATTCAGAGAAACAATCATAAGTCATAAGAGTAGAAGTAGGCCATTCAGCCCAGATTTTGCTCCACCATTCAATGAGATCATGGCTGATCGATAATCCCCAATTTCATCTTCCTGCCCTTTCTCCATAAAGCTGGATACCCTCACTGAATAAAACTCTGTCTCTCAGCCTTAGATATTCCTAATGACTGAACTTCAACAACCCTCTCCAGCAAAGTATTCCATAGATTCACTATCGTCAGAGAAGAAACTTTTTCCTCATCTCTTTTGTAAATGGCCCACCCCTTATTCCGAAATTATGTCTTTTGGTCCTAGACACTCACAAAGGGAAAACAACCTAACAATATCTATCCTGTCAAATCCCCTAAGAATGTTATATGATTCAATAAAGTCTCCTCTCATTCATCTAAACTCCAACGAGTACAGGCCCAGCTTACTCAATATGTCCTCATAAGAAAATCCTTCTCCACCTGGGATCAACCTAATGAACCTACTCTGCTCTGCCTCCAGTGCCAGCATAAACTGTTCACAGTACTACAGCTGTGGACTAACTACTGCCTAGTATTGTTTAACAAGACCTCGCTAATTTTGTACTTCATTTCCTTTGAATGTTGGGCTTTATTTCAATTTGTCTTCCCTATCACCTGAACATGGATGCTAGTCTTTTGTGATTCATGCATGAGCACCTCAAATCCCTCTGTGTCGCAGCTTTTTGCAGTCTTTCTCCATTTAAATAATACTCACCCCTTCTATTCCTCCTGCCAAAGTGCATAACTACACATTTTCTGACATTATATTCTATCTATCTGCCAAGTTTTACCCACTCTCTTAAGCTGTCTATTTTTTGAGTAGATTTGATTTATTGTCACATGTACTGAGGTACAGTGAAAAGTTTTGTTTTGTGTGTTATCCAGGCAAATCATACCCTACATAAGAGGGTAGAAGAACAGAATGCAGAATATAGTGTTACAGCTACAGAGAAGGCGCAGACAAAGATCAACTTTAACATATCTTTCTGTAGGCTTTGTTCATCCTCAGCAGTTACCTTCCCATGAACTTGTGTGTCACGCACATGGACCAACAATGATGCTTGTCAGAGAAAGATGAACAATCTTACCACATATGCTGTTGTTTCTTGTACTGAAGGATCGTGTCATAAATAAAAACCCTTCCACACAATTTTCAAAGGTTTTCCTTAAAACCTCACATTAGAAACAAATCTTGTAATAAGATCATAACTCCGCTAGGTTGCAAGAACACAGAGCAGCAACAAAAAACAAATTTAGTTCAAAGCTGCTCAACTTCAACATTTGACTAAATTCTGTTGCCAATTCCTCTAGCTAATCATTAGGAAGCCCTGAACAATTATTATAATCCAAGACCAGCAAATACTTGAATTTTTCTATCAACACATTTGCTGAATAAATCATGAGAAAAGTCACTGAAATGTCAGAAGCAGCTATACTGAACAAAAAAAAAAAAAAAAATCGATCATTTACTATAATGCAAGATATAAAATGAAATGTCACATTGAACATTCTGGTATTCATACTGCAAGTTCCCAAAGTAAAATATTAATGTAAATGAGAAGAAAGGGAGAACAATATACATGAAACATTTCTCTAAAGAACTGAAAAATTAAGAAAGAACTTAAAAAGTTTTACCTGAATTGTGCGTATGAATGAGGCAGTTACACGCTCTTCAAACTCATTAACAGGAGTGTACAAATTTAGGACTTTCACAATCTGTTTGGCAAAGACAAAAAATGTAGTTTCTATTACAATCTTTAACAATGCAACTTAGAATCATGTCACTAAGTTGGTTTGCCATACCAACTGCTATAATGTAATCCAACACTATGAGATGTTACCACTCAATAAATTCTAATGGTACATCATTCGTAATGAATTTATTGTCTGCTTTCCTTGATCAATTAATCCTTTTCTAATTAAATCAATTCAATTCCAACACAAAAACTACCAAATAAACCTTTTCTTAAATTCTTGGATAAATAACAAGATTTACATAAACAAAAACAGAAATTGCTGGAAAAACTCAGCAGGTCTGGCAGTATCTGTGGACAGAAAGCAGAGTTAACATTTCAGGTCTCATTTTGAAGACGGGTCACTGGATCTGAATCGTGAACTCTGATTTCTCTCCACAAATGCTGCCAGACCTACTGAGTTTTTCCAGCAATTTCTGTTTTTGTTTCGGATTTCAAGCATCGACACTTTTTTTTGGAGTTTTTTTTGATTTACATAATCCAATGTAAGGACCTTAAAGGAAACATTTATTTCTTGACTCCCTGCTCCACACCCAACATAGTTAGTCATAACTTTCAATGTTTTTCACAAGAATAATTCCAAGAAGGACTGAGAAAGAGCACAGAACATCCTGTGCTGATAATCATGACTCCTCATCAGTATCCATAAGTCTGCATTTTCAGTTTGGAGTTCAAATAGAACAGGTTTCCATGAAGATAGAATATCTGTCTTAAATTACAACAAAGTTGTGATGTTAATAATATTTCCAAACTGGTGATTGTATCCTTGCAGCCACTGCTGGTACACAAGAAGTTTACCACGGTAGCATCGACCCATTCCAAGTTGGAAAATACTGATAGATGACCAAAAAAGGCTCTTAGTTTTAGATTATTTGATTTATTAGTATTTTGGAAATCCTTTAGTAATCCACAGGAAGACTCAAGTTTAATACTGTGAAATGTATTGGGGCAGCTGGGGCAACTGTCCAGTTGGACTTGCATTCTGATACTGAGGAGAATTGGCCAAGGTTACTATTGTTGAAGGCTATTCCCATTGGAGATGTCCTTTGACGACTGGATAGGATTCAGTTCTGATGGCTTGGCCAAATCAACAGCAAAATATTCACTATTGATACTCAGATATAAATAAAGAACAACTGATCAAGCCTCCGCAGGATGATCAGTGACTGTTCGATAGAAATCATACTGATATTGAACCATACCCCAGCAAGGAATCAACACTTTCAAAGAAGAAAGGAGAAAATTTGGGAAGAAAATTGTTCTAAAAATTAATTTGAAATTATTTAAGGGCATAATTGACAGGTATAAACGTGGAGACACAACACAAGCAGCACAGCAGGACATGCGCGGAGCCAACGTGTACACGGCAAGGCAGTGCATGTACAGAGACACAGCACACCCATGGAGAGAGATAGCATACAGGTGGCATACCTGAGCAGTGGTAAGATTACTGCACATGGAGCAAATGGCCTCTGCATCCTCATCAGTCTTCTTTTTCACCTGCAGTAGCTGTGCAGCCTGAATTAAAGGCTCTAGAGTTTCTTTTGCCCCACTGGTCTGCAGGTTCTTGTCCCGCAGCCACTCTTCAAGTTGGCTCACATTGTACCTGCAGAACAAAAAGAACAATATCACACCCGACTGGTTTCAAAGACAGATCCCTCACAGGGTAGGGGGTTATTAAAAGAAATCTTTTGAAATTATGAAATCATTTCTAAACAGGTTGTTATGTAAAAACCGTTCAAGAAACAGAAATATTAAACTGGAGTAAGCAGATGAATGAATTTCTGTAGGGGTGGGGGACAACAGGAAGGTAGGAAACAAGGTCATTTCACTTCACTTAAGACAGAACATAACCAGGAAAGAGGGAAAGAGGTTAAAAAAAATACTAATTAACAACTGACAAATCCATATTGACTCTGACTGCATGAAGCTTTTCTAAATGTCCTACTTCTTCCTTAACAGTGGACTCTAGCATTTCCCAATGATAGATATTAGACTAAGTGGCTTGAAGTTTCCCGCTTTCTGTCTCCCTCCTTTTTGGTCATGGGTGGCACATTAGCAGTTTTTCAATTGGCTGGAACCATCCCAAAATCCAGTGAGTTTGTCACATTTCAATCAATGCCTCTACTATCTCTGCAGCCATTTCGTTTAAAACCCTGGGAATGTACACCATCAGGACTGGAGACTTGTCTCCTTTTATTTCTATTAGTTTATTAAGTCCTTTGTTCCTCACGATAGAGACCTTTCCTCCCATTATCACCTTGCTTAAGATTATTCAAGCATTATCTGATTTAAGAAAATAGACAAAAAGAAATTGAATCAATTTTGAAATGCATTATCTTTGCATTGTTGTCATGCTTTTGTTAAAAACAAACAATTATAAATGATAATGTTGCATAATATCCATATGGTTTCTCTCTTGTTCATGGGATGTGGGCATAGCTAGCTGGGCCAGCATTTATTAAGAATTTCTAAAGTTCCCTGGAGAAGGTAGTGGTGAGCTGCCTTCATGAACCACTGCAGTCCTTATGGTTTAGGGACACCCAGTGTTGTTAAGAAGAGAGTTCCTGGATTTTGATCCAGTGAAAGCGAAGGAACAGTGATATAGTTCCTAGTTAGGATGGTGAATGGCTTGAAGGTGAACTTCAGGTGGTGGTTTTCCCACGCATGTACTGCCTTTGCCTTTCTGGGTGGTGGAAGCTGTGGTGTTAGAAGACTCTGTCAAAGGAGCCTTGGTGAGTTACTGCAGTGCATCGTGTAGCTGTAGTTGTCACTGTGCTTTGGTTGAGAAAGGAGTGAACAATTGAGGATGATGAATGCGGCAACAGTTAAACAGGTTGCTTTATAATGGCTGTAATGCGGTCAGGAGCTGAATGGCCCTGAGCAGCATTAAGCAAGTAATTGTCATTCACGTGCCGTTTGACAGCATTGTCAACAACCCCCTCCATCACTCTGCTGATGGTACACTGTAGACTGATGGGCTGGTCATTGGCCAGGTTAGAACGGACTTGCTTTTTGGTGGACAATAAGTATCCAAAGGTGCTACAAGGGGTCCTGTACTGCTATGGTAGTGTCCCTGCCTATGAGCCAGGAGGCCTGGGTTCAAGTCCCATCTGCTCCAGAGTTATGCAATATTCAGAGATGTTGTTACTGAACAGGTTCTTTAGCAAATGTTGACAACAATACTGCAGAGTACACGACCTTTCCACTGATTCTGGATGGATCACGTACCTGATCTGCATTCCTTTGCTCCATGAACACATGTCCTTGCGAAGAAGCAAGTTGTTGAGGGTGACAGAACCAATGATATAGAACATCTGCCTGATGATCTGTTTGATGAGCTCTGGATCCATGCCATGCTGACACATTGTGGAATGGAAATTGTTCAGCTGCCGGACTATGGAATCTAGAGTATAGGTACCTTCATCTGCAACACTCGAAGTCCTCTTCCGTAGACCCGTGGGCTTTAGGCCAGATACCCCCTGAATAGTCTCATGTTCCAACATACCTGAAACTATTTCACAGTACGAAGAAGTTAGGATCATAACTTTCAATCCAGTTTTCTGTTTGAATCTACAATGAAGGTTAATAGCAGTCCTTTTATGGCCAACATATTAATTTTCCTCACATGAAGCACTGAATGTTTTCATGTTAATCCAATTTCCAAACACAACATTGTACACTCCACTTCTGTTTAATACTGCCATCTTAAACTCTGTTAATCAATTGCTTTTCTCCCCCACTCTACAGAATAAAAGGCTTCTTCAGCATCCCTCACATTACATGTTCAACATTACAGGAGTGCCTGTACAGGCTGGTGGGACCCATGGGACACAGAACATTGCATTTTTTCATCCAGTGTCAAAACACACTGAGGTCAACCACATAATTGTACACAATGTTCACAAAACAAAGAACAGGGTGGTATTTTCCAGCCAGAAAAGTTTACAGAAAGGGATTGCAGGACCCTATCTTGGTGCATTTCTTTGCATTGGAGTAATGTCCTGGACATGATTTCACAACATTATAATGGGAATAAAAGGACTCTCCTAAATACATACAGTTCAAAAGCATGAAAAATAAGACCCATCTTCGGGCTTTAACATAGGGGTAAACTAGCCACCTCTCCCAAGTCTAGAACATCAAGAATTCAATAACAATTAAAAGGAATTTCATTTCTTAACAGAATGGTATTCTGAACTATGTGAATAAAAGTGGTACGGCTTTTGTTTTAATTATATTTACAACTAGAAATTTATATTCCCTTATTCAAAAAATAATTCAGAACTCAAACCTTAAATGGACTTTTATCAAATCAATTCCTCTTCCTTCCAAGCAAAAGCAACTCGTTTCACAACAAACTGAAATTCAGAAGCTTTCTGATTTAACAAATTGCAGAGTGTTTGTTCTCAGTAACAAATGTATTTTTTAAATTCTCATTTACAAATGCTTACCGATCATTGGCTGCAAGATATTTTCCATGACCTTCGTCAGCTGTTGGTATATCTGAATTGCTAGGTCACTTATGACCTGCCTGTACTCAGCAAGGTCAAAATTTCTCAAGCAATGATCATTCTGTCGAGGAGTGTTGTGCTTCATAAATGCCTAAAATAACACATAGAACATTGGTAAAACAAGGACTTGTAAGTTGTTTCCATGGAGAGTGCCCTCTTCAGAATGTTACACAACTGAAGTAAATAGAGAAAATGTAACATAACCTACACATCTCACCAACAGAGGTCACGCCACTCAATACTTTTGCTGTCAGTCTTAATTTAAAACTTTATGGAAACTAGTTTTGATTACTTGTGCTAATGTGTGTTAAATTCCTTTATGATTTATAGGGATTAGTGCTGTACTGAATGAATGGACCGTGTGGACCCCCTAAACTCCACGCCCATTTTCCAAATGGGGCCTGTACGTATTTTTTTTTCCTTTATTCATTCTCGGGATGAGGGTGTTGCTGGCTAGGCAGCATTTATTGCCCATCGGGCAGTTAAGAGTCAACCACATTGCTGTGGGTCTGGAGTCACACATAGGCCAGACCAGGTAAGGATGGAAGCTTCTTTCCCTAAAGGACATTAGTGAACCAGATGGGTTTTTACGACAATCGACAATGGATTCAAGGTCAATGGATTCATGGATTAATGCAACAGGTTTTTCCTCTTGTAAACGAGGGAGTTGAGAAGTGTCTAAGACATACTGTGCATTCATTTTTAGCACACTTGTGCATGGTTGAATATAATCTGACCGGCAGATTTTAAATCTACATAGTTTACCAGGAATTATGATAAATTCCAAACTTACAATCACTTAAACAAAATGTTATGTCAATTTATCCTACCATAAGTGCAAATGATGGTTAAGAAAAATTATTCAACAGCAGAATGGATAAAGTGAAATACATGGCCATCACTTGAGGCCTGTTTCTGCTCTCTATTCTATTACAACATCAAACCAGTTAGTTCATATGCAACCAAATTTTTTCAAGTTTTGAAGAACTTTAAAACTCTCTCCAAATCTAAACACAAAGCTTGAAAAGTGCATTTACAGCCTTGTTTCTGTGGCACCATGGACTTTTTGTTTCGAGTTATCTTTTACTAATTTAACAGAGTGTAGCAAGCACAAGAGAAACATGCAGTTGTAATATGGAAAATGTACATATTCTATAAGGGTAACACAGTAACATATTTAAGATAAGATTTATATGAGTGTACAAAACCACATTTTACCTCTTCTCCACTGTATTGCTTAAGACAATGCAAAAAGCGACAAGTATTGGACAACCAGAATGACACAATTTCAAAGTCATCGCTTCGTTTCTGAAATAAAAGTAGGTTGAGAGAAAACAAGAACAGGAAATCAACAACTTACGTAAGTGTAAAGAAGAATATTCCCTTGTGAAACAGCACTAGGTTGTTAAGTTCTCAGTTTGGATATTCAGTTCTGCTCACCATAATTTGAGTTTTAAGAGAGCTGCCGTATTACAAATAAACATTGTCAATCCTGTCATGTCTGTGATTCTGCAGTTTTATAATATGTTTATTCTGCAGGAAGGTAATATGTGCACAGAATTGTCACTTAGTTTCAGCCAAATGCAACAGAATTTGGATAACCAGCTAATTTATACAGGTGTTCTGACTATCGAGTTAAGTTTGTCTTATGACTCATGTCATGAGACAGAAATATTGTCATTCAAGTTAATTATTGTATAAGGAATGTCCTAAATACACCCACAATTTCACAATTCCCTACTAAGAGACAATCAGATCCTATTCTGAAATCCAAGGTGTTTAATAAGAATTCAAATTCAATATTTAAGTCATATTAGAAGAAAACTTTGCAAAGATCAAAATTGCAAATCTGCCATTATAAACAAGTAGGCAGACATTCAGAATATAACCTTTTATTTTAATGGTTAAAAAATGTATTAATGTTGTAGTAGCTGATCCTGATGTCCACTGGTATTAATGAAATTCCCCTCATACCACAACACTCAAGTATTCTGCTGTAGGAATTAACATCAGGCACCAAATACACCCAAATACTTCTGTGAATCAACACTGAAGTTATTTTCTCAGCCAGTTGTGATGCAAGCAAACTTCAAAACTTTAATAGCTGTTCAGGGATTATAAGAATCAGCAATAACTCTTTCTGGGAATAAATTGTTTCCTGAGATAAAAGAAATTAAAGGCAACATGCTAATTAATCATCCCTGGGAAGGAGGGGTCGAAGCAACATAAACAAGCTGTCTCCTCTCTCCCAGAAAACAGTTTAACAACAAATGTAACAAGGAACGGGGAAGCTACCCTGATAGGAAGATAAGCTACAGACTTGACAATTCCAGTACCGTAATCAATGTTGTGAATGAACGGATCTAAAGGATAATCTGTAATGTCATATTATAAACTTCACAAGACAGAAAATCCCATAGGAATTCAACTTCGGGATTCTTTGGCAGCAGAACTCCGGAAAACCATATTGCACAAGGATCGAATCTGGACATACCCAGAGACAGACGTGGTTGGTTGGAATCTTAGCTAAATTCCACCATTAATCAGGTAATAGGTAAGTTGGGTTGTGAGGCTCAACTTGCTAACTTGCGGGGTCTTATTTTGGTTGCTACATGCAATGAAGTTTAAGTAATTGTTTCGGTCTTTGATTGTCTGTGAAATTTCTTAGTAAGTAGCTGAATTATAGGTCACTTGAGGTAATTTACAAACAACAGAGTGATGCTGATAATTTCAGAACCATTGTCTCACCACTGTTTGCTGTCAACTTTCTGCTAATAATAATAAGTTGTCATTCACAGTGGAGTTCAACTGAATTTGGATTGGGCTTTTATATTCAGCTCATCTGGTGCGAAGTAACAGAATGGCACCAAAGCTTCCTCTAAACTTAATGTGGATATTGTCTGATGGTTACATATTAATAAATGTGCACATGGTGACAATATGGTCAGACTGAACTTCCATTTTCCCCACATTGGTGCCTGAAAGTTCAGGTTTTCTCCTGTATTAAATATTCAGTAAAAGTCCACTAACCTCAACTGTTTCTAAACCAATTCATTTACATTCCCCACAATAAAGTTCAGCTTCTTCAATTTTCCTTTTATTAAAATGGCTCCAGAAAAGAAAACTGATTGGCAAAATGCAAGAGATAACAAAGTGTGGAGCTGGAGGAACACTGCAGGCCAGGCACCATCAGAGGAGCAGGAAAGCTTTTTCTGAAGACGGGTTCCGACCTGAAACGTCAGCTTTCCTGTTCCTCTGATGCTGCCTGGCCTGCTGCGTTCCTCCAGCTCCACACCGTGTTATCTCGGACTCCAGCATCTGCAGCTCTTACGATCTTGTGGCAAAAAGAGAACTGGCTTTGGTCCAGTTGTAATACAAAAAAAATCTATAAGAAGTTCATTTATTATTTTGTAACTGAATAGATTTTCCATCCCAGGCTACTAACACAGCTGCAAAATTAATACTGTAGACTACGCCTTCAGATGCACCAATTACTTTAGCTTTAGCTCGTGTACAGCTGGGGAATTGTTCTGGGGCACTTTAAATGCTGTTCCTAAACAACTATTGTCTGCATATACTGCCACACTATACAACACATACACCTTGATATTCCACTGGATTACAGTATTATCAGAGTGGCAATATCTATTTGATTATGACATATCTCAAAGCTCTAATCATTTCATTCTGTTTTATTTCCCTATGCCATTTTAATTTTTCTTCTTTAAAATATTAACCACTTTCCTTTGCAAGGTTATTATTGAGGATTCTGCTTCCACGAATGTTTCTGCTACAGTGTTCCGTATCCTTACATTTCACTGTATTGTAATAATTCTTAGTCTCTCCTTTTGTTTTAATTTTAAATGATTGCCCTCTAGTTACTGACTCAGACAAGGGCGGAGAAATGCTTCTCCCTGATTTGCTTCATCAAATGTCACAGAATTTTGAACACATTTGATATGTATCAACTTTATCTTTTTTTTTAAATTCTAGCCCTTTCTTCAATCTTCATTCATAATTAAAATCTTCTATTACCTGACAGTGAATCTCGTCTGCCCTCTCTCTAAACTGTGACACCTTTTCGGAAAGGTAGATAGCTAAATCAGGATGTTATTTCAACAGCAAAGTAAATCATTTGTGTAGATGCCATCAGATTGAAACGTGTCACATTGATTCACTGATGCCTATATTGTCTTCAGGACTATGTCACTAAGCATCATGTACATGTAGTAAACAAACTGCTGTGAGATGTCTTCTGGATACAACAAACCTAATGAAACCAACATCCTGGAAACTCAACACCACATCATTCTTGTTTGTTAGTAAGTCCTACCCTTTGTAGAAATATCATCTTACACTGTTCCTGTTATGAATCCTTCATTTCCCCGTTACTTGGCTCTCGGTTACAGTATTGTCAGATGGTGTTTGAGATGATCTTTAGTTCTTCTTTAAAAGTATTTAGGTGGTACTTGATCCTGGGACTTCTGGTCCAGAGGTAGAGACACTACTACAGTGCCACAAGAGCCCTACAAATTGACGTATTGATATTTTCTAATCAATCTGTTCACAGATGTTATTACACATTTCTGGAGCAGGTGGGACTTGAATTCAGGCTGCCTGGTTCAGAAGCAAGAACAGTGCAACTACACAACAAGAGCCCTTAACAATGCTTTACAAACAAGTAGAGGATAAATGATTGCTCATGCACAACATTCTCTAAACTCTGGCTAAATGGATCTAATTGGTCATCGTAAAAGAGCCTTCATGCTGACGGTCTGATTGCATATAAAGGATTCATTAAATTGCAATCAAACTGTGAAGATGGATTGTGTGGCCACAGTGTCTGGCCTTGTATTGTGTTTCACTGAATATGGTCACAATGGAGTAACTACAATGCACTGAAATCATGTCAATGCCAGGATGCATGGCGTGCAGTAAACACAACACCAAGCAAAATGATGGCTGTCCTACAACACATAAAAGTAAAATAAATGCAAATATAAACTAAATGCTGCAAATATAAACTAAAATACAGGTCAAATCAGGAGAGGGGGAGAAATATGTTAACCATCGCCAGAACTTCAGACAAAGTTTTGATTTCCCAATCAGCCCTTTTCTTTTTGAAATCAACCAAGAGAACACTGGCTTTAAATCAATCATTTTAAACCAGGTACCAGTTGATAAATTTACGCCTACGACTGTTTGAAACGCTATACAATGTGATTCTTTTGTTCACATACCGATGGACCTGGTACTTATTTCCTGCTTTTACAGTCACTACTTCTCCTGCCCACCAGGATTAACCTGAGTAGAGAGCTGAATGGTTATGGTATTGGATTGGTAAACTAATAAAGTATAAATCCCCCTCACAGCAAGTAATAACTCAATAATTCTCTGTAATTCTGCAGATTTCATTCCGGGTGCTAATACATTGTAAAAGGGAAATAGATTTTTAATTCCTGGATTCATGCTATCCATGAAAAGACTTTTCATACCTTCAAGATTTTCTTGATGCCATTAATAGTTGATGTCAGCAGGGACCGGACTCTCTGGTCATCATTAATATAATCAGCATGACGTACACACATAAACAGGATGTATGCTGGTAATCCAGGGATCAGGTTGACCGCCACACCACGAGGCTTTAATTCTGCAATTTAAAAGGAGCACAATTTAGTTTCAGAAAGGCAGCACAAGATAGCATTAAATAAAGAGGTATAGGCCAAGCACAGGCCATGGTATAGAATCCTGCTTGACATACGTACAGATTGCACATTCTTCAGTGCCATTGGTCACAATTCAACTGAAGACACGATGGGCCTTTCCCATAGGATATGGGAATCCAAAACTGGAGGGTATAGATTGAAGGTTAGAGGGAAAATGTTTAAAAGGGACCTAAGGGGCAACTTTTTCACACAGAGGGTGGTGTGTGTATGGAATGAGCTGCCAGGGGAAGTGGTGGAGTCTGGTACAATTACAACATTTAAAAGGCATCTGGATGGGTACATGAATAGGAAGGGTTTGGAGGGATATGGGCCAAATGCTGGCAAATGGGACTAGATTAAATTAGGATACGGCTTGTACAAGTTGGACCGAAGGGTTTGTTTCCAGGCTGTACATCTCTATGACTCTAATTAACACATCATTTTCCTCCAACTTGAAGATGATGCTATTTAAGTCCCAATCAACATATAGCTAAAATCTATTGGGAGCGCTGTCATTTTTAACCACTCACACTGGAGGGCCAGTGCAAACTCACAGATGCTACCACTGCACCCTCACTTCAGTGCCTGAGGTAAGTGCCCAGTGATGGCACAGTCAGATAAACATCAAACACAGTCACTTGCATTGTTCTTCCATGGTCACAATCACAGTTTTCTTAAGAATGAAGAGAAAACAGAATACACCTGCTCTTTTCACCAAGCAATGCACAGGGATTTATATTTTTATGCTTTCAGTTGAAGACTCCAAAAATCTCCAATATTTCCAGCATCTGCAGTTATTCACTTTTGGTATCTCTCACTGCCTGAAATGTTTGATGTACTGAACTGGAAATAAAGTAATCAGAGCAGCAATTTCCACTGTGCCAAGCCATTTTGCTACCCCTAGACAGACCAACTCACCTTGCAATTGAAATACCTGCAAGAACTGTCCCTTTGGTTCTAAATACTGTGGTGTGATAAGACTTATTTTATTATCTGTCTCCTCATCCTGCCTCTTTTAATTAGTTAAGGCAGGGCAATGGTTTCGCTCATGTTAATGTAGATTTTCTCCTGCTAACCATACCCCACAGTGAGAGGAATTCAAGGCAGATTAGGAGGACTGATTGCCTAAACTGAGCAAGAGGACCATCCCACTCTGCCCACTTCACACTGTGGCACAGTTTCTAGGGAGCACTGTTGTAGGATGTGCCTACTTAGCTTTATAAGCAGTCAGGATGCTCTCTATATTCCAATACTTGGGCATGTAAGACAAAGGGCCAGGATTTACTGAGAAGACAATAGCTGGTTATTGTTATGATACAGTGATTCCAGGAATGTGGTAGAAGTGATTTATGTCATTGCATACATCCTGCTATGAACTGTTGCAGCTTTGTGGTGGAGATCTTTACTCCCTCAATTGATACTTTTTCCCCAAACCTTGCCAGATATGCTCACCAAATATGATGAATGGCTCAATTACCAAGGCTCTGCTCTAATTAAAATCAATGGCAGGATTGTGTATGCTGAATTAAAGCCACTGTGATTGCTACAGCCAATTGGACATTACAGTGTGATACTGGTGATCTGTGCTTGGTCAATCACAGAAACTATAGTTTACTGTTTGAATTATGAAATAATTAGATTGGTCTGTTAGAGTTTATTTTGATTTTGTGATGCAGTTCAAGCAACATTTACAGTCACTGGTGTAAAGTACAAAGACATTGTATTCCGATCCAGTGGGATATGACAGCAGCTGATTCCGAACTTTAAACAGAAATCCAAATTTGCTTTCTTTAGTAAGATGAATCTTTAATCGTTAATCCTATGTGCTGTGAATGCGGTAATTATTGATAAAATGTCCAATTTTAATGCAAGATGTGTATGTCAGGTAGAGTAACAACTCCATCCAATCAGTTAACCAGACAAATAGAAAGACAGTCTTTCAGCCTTCAAGGGTATTGCTACTACCATACAATATAGGGACTTACACATGCAGCAAGTACAGAAGTCAATTGAGGTCTGAAACTTGGCTCTAACTTTTGCCAATGTATTGCTGCCATGCTTACAGCGATGGGGCTATCAATGTGGGGATAAGGAGGAGTCTGAGGATTTTGACCCAGTGGTGTATGGATGTAGAGCAGAACTTGGAGGTAAATCATGTTGAAAGTATGCAAAGGAGCAATTCATGGAAAATTCAGTATACAAGGATGCCTCACTCCAGTCCTAGTGGAGGAAGATTCAGGACGTGTTTTCCTCATCGCTGTTATCTATCACTTTAAATTTGGTTTAATCCAAGATTGTGTGCATTTCCACAAAAACAATGAATTACACCACAGAACCTACATTGTCAACAATTACAATTGCAGAAGCGATGGTGTTTTATCTTCAAATAATAAATGAGTGAACACAACCGAGATAACAGAAGTACAAACTTGCCTAATATAAGATTCTTGATGAGCTTAAACTCATCATCCTTCTTATACTCCAACATTCCCTGGAAATCCTTTTCTTTCCTTGGGATATTCACAGGACGGATGGGTTCGTCGGCTAGCTGAGCTGGAGATACGTTCTCTGTCTGACCCACTGTTACAAAGAAAGAAATATGAGCAGGCAACCCATCTCAATGCTCTGTTTACATGGAGTATCGCATGCTATTTGCTTAAGCAGGAAGAGGTTGTGAATACTTCACAAGTTATTTCTTTGACAAAACCACATGGATAAGTTTTCAAATGTAAGTAAAACTACATATGTACCCAAGTTACTGAAGTGTTAGTGCTCAAATGACGCTGCCACTTTGCTGGGTGCTATTTTACATTGTCAAAAATATTAATTTCTACAATGCAAATTGCACCTAAAACTATCTTTATAATATGAACTACAATTGTAGTATAGTAAATTGACATACAAAGGAGGAATTTCAACATCGTTATATAAAAAAAACTACATAAAATCGGTAGTCTGAAAATACAGTGGGTCCCTGATTTATGACTGACTGATAAATGAATGCTGGTATTTATAAATGTGATCCCATACAGTAGTGCAAATTTAAAGGCCCAACACATCAACATGTCCTTATGAAAAGTTCTTTTGTACCATCGTGCATTGTGCTCCAACTTCGTACAAATTGACTTATAAACTCCAGAATGGAATCCGTTTGCAACCCGGGAACTGGCTGTACTGTGGCTATATTGCTGGATTGGAGATCTAGAGGCCTGGATTAATGATCTGGAATAATGAACTCAAAACTCTCAAGGAACGCTGGAGTCATGTGAATTATATGGCATGAAAAAAAAACTAATATTAATGTTAGTGTCCATGAAAGCGCATCTGACTCACTAATGTCCTTCAGGGAAGGAAGTCTGTTGTTCTTAACTGCTTCAGCCTACATGTGACTCCAGACCCACAGCAAAGAGGTTACCCTCCAAAATGGCTGAGCAAGCCACTCAATGATTTTCAGGAAGGTAGCTCCCGCCCATCTTCGGAGAGGCCATTAAGGATGGACAACAAATGCTGACCTCGCCAGCAATGGCCATATCTCATGAATGAAGGAAGGAAAAAATAATAATCAGATCTGTTCAGGCAAGGGCCCACAAGCTTAATGTCACTGTACCTTGGTAAGCCCTTTCAATTGTTACACAAGAACATAAGAACAAGGAGTAGAGGAAGGCAATTCTGCCCCTCAGGCCTGCAATGCCATTTAATATGGTTAATCTTACTATTGCTCCTGGGTCAAAATAAGACTGAAGTTTTCATCTTAATTTGCTACAAAAAGTCATCTCATCCAAGAAAGGAACACACAAAGAACACTGCACAGCAAAATTACAGAAACATTCAATGTATCCCATTGAAAAGGGGCTTTTATAAGCATCTGCTTGTTCTATTCCAACTTAGCTCACTGGCAGCTATTTCGGGAGAAGCTGGTTTTTCAGCCTACATAACCATACCTTCCAGTTCTCCGATTTTCTTTGCAAACACTTTAAGCTGCTTTTTCAACTTCCTGATAATCTTGTCCTGTTTTTCAAGTTGTTCCATAAGATCCTGTGGTAAAGGGCAAAGAAAACCAGACTAAAAATGCTGAACTGTAGCATGCTGCCGAAATTATGAAAATTTATAACACTCACAATTAGTAAAATGCAAAGCAAGTGTAGATAAGTGTGAATCACAGTGCAGCTGGGGGTTAGTTGATGCAAACGTGGCTGACAGAAACAAACTCTTAAGATTAAGATTAAGTTGTCGGTTTACCATGAATACCAGGAACAAATCTCATCTAGACTAGCTCAGTGGGTTCGAACTGGACAGACAAACTTTGGCAGAGTTGCTGGATGATGCTACATCTCGTGAAATCAACTTGCCCCGTTGCAACTATATCACCTACTTGTGATGAGGAAACTAACTAACTAGGTTAGTTACATTTGAGCCTAATGTATTTTTTAAGGTTATTAAGAATTAATTATCTTGCACATGGCTAGATGCACCATTCTGAGACTTCAATCAAAAGTTAAAAGCCTGTTCCAAATAACTTTTCTGAAGAGGGGTCCTGACCCGAAACGTCAGCTTTCCTGCTCCTCTGATGCTGCCTGGCCTGCTGCGTTCCTCCAGCTCCACACTGTGTTATCGCTGACTCCAGCATCGGCAGTTCTTACTATTTCCAAATAAGTGCATTAGGTTTAATCCTGAACTGTTGAATTTGTCCAATTCAGATAAACTCACATTCCAGAGTTATTCCAATAGCCTGGATAGTGCCATGAAGTCAGACACGAGCCTGCGTTGTCCCAGCTGAGGTAAGGTTCAGTGGTGACATACTGCTTCTGGTTAGAAACATTAGCAATTCTTGAGTCTTACAGAAGTCTGTCCAATTGACATAGCAACTACACATTTAGAAAATGCTTTTTCCAATTTATGCAAGTTGGACAATACACGAAATAGAGCACGTATTGAAAGCAAACTTAATTAATTGATAAATCAATTTTAATAGCAGTGTAAACTTAGCAAGAGAAAAGAACTGAAACGTTCTTGCACTTTAAACCAATGTTTCAATTCCACGGAGATCAAGACAACAGGATTAGCATTGAATTGCACTAAAAATATATTGCTGTGTTGTGTTAAAAAAGTGACAATAGTAAAACAGTAAGTTGCTGGGTAGCCACAATACATAAGAGAAGGAAAAAACAGATTTTTCTTCACAGGTGCACAGGCAAATCATTCTGCTGTTAGTGCTCCAGACAGAGAAAGTGGAAGAACAATAATTCAGGCCAAAAACATGGTTTGATCTACATACAATGATCCGTTTGTAAAGCGAAATCCTGTAGAACTGATACTTCATGGGGTCATCTGCATATAACTCCTCATAATACTGCAAAAATAGTGGTGAGATTTGTGTGATTACCCAAATGGTTTAGAAATTATGCCAGCAGATTGGGAAATATTCAATGGCTATTGAACAGGAGTGCACGTGCCTTATGATCATCACTTTATCCCAGTAAAATTCTTTTTACATTCAAACATTTTTAAAGTAACTCATATTGCACTAATCAAAAAACTAACCTTGAATTCCGACTGTCACCATTGAACAAACTGGGTTTGTTCTCTAATCTCACCCGATTATCCTGCAGAGAGTTTTAAACAGCCAAATGGAATTATCAGGTCATCTAAAACGCAAGTTAAAACAGAGACAACTTGCATGGTGGATGATCAACAAGATGGCTGCTCGAAGCTGCCAAAGTGCCTCTGTAGGTTCAGACATGAACTGTGAGATACATTGTGCCAGTCTTTGAAGAAGCATCACTGCATCAAATGACTGAAGATGGAGGGGCAGAAGTAGGCTATTTGGCCAACAAAGTCTGCTTGTCCTGGAGTGAAAATATCGCTTTTGAAATAATGCAAACACGGAAAATAAGTGATTAAGTGTCATTTTCAAACAGAATGCCAAATTGAAAGTACAGAACAGGTGAATCAGCACTGTAAAAAGGCAAGACGGTTTTGGCATTGTACATCCACTTCATACAGAACTCCTGTCATAAGCCAGTCTATTCTCTTTACAGCTGTTAACTGACTTGCTCTGCCATACACCATCTTCTGTTTTTATTCCAGATTAGCAGCATTGATTTGTCATTTTAGCCCTTCATGTTTTGTTTGTGCATGGTTAGTCACACACACTTGGGTTGGGAGTGCACCCCTCTCCTGAAAGTGAAGGTGTGACCAGATCAATGCTATCGGAGTCAGCTCCCATTCTTTGAGAGATTACATTGTGTCTGTTTGACCATCTCAGCTCAACTTTGCCCAGATTTCACCTGACACCTAGTGACTGGCTGAGAACAGCCCCAACACAGTACACCTAGTGACTGAACATTGGGAAGCGTAAGCCATTAGCTTTGGGTGTATACTGAATAATTTACAAAGTTGCACTTCTTCAGTATAAATATGTGAATTGGTGTGGTTAGTTTTATCTTTTTATAAAGCAGTTGACCTTTCAGGAACAAGTAACCTGCCATATACCGGGTGATCTACAAATTTGTCTTTGCTATCCAGTACCTAAATAAGGAGTTGATAACTGTTACATACAAGCAAATGAATTAGGAGCAGGAGTAGGCCATTCAGCCCCTTCAGCATGCTGCGCCATTCAGTGTGGTCATGGCTGATTTGACTATGACCTCAATTCCACCTTCCCGGATACCTTTAAACTTCTTTGTTGATCAAGTGTCCGTCTGACCCAGCATTAGAATTATTCGAGGACCCTACCTCTACTGCTTGCTGGGGAAGAGAATTCCCCCACAGACTCTCAAATTCTTCTCAGCTCCGTGTGAATGGCAGATCCCTTCCTACTCCTCCTCATTCAGTCAGGGCTCCTGCCTATTGCCAGTCACTGCCTCTGCCAACAGTTGTACACTTTTGTGGGTGCCTGGTGAAGACTGGACAAAGTTTGTCTGGGGGATGGGCAAACGACCACACTGCAATCTCACAAAGAATGGCAGCTGATTCCAGTGGCATGGTATGCACCTCCAGAAGAGGAGTTCTCATCTCTCCAACAAGGGGAAACAGCCTCTCAGCATCCACCCCATCATTTCCCCTCAGGATCATGTATGCTTCTATAGGATCGCCTCTTACTCTTCTGTATTCCCCTTTATCTCATCCTTTGTCTATCGCTCTCCCCTTGCCACATATTAATCTCTGGCTGTGGGTTTCAGATTGTAATCTTCTTTCCTGCTTCAATCAATGCTGCTCTCAATACAACATGCTCTTTAGCTTTCCTTTCAAGAGGGGTTGAATTTTCACCAAGTGACAAAATTTGTAACATCTGCACATCTCTGCCATATGTTGCGAGGTTGGGGAGAGTACTTGTGGATTGGAAGGCAGGACATTAGAATTTGTTTGTAAAATGATAGGGGAAAAATGAGAGTGCGGTCCCTTTAAAAGATGATATGCTTTCCCTAGGCTTGGAGATTTGAAAAAAGTGTCAGTGACAAGCAGCAGGCATAGAGAGTTCCCGAAATTGAAACATTTGTATCAAAAGGCTGGATGGTTAGTAATCCAGGCAGTAGTCTTGTTTTGTTATTAAGGCAATCAGTTTCATTTTCAGCCAATTAATTTAAACCAGGCACTTACAGATCAAAAACCAATTAAATTTAAATCTGATCGTTTTGACAACCTAGGACCAATCCTACTGTAAGAAATTAATAGGTCATCAAGAGTATATGAAAATCATGGTGAGATCAACTGCTATCTGTTAGAGTTAATAATCAGCAGCCCTAAAGACAAAGTTACTGATTGTCACGGAATTCTCTAAGTTCTCAGAAAACCATCATCTAATTAAAGGTACAACAGCACTCATAGCTAATATTTCTGACACATAATTCAACGGAGAAAGGCGCTCCTGGCTGAAGAACAATGGAAAAGGTACAGAACATTCCAGAAGACATATCCTGGATATAATTTCGAGAGATTAATTTTTAATTATTTTTATTATTTTGGTTTATATAAGTGGGAATTGTATTTATTGGAACAGCATACCATTAGAATGTTGTTTTATTTGGGAGTAGTTAGTAATTGAGGGGGGAATTGTTCCGTTTGTTAGTAGTTCTGTTCATTTGTTCACTGTTAGAGTTAGATAAATAAATTATTACTTGTTGATTATAGAGTAACTGACAGGAGTTCATTTCATTTAACTTCCCCTTTATAGCAGCTTTTACCAGTGGCATGGTACCCTCCTCCAGAAGAGCTTGAGAGGCAGGTTATACCACTTTTCTCACTTCCTTTAACAAATTATAGGGCGAGGCAAACCTCTCTGGATGTTTTGGTTTTAGTTATCAGAGGGGGATCAACCTCTGCTTTATAACACAATATACTGAAATAAAAATATCGTGAAAGCATGAGCAGTTTTAATACGGGAAATAGTTAGTGATAGCTAATTGAGTCAGGTGTGTGCGCGTGTGCGTGTGTTTTTCCAGGTCACTGATGTGTACACGTCTCTGCTCCAGCCCACACAGCACTGACCACTTCATTCAACACCAATATATGCCCTTCATTAATGTCCAGGGGAAATAGATTTAAGGGAAGGGGCAGAGGATTTAGAGGGAACATGAGGAAAACCATTTCACCCCAAGGGTGATGGAAATATGGAACTCACTGTCTGTAAGGGAGATAGAGGCAGAAACCTTCATAACATTCAAGAAGTATTTACATGTGCACTTATGATGCCAATACATACAAGGCTATGGACCAAGCGCTGGAAAATGGGATTAGAGTAGCTACCCGCTTGTTTTTGACTGGTACAGATTTGATGGGCAGAAGGGCCTTTTTCTGTGCTGTAAACCTTTATGTCACCAATCCTAATTTCTGGAACTTTGTTCTCACTAATTTAAAATGTGAAAGGACAGATGGCAGCATGACTCCCTGCTGCTGCGCTGGCATGATTATTTAACTAGATGAGGAGAAATGCAAAAATTGGGATTGGACAAGCCGATGTTTAGTACCATAAATTATTTTCAGACAGTGTAAAAGGGATGGATCCCCTTTAACTGTGCATTGTGTGGTAAAGCATATCATCCTCTTTAGAAGCAGCATCTGCTGGCCATTTCAACTGGAAGGCTCAATGATTCTGTCAGGACAGAAAATGATTCCTGCTTTATGGATCATCTCAGAAACACCAAGGACCCATTTTAGGACAGACAGGAAAGTTGCAGAAGAATTAAAATTTCCCACCACCAGGATACCAACAATAAAACAGCACATTGCAAAGATGCTGTGCTCTGAATAACTGCATGCATAACCTGCCAGAACTCTAAAACAACATCAGGAGTTGTGCATTGCTCATCATAACTGGAAACCATGCAAGCAATCAATCATAAAACGACAGAACCACTAAAAAGTAATTCTGAAGTAATGTTGGATGACTAGAAGTTACTTCTTTTCTATGGTTACATTTAATCTAGTTTTCTTCTTCAGTTCCATGATATATTATTTCAGGCAAAGTTGCTGAAGTCCTAGAGGACCATAGGGCTGCTCACTTATTACAGAGAGACGATTGGCAATTAGTTTAACTTGAGGGTCAACACCTCTCAGGCAAGGGGGGAGATTGAGGAGAGTCCTTCATAGTAACCTCAGCGGTGTGGGAACTGAACCCCCTGTCATCCAGCCAACTGACCTCCAATATAGTATATACACAATGATGGAACAGCAACTTCAATAAACATAGCTGTTTTTCTCAAATCAGAAGGTTTGAGTAGATGATCCCTCTAGCACTGTGTATGTAAATATAATTGTAAACAACAAAGATCTAATCACTACAGCTTGTAGTTTATACATATATAATAGTATAAAGAAGGAAATGGGCTTCCTTTCTCTGAGAATCCCTACAGGGTGGAAGCAGGCCATTCGGCCCATTGAGTCCACACCGACCCTCTGAAGACCCAAACCCACCCTACTGCCCTATCCCTGTAACCCTGTATGGCTAATCCATCTAGCTTGCTCATCCCTGGACCCTGGGTAATTTAGCATGGCCAATCCACCTAACCTGCACACCTTTGGACTGTGGGTGGAGACCGGAGCACCCGGAGGCAAACCACACAGACACAGGGAGAACGTGCAAACTCCACACAGACAGTCACCCGAGGGTAGAATCGAACCCAGGTCCCTGGTGCTGTAAGACAGCAGTGCTAACCACTGAGCCACCGTGCCTGACTGACACGGATGTATTTGGTGATCACGTTGGTCTGATAAAGCAATGTAATACTTACAAGGTTTTCATTGGTTAACCTAGTAATCTCATGCTGCAGACTGGCCTCAATGCGGGCCTCTGGGGGCAGTTGCAAATTCTGGGCCAATAACTGCTGCTGACGATTGATCTCCTCTTTGAGATTCTGAACCTCTCCACGTAAGATCTCCAGCTCATTCTCATAGTTCTTTTTCTGGCCCTGAAGCTGAGATTCCAGCAATCTGCAGACAAACAAAAAAAGGGCATTATCAAACTGCAACTGTATCCTTTGGAAATCAACACAGCATGGTCACCCGTCAAGGTTAGAGCTGTGACTGTACACAGTACTCAGGTCATGTCATTCTTTAAACCTCTCAAAGTGTTACAGGGAAGTGAGGGAGTGAAAGTATTCATGAAAATCAGTTGAAGAAAGAACAAAAATAGAAGGCATCCTCATCTTTTAACTTACCAACTAGTGAGCTGTTTAATATTAAACTTTCATCGCACAGTCAGAGCCAGAGCATACAGAACGGAAACTGATCCTTTTGTCCAACTGGTCCATGCCAACCAGATATCCTAAACTGATCTAGTCCCATTTGCTAGCATTTGGCCCAAATTCCTCTAAATGCTTCTTATTCATGCACCCATCCAGATGCCTTTTAATTGTTGTAATTAAAGCCTCCATCACTTCCTCTGGCAGCTCATTCCATACACGCACCTCCCTCTCCGTGAAAAAGTTGCCCCTCAGGTCCCTTTTAAATTTTTTCCCTCTCACCTTAAACCTATGCCCTACAGTTTTGGATTCCCCCACTCCAGGGAAAAGACCTTGTCTGTTCACCCTATCCATGCCCCTCATGATTTGATAAACCTGTAATAAGGTCACCCCTCCGACACTCCAGGGAAAATAGCCCCAGCCTATTCAGCCTTTCTCTATAGCTCAAACCCTCCAGCCCTGGCAACATCCTTGCAAATCTTTTCTGAACGCTTTCAAGTTTCACAACATCCTTCCTACAACAGGGAGACTAGAATTGAATGCAATATTCCAATAGTAGACTAACCGATATCCTGTACCGCCCCAACTCCTGTAGCTTGTTAAGTAACACTTTGTGAAGGTTTAAACAAGTGAAGCAAGAATACGTCATTCACAAGAACAGCTACAAGAAACTAGCTGCTGGATGCACATTGAAGACCGTGCCTTGCAGTTCTGGCTTTAAAGAGTCATGAACACGGCCATAGCGACAGGGTGCTAATGCGTTTCCAAAAGAGTTCAGTGCTAGAAGTTCCCAGGTTAACTGCCTGTGTTAGAGGCCACTTCTACTAGAAAGAATGAGATGGAAGACTATATGCATGCTGTCCTCTGTCATAGAGGAAATTCATATCAGGATTTTTTTTTCCCCACATGACTTACAATCATCAGAATATGAGATGTTAGCACTGAGGAACTTTCTCATTACAACAAACAATATATTGAGTTGTATTGCCACCAGCTATAGAGCAAAGCTCCCTTTACTCTATTTAATCTTGTGGTGAGGCCGAGTTGGATTGGTAATTAACTGTAATTTTGTGCTGGGGTCATTAGAAACCCAGCTAAGATGGCCTCTTTCCCAGAGGGCCACCAGTCTGGGTGAGATATAATGGAAACAAATGGGCAGTGTGTTTACACATAGCATTGCACGTTCCTCTGCGTTCAGTCTTTGCTGTTAGATCATAATTAGCTCTCTTTCAACTGACCGTTGTTTCATCACTCTTGATTTAGGAAAGGGGCTGGCTGTAACATGCTCTAAGGTTTCAAGAGCTGCCACCACCATATTACATTTCACAATAACTTCTTTACCATTGTTATTCCAGGATTAGCAGTCCATAGCTGTTATAAAGGATTATTTGGCCATCAAGCAGAATAAGTGCATAGAAAACTACTTTGAAGATATTGTACAGCAGCTATTAAAAAGTTCCATTAGAATTCACCATACACTGCTAGATTTCCTCTTCAACAGCAAATTCTGCTTTAAGTATTGTTAACACAGTAAGTCTAACTCTACGAGTTTGAGTAGTTTTCACCATAACATTAAGACATAACATTAAAACATGACATTAAAACATGCCAAAGCATATTTCTGTAACGCAAGTGCACAGCAGTGATCATTGGTTAGTGACAAAGCGCAGATGTAGAAAGGCCCTAGGCAGAAATGTGGTAACCTGTTGGTTTGTTTTAACCCTTCATAGGCCATCCAGAGCTCTCCATCCTCATTCAGCAAATGGCAATCCTGTGATGGTCTTCCATGAGAACAAAAATCGCAAACAGGGAAAAAGAAGGGACAAGTGATGGGAATGAGTATGAAATGTTAATGACAAAGCTCAAAAATGATGGTAACATACAAGAGGGAGTTACATTTAGACAGGATGAGAATAGTAAAACATTGACTTATAATTGTCTCATACTAATTTCACATTTCATTCTGCGTTTGAAATCTAAATTTTACACATTAGTAATGCAGGACCAACGAGTTGCATCTGTGCGGTTGTTAACATTTTTGCAAAAAGTGCTTCCTAGACATAATCAGACAAAAACAGATACTAGTCCTGAGGAGGATGATCAAAACAGAGACATGTTATTGTTAAGGAATAACAAAATAAGTAATTGCTATGGTGACTACTAGAGACATGCATTCAATCATTATAACAGTGTTTTGTTTAACACAATGCTAGAGATACTTGTGTTTGACTAGCTAAGCATAATATAAAGGATGGCCATCTATCTTTTACAGACAGTAATACTCCTGTTCCCAGTTTGTGCACTAGTACAAGACTCTTCCATCTCAACTGCATGTGACAAGTATCAGGGTCCCGGTAGGAGTAGTGGCTGCATTTTATGGTCATTGATTGATTGCAAGCACAGAAACAAGCAGCCCACAGGTCCAGCTGTGTAAAAGATTAGGGGTTGAGTGAATTCCTCCATTGCTCACAGAGGTGGTGAGACTCAGAACCACCAGCTTTCCACTCTGTTTGCTGCACAACCCAAATTCCATTCTTGGGGGGGTACAGGGCAAGGATGGCTACCTGGGTGAATCCACCCTCCTCAAGTCTGCTCGAAACTTTGGAAAATATTGGTTTGGGACATGCAGGGGTTGCATTCCTGGGATTTGACACAGTGTACAGTCACAATTGGTTAATCAGAAAAGTTGCCATTGTTCAAGGGCAAGGGTTGATCCCCGAAAACAAGATTAATTAATTTTCAAAAGTCAGAAATTCTCTCTCTTAACAGCAGAGAGATTGGTTTCCAAATAACAACTTTAATATTTGCTGTCCCAATGGAGCTGTAATCTCTGTTGTGTCAACACAAGCGCATGCACAAATTCTGGGAATGATCCTGTCCCTTCCTGTGATCTGGGATGGAGTCAATGTAGGCTGTAGGTGATCAGACTTCCTGCTATGCTGCACTTTCACCAGGGAATCCTGGAATTTCAGGCCCATGATCTGCACATCTCATACCAACTTAATAACTTCCACAGTTTAGTTTGCAATGAATAGAAATCGGTCAGTTAATCAATAATTCAGACAAAGTGCTGTGGTGAAAGGAAGGTTATTTTCTTGTGTGTTACAAGATCCTGAAAAGGAGTTTATTTGCAGACTCACTGGAAAAATGGTATGATCCTTGGTAAATCTCCATGGAAATAGGAACATACTTGTTTAATACCTTGTCCTTCTCTCATTTTCTTTTCTGAAGGATTGTATACCCTTCCAAGGGTATGCATAGGGCACCTTCTAATGCATTTCACAAATACACCTTGACAACAAGTGTTGACAAGATACTTGACTTTGGAGGATACATCATGGATAAGCAAAATGCTGGCCTCGCCCAATATTCACATCCCTGCACTCTCATAGGAAGATTCAGAAGCAGCAACACCAGCTCATCGTTCCCCCAAATAACCCAAGGAAACATTTTGAAAAACTCTAACTAAAAGATAATTACAGTTTGGGTTACGCCTTTGGCCAAGTCACATGCCATTTGTATAAGTCACAACTTAAGCTATCAGGTTTTTAAATCTGAATTTTTATTCATATACTGATCAAACAATTCCTACCTATGTGCACAACTTTCATACAATGACTCACAGGCAAACGAACTGCACATGGATAAATTGGTGAGATTGCATTCCAATGATCCAATTCTGTTACTTTGCAGAGGCAAGTGGCATGTTCTCTGCTCCCATCATAACAGGACCACTGCTTCCAATCTCATTACTGAGTCAAAGGTGGATAAATCTCCAGGACCTGATCAAGCGTATCCCAGGATGTTCTGGGAAGTTAGGGAGGAAATTGCAGGGCCCCTAGCAGAAATATTTATATCATTAATAATCACGAGTGAGGTGTCAGAGAACTGAAGGGTGGCTAATGTTGTACCTTTATTTCAGAAAGGCTGTAAGGAGAAGCCTGGGAATTATAGATCTGAGAGTCTAGTGGCTAGTTGTTAGAGGTGATTCTGAAGGATGGGATTTACATGCGTTTGGAGAGACAAGGAATGATTACGCATGGTCAGCATGACATTTTGTGCGAGGGAAATAGTATCTCAAAAACTTGAGTTTTTTGAGCAAGTAACCAAAAAGATTCATGAGGGCAGAGCGGTAGACGTTGTTTATTTAGACTTTGATATAGCCTTAGACAAGGTTCCACATGGTAGGCCATTTAGTAAAGCCAGATAACATGGGTGTCAGGGTGAGCTTGCTAATTGGATACAAAATTGTCTTGATGGTAGGAGACAGAGGGTGGTGGTGGTGGAGGCTAGGAGACAGAGGGTGATGGTGGAGGGTTGTTTTTTGGACTGAAAGCCTGTGACCTGCCGTGTGCAGCAAGGATCGGTGCTGGGTCCACTTCGGTTTGTCATTTATATAAATGATTTGGATGAGAATGTAGGAGGCGTGGTTAGTAAATTTGTGGGTTACACCTACATTGGTTGGTATAGTGGACATTGAAGGTGGTTGTCTAAGATTACAAAGCGATCTTGATCAGTTGAGTCAATGGGCTGTGGAGTGGCAATAAAATTTAATTTGGATAAATGTGAGATATTGCATGTTGGTAATACAAACAAGGACAGGACTTATACAATTAATGGTAGGGCTCTGGGTAGTGTTGTAGAACAGAGAGACCTCGGGGTTCAGGTACATAATCCTTTGAAATTTGCAAAACAGGTAGATGGGGTGGTTAAGAAGGCATTTAGCATGCTTCCATCATTGCTCAGAACTTTGATTATAGAAGTTGGGACGACATGCTGAGGATGTACAGGATGTTGGTAAGGCCTCTTGTGGAGTACTGTGTGCAGTTCTGGTCACTCTGTTATAGGAAGGATACTATCAAACTGGACAAGGTTCAGAAAAGATTTACCAGAATGTTGCCAGGAAAGGAGGGTTTGAGTTATAAAAATAGGCTGGATACTTTCTCACTGGGGCAGAGGAGGTTGAGGGGTGACCTTATCGAGATTTATAAAATCATAGATATGCGGATAGGAAACATCTTTTCCCTAAGGTGTGGGAGTTCAAAACTAGGGAGCTTTTTTTTTTAACGTGAGAGGTGAAAGATTTAAAAAAGACATGAGAGGCAATGTGTTTTGAACACAGAGTGGTTTGTGTGTGGAATGAACTGCCAGAGAAAGTGGTGGATGCAGTTACAAAATTTAAAAGACATTTAGATAAGTACATGAAAAGGAAGAGTTTGGAGGGATATGGGCCAAATGCAGGCAGGTGGGACTAGTTTAGTTTGGGAACATGGTTGGATCATAGGGTCTGTTTCCGTGCTGTATGACTCTCAACAGTATCTTAAGAACTACATTCCTCCCTGATACAAATGCTAAAAATGCCACATTTCGCTGATTTAGATCTAATCAATGTCATGGTGCCCCCTTTGAGAGGCATCCTCCCTTAACATATTACTACTTTCCTGGTTAAAAACATTTCCTGAGCAGAAAATGGCTTCGCTGATTCCTGTCCTCCTCATGGGTTGCATTAGAAAGGTGTATTTAAAAGGTGTGCTCTGAAGGGTTGCCAGCCCTTGAGCTGCCTAGAACTTGTTCAGTTATTATTTATTTATCTCAGATTTAACATTATTTGTTAAAGCAAAGGTATCAAGGGACATGGGCAAGGATGCAGTCAGGGCACAGATCCGCCACAATGTCATTGAATAGTGGAACAGGCTCGAGGGGCTGAATGGCCTACTCCTGTTCCTATGATCTGAACTCTCCAGGAAACCTACAAAAGTACTATCTGAGAACTCCCATAATAGCCAGTATCCTGATGCTCTCCACAGCCAACATCAAGTCAGTCATTTTCACAGTAATCCAAATCGTCCACAATCACCAAATTCCAAGAAAGATTGTCATAAACCTCTGGTGTTGGTTTGATCACATTAGTTAGCAAATTAGTATTGAAGCAATAAGTGTTGGTGTGAGGAAAATGTACCGTTCTGATTCTTTAGCAATTAACAAGTATCCTCCCTAGGCCATTCCATGTGAGAAGCTTATAAAAAAAACCTTTATTCAAAGTCTTCCATTAATCATGACTATAACAATTCATTCCAGTATGGCAGGATCTGCAGGTGCTCTCACATTCATGGTTCCATTTTAACAACATAATAACCAATATAACTGGTTATCACAGGATGCTTCCTTCACCTACGGCACAAATATTTCTTGCTACCACCATTTCCCTTGACATCACATTTGATTTCTAAAGTCATTCTAATCCCCTTCACTTGCTTTTGATCATACTTTCCTTTTTCTTGCTTTAGGTGTAAAGCTTATTCTTTTCCACATACTAGTTGGATGGCAGCCACATTTGGTCAGTACTCTAGGTTGTCCCAGTACTGAATATCAGAGTTGGGTGAGATAGAATCATAGAGATATACAACACAAACAGATCCTTCAGTCCAACTTGTCCATGCCAACTAGATATTCTAAATTAATCCAGTCCCATTTGCAAGCATTTGGCTCATATCCCTTTAAACCCTTCCTATTCACGTATCCATCCAGATGCCTTTTAAATGTTGTAATTATACCAGCCTCCACCACCTCCTCTGGCAGCAAATTCCATATATGCATCAGCCTCAGTGTGGAAAAGTTGCTTCTTAGGTCCCTTTTAAATCTTGCCCCTCTCACCTTAACCTATGCCCTACAGTTTTGGATTCCTGTACCCGGGGGAAAAGACCTTGACTATTCACCCTATCCACACCCCTCATGATTTATAAACCTCTAATAAGGTCACCCTTCAGCCTCCAATGCTCCAGGGAAAACAGCCCCAGCCTAGTCAGACTCTTCCTATAGCTCAAGCCCTGCAGCCCTGACAACATCCTTGTAAATCTTTTCTGCAGCCTTTTAAGTTTCACAACATGTTTTCTACAGCAGGGAGACCAGAGCTGAATATGGTCTTCCAAAAGTGACCTAACCAATGCCCTGTACAGCTGCAATATGACCTCTCAATTCCTGCACTCAATGCACTTACCAATAAAGGCAAGTGTACCAAATGCCTTCTTCACTTTCCTGTCTACCTGTAACTCTACCTTCAAGGAACTATGAACCTGCATTCCAAGGTCTCTCTGTTTGGCAACACTCTACAGGGCCTTTAGCTGTTTTGAGGCTTCACATAAATCTAACCCGCACAAAAATTATGAAAAAAGTGTGTGTTAAAAAATGCCACACGCTGCTCATTTCTCCTTTAACTTTCTAAGTTGTTCATTCCTTGCTCTTAAGTAATCATTTGGAACACATGTATCTCATGTCAGTAAAAATCATGAGCAGGAATAGGCCGTCAGGCCTTTGAGACTTCTTGGCCACTTAAAAAGATGTGTCTGATTTAATTGTAATTTCAAATCCACATTCCTGCCCACTCCTGATACCCTTTCACCCCTTTGCCAACTCTACCTTAAAAGCATTTGAGGACTGTTCTCTCAGCACCTTTTCAGAAAGACAGTTCCAAAGTCTCGCGACTGTCCATGAAGCTATTTCACCTAATCTCTGGTTTAGTTGGTGACCCCCAATTATTAAATAGTGACCTCCACCCTCAGCTCTAAATTCTCTCAAAAGAGGAAAAATCCTCTCCGTATCTACCCTGTAAGGACCCCTCAGGACAATTAAACAATTCTGTTCTGAGCTGTCTGATAGTCTTTGTAATCATTAGTCTATTATACGTGAGTTTTAGTCGCATTGATATTTGAGAAGGGTTTATGAAAAATCAAAAAGTTTCCATCCTTTTCTTGATTTGTACCCAACCATACCAGCCTCTCATTCTCCAGTCTATTTTGCTTGGGTCAGCTGAGCGTCTGACTTTCATGAAAATTCCCATGTCTCCAGACCAAACCATTGAGAACAGCACACAGGCAGAGGTTTCTCTTACCTTGACTCTCTTCTCACAGGGACACAGGGTTCTCAACCAAGTGACCAGAGCGTTTACGCACCAGAACCAGCTTAGCATGCCCCGCGCTAAAGAAACGTTAGGTATCAGGCTTCAAGCCAAACTAATCAAGGAGAAGTTATTTGTAATACTGCTGGAAGTGTCAGATTCCAGGCATTTCTTTCCTTCCTTTTGGCCAAATTACCAGGGTTGGGGGAAGATGGGACAACTCGTTGTGATTCAGGTTTACAACAAAGATAACACAAACGCAATGGGCTGGATGGCCTCCTGCCGTGCCATTCCAGACTTATTTGATGCAAAATTGATAAGTGACAGGCAATAAATAAATGATAGATTCTCTTTTCTGGTACGAGTTTCTACAATACTGGAATTGCTAAACCTTCTGCAAAATTAATTTAAAATAAATTTTTATTGATCATCGACTCCTAAAAATACCCTCCTATATTTGATATCACAAGTCTAGGCTGAAAAACATCAGCTGGTCTTTGGCTTTCAAGTAATGCTTCATTTAAAACATTAGTCTATTTTGTTGATTGCATTTTATCAATGTAATGCACTGCTCTTATGACTCATAAACATTATTTGCATTCTATTTTAGTTATGCTTTTTAACAGGCCCTTTTATTTTAAAAATCAGTCGAGGATCTGGTCTGTGCTGGCTGGATCAGCATTTATTGTCCATCCCCCTTTGCCCTGGATGAGGTGGTGGTAAACTGCCACAGGGCATCTATTGCACCCACGATCACTACCATCTAGAAGGACGAGGTCAGATACATGGGAACACAACAAGCTGAAAAGTTTCCCTCCAAGCCACTCACCGCCCAGACTGGGAAATATACCGCCGTTCCTTTACTGTCACTGGGTCAAAATCCTGAAATTCCCTCCCTAACGGCATTGAGAGTCAACCTACAGCATGTGGACTGCAGCAGTTCAAGGAGGCAGCTCACCACCATCTTCTCAAGGGGCAACTAGAGACGGGCAATAAATGTTGACCAGCCAGCGACACCCATGTCCCATGAGTGAATAAAATAAAAGGCAGACCCACAACGCTGTTAGGGAGGGAGTCACAGAATTTTGACCCATAAATGTAAAATTTTAAATAAATGTTTTTAAAAAAACTTGGCAAATTCAAATTTTAATGGAATATCCTCAGCTTCACAAGTATAGCTGCACTCTATTACAACTACCTGCAGGTTGCATTTTTGAGGAAACCTGAAAAACAGCTTTTAAATGATGAAAAATTAACTCAATGTTTTTAAAAGGAGGACTGCCTTCTAAATGTTGCTCTAAAGAAAGGCTTTAAAAAGCTCCACAAGAATGTTGGAGTTCCAATGTCCTGGAGTTTCAGGTTTTAGAAACCTATACTTGTACAATGTGTAAGAAGTACACCGCTGTCAAGGTCGACAATTTGCACAGAACTCGAGGCAAAATAAGGAAAAGCTTTCTCTTGAACCAATTGAGTGATTATAATTTGGAACACACTGCCCGATAGGTCAGTAGAAACTGATTCAACAGCAATCTTCCAAGTGAAATTGGATAAATACTCAAACAAAAGAAAAATCAAATGCCAGTTAATGTGAGCAGACTGAGTATAAATCTCAAAAGACCCTTGCATAAACTTGGGACCAAATGGCCTCCTTCTGTGCTGTACTAGTCTACAGCTCTCTTATCATACTCTTACTAGAATCCAAAAGGTAATATTTACCATTCTTATAGGTTTCTGCATTAAATAACACAGAGATATACCTCAGGTTAGACCACAGTTAGAAATCTGTGCACAGTTCTTCAACATAGACAGTGGGCTGTGTAGATTTAGCAGCATGACATTTGTGATTGGGAGCCATAGCCATGGTATAGTCAGTCATTAAATCAGAGCATAATGAACAGACAATGCATTCCCACACAAATGTACAAATTAATATAATGACAAATACTCAGTCTGTCTGGTGGTCAAAGACAATCGCACAGGATATTCTCTATTAGAAATTAACTTACGTGTCAGATCACTGTTTCCATATGCTGTAAAACTCTGATGCAATTTTAAAAATCCAACACCATCTCACAGCACTATAAAGATTCCTTCACAATATGCAATCCTTACAAGGATTTTATAGTCTCATTCCAAAATAAGTTACACCTTTATGTATTAACTGTCCTTGCTACTAAGTATAATGAAGCAATTTCAGAATAGGCTGAAGAGCGTTCTGATAAATGAAAAAACAGGAACCATGAGAATGTTATATTAACACACACTGACACTCACATTTACACCAGTCCCTACAGGAATGTTACCTGTTGGTTTCCTTGAGTCCCAAGTATGCTTGGGTTATTTCACCTTGATCCTTCATTTTGCGTACATCCTCCAAGAGGACCATCGGGTCTGTCATTGTTTCCTGCAACAAGAATCCATTGAGTTTTCCAGCAATATTCATGGTGGGATTTCACTGCTGAACATAACATTTGCTATGACAGCAAATAATCAAAGCATTGAATAGGACAAACTTCAAGATGAAATGTTTTTACTAATGAGAAAGGAAAGAAACTACTAACATTTGATTTCTTCTGATGGGGACCAAGAAAGTGTTCACACAAAATTTAAATGGTAACAGTTAAGCTGGTCTTAAAAGGGTGTTGACTTTCATATGCATGCAGTTGCTGATTTGATGTTTCTGTGGTCTAAATGTATTTTTCCAGCCTCCAGATGAGTACCATAATGCAAAAGGAAGGTACAGGACACAATTGGAGTATTGTGCGCAGTTTTGGGCCCCATATCTCAAGGAGGATGTACTGGCCCTGGAGCAGGTTCAGAGAAGGTTCACTAGAATGGTCCCAGGAATGGAAAGCTTAACATATGAGGAACGTGTGAGGACTCTGGGTCTATACTCGATGGAGTTTAGAAGGATGAGGGGGAATCTAATTGAAACTTATGGAATACTGAATGGCCTGGGCAGAGTGGATGTTGGGAATATGCTTCCATTGGTAGGAGAGACTAGGACCCAAGGCCACAGCCTTAGAGGAAAGGGAAGACCTTTTAGAACGGAGATAAGGAGAAACTTCTTCAGCCATACAGTGGTGAATTTATGGAATTCACTGCCACAGAAGGCTGTGGGGGCCGGGTCATTGAGTACATTTAACACTGAGATAGATAGGTTCTTGATCATCAAGGGGATCAAGGGTTACAAGGAGAAAATGGGAAAATGGGTTTAAGAAACTTATCAGCCATGATTGAATGGTGGAGTGGATTCGATGGGCTGAATGGCCTAATTGCTGTTCCTATGTCTTATGGTCTTATGGTCTTATAAAGTCACCAAAGTCCCAAAGGACCATAGGGCTGCTCTCTGATTACAGAGAGATATGACTGGTGGTGAGTTTAACCCAAGGGTCACGATGCCTCAGGCAGGACCTTCACGGTAAGCTCAGCTATTATGGGAATTGAACCCACACTGTTGGGATCACACTGCATTGCAAACCAGCTTTCCAGCCAAATGAACTAACCAATCAAACACAGATTCCCACCAGGTCATTGAAGTCGAGCAAAAGAAGTTGGTGTTTTGACACATTCTTCAACAATTTTGCTGATACCAACTTTTAAAGGAAAATATTCTCATATTCCGAGTCCATTTTTCTGCAGAAGACGTGATGCATCAAAAAGGAGAATGGGGCTGGAAAACTGATGGACAGTCATTGTAATGTACAGACTTGGGCACCGGTGTCTAAAACTTGAGTAAGTAAAAACATTTAGCTAAAGTGTGTTTTCCATGTAGAACACTTAAACATACAGGTGTCAACATTGAGCATTTTCATAAACCTTAATACTTTATCAAATGCTAATTTTCCAAATTGGACTGATAACAATTTCAATCTTTTTAGGTATGCTTTACACCATTTCCTACGATACTGAAACCAGAGTTCATAAAGGCCTCTAAATCAATGTCACATTGCTCAATGTTTCCTCAAGTGACTTTTTTAAAAAATTCATTCATGGGATGTGGCTGGCTCCTGCATTTATTTCCCATTCCTAATTGCCCCCGAGAAGGTGGTGAGCTGCCTTTTTAACCACTGTAGTTCATTTGGTATGGGTAGACTGACAATGCTGTTAGGGAGAGAATTCCAGGATTTTGACCCAGTAAAACTGAAGGAATGGCAATATATTTCCAAATCATGATAGTGAGTGGCTTGGAGGCAAATCTGCAGGCAGTGGTGTTCCCCTGTATCTGCAGCCCTTGTCCTTCCAGATGGTAGTGGTTATAGGTTTGGAAGGGACCTTACTGAGTTGTTGCTGTGCATCTTGTGGAAGATGCACAATGCTATTATTGCACACTGGTAATGGTGGGAGTGAGAAACTGTGTTAGCGATGCCAATTGAGCTGTATTGATGATAATGGTGGAGTTGGGAATATGCCAGGCCATGAAGTTGCAGACTGTGCTGAAGGACAATTCTGCTGGCCAACAGCACCTTATGTATGCCAAGTCTTGAGTTGCTAGATCATCCCATTTAGTGCATTGACAGTGCCACACAACATGCTGGGTAGCCCTTTAGCTTTAGCTAAACAAGGAACTTTATCTCCACAAGGACTATGTGGTGGTCACTCTTACTGATTCTGTCATGGACAGATGCAACTGCAGGAGGCAGGCTGACGAGGTCGAGGCCATGTATATTTTTCCGCAGACCCAGTCTAACAGCTATGTCCTTTGGACTCAACCAGCTTGTTCAGTCGTGATGCTATTGAGCCACTCTTGGTCATAGACAATGAAATCCCCAACCAAGTGTATGTTCTGCACCCTTGCCACCCTCAGTGCTTCCTCCAAGTGTTGTTCAACATTGGAGAGCATGGCACACGGTAATCAGCAGGAAGTTTCCTTGCCTGTGTTTGATCTGATGCCTTGTCAGTTCATGGAGTTTGGAGTCAATATTGAGGACTCCCTCTAAACTGTACAGCCCTGTGGCACCACCTTTGCTGGGGCAACAGGACATAAACGGGGACGGTGATGCCTGGGCCATTGTACAGAAGGTGCGATTCCAAGAGTATGACAAGTCTGAGAGACAGCTCTCCCAGTTTTAACACTAGCCCTCAAGTGTTAGGGAGGAGGAAAGGAGGAAATCACTGGGTCGATGGGGCTGGGTTTGCAATCAACATTTTAGTGGTTTGATACAACTAAGTGGCTTGCTAGACCATTTCAGGAGGACAGTTAAGAGTCAATTGCATGGCTGTCTGGATCCACACGTAGGCCAGACCAGGCCCAGACCATGACCATGGTCTGTCAATTAATGTCCAGGGACAATGCCACTGCAGCGCCACCTTCCCTCACGTTCATAATTGCAGTTAACAAGAGGAGGAAAAATTCAGACACGATAGCTTCCCATAATCCGGCACACCGCACACGGATTGAGTGGAAGACGGGGAATGTTCTCATCTAACAGAACAGCCACCACGTGCGCAGCAGGAGCTTGGGTCCTGCTGTTGGTCTGCAGTTGCTACCAAAGGTGCGGTTGTTCTACGGGAACATCAATGAAACAAGTCTAATGCAAATTTCTGAGCTTTGCCCTCCCACCCCACACACATGAAGGGCAGACCTTTTCAACCCTTGAGCTTTACTCTAGCAGTGACAAAGACCACTCAGTCAACTTCAGGTAGACCTTTAAATGGTGCAGTGTGTCAAACAGGAGGATTACCAAGAACAGAGATAACACTTCCAAATGAAAACAAGAAGCAATGCAGATGAACCTCTCAGCTGTAACCTCTGGATCATTCTAGGAGCACCCTGACCACGCGGTAAAATGGGGTGGGGTGGGGGGTGGGGGTTTGCAAACCCACCCAGCACCTCAACCTGAGGAACAGCAATGAAGCACGGTCAATAAACACTTCACTTTCAGTAATGGGCCCTTCCCAAAAATGTCAGGAGATGTAAAAAATAAAGTCAGATTAGCTTTCTGGAAAACAACACAGCATCCAGAACAGAAAGATATGCAGAACATTTACCTTGCTTTCCTAAGTTTGAATGCGGAATTCAGAGGAAGAATACAAAACAGGTTGTTAGTAACTTTAAGGCATTACTAGGACAGTAATATGACCCAAACATTGACTAAAGAACATAACTGCACTGCTACAGGACATTTTTCTTTTCATATTGATTTAAAATAAACAAATTAAATATATATGCAAATCATTTAAATGCTGACCAATATTTAGTGTGTGGTACATCAGCCTTACCTTATGTGCCATAGCTTCCTTTTGACTGACCAGTTGGGACCGCAAAATGAGAACTTCCTCTTTACGGACCTCCAACTCTTCACTTGATGCAGTCAACTGGTCAAGTAGGACTTTGTATGCAGGAGACCCAGGGGCTGTAACATGTGGGGAGGCCTTCTCATTCAGGGCTCTGTGCAGTTCATTGAGTTCATTCTTTAGCTTCTTATTCTCAGACTCTAGTTCTTGCCTCTGTGGAATAAAACATGGAATAACGAATAAAAAAACTAAGTTCATCACAAAACTGAACTCATGAAAGTTGAGTTACGCCATTTCCTGAACCTTAATATTCTTATTCAGTCAGGGGAAACAATTCTTCAAAGCTCATTTGCCTCCAAGACAAAGTATTGTATAGGTTTATATCAGCAGCAAATGTGGTAGTGGGGTGGGTGTTTTGACAGGTAAACAAGTCTGTGTATAGAGAATGTCTAAAAGTTCTCTAAGAGGGAGTTTCAAAGACACTTTCACTTTATGTGGAATAACGTTGCTCTAATTGTAATAAATCCGGCATAACATCTAAGAGACGAGATTGTACCTGATCTAATTTCATTGTTAAGAAAAACGATATAAATTGTTGTTCCCTTTCTAAAGTTAGTCTTCTTGTATTTCTTTCTTGAGTGCAAGATGAAAGGCTTCCAATTCATGTCTCTATTTCACAATGGTTAAGTTAATAGATCAGGAAAAAACTGCGATTGACACTGTGCTCACTTGCTATTACAGAAATTCTTTGGCCTGGATTTTGTCATCTGAAAAAAAAGTGACAGCACCTGCTATTGGCCTCAAAGAAACTGGCCCACAAATATCAGCAATCTCTATGGCAATGTTAATTTCATTTTGCTGCCAGTTACAGGGGATCACTAGCATCCAGTCACATCAAGCAGATTGAGTAACAATCTGCTTGAGTAACATAGGCAGTACATCAGGATGTAAAATGTACAAATAATCGTTCATCTTTTTCACATCGCTGCGTTCCTGCTCTACAGGGTCACGTTGCAGACAAACAGAATGTAGACTCCAATTTTGGGATTGTAAGACCAATGAGACTTTAAGCGTTTACTGTCATTACAATGGTGAAACCGACAGTAACTTCTGGCATTCCCACATGCTGTCAAACACAAAAATTGTTGACAGCGATTCGCAGTGCCTCCACACAGTGTACCATGGGCATCCCTGCAGATGGAAATCATTTGAAATCACTGATTTAATACAAACTTCAAATTTACAATTACCAGTGATCACACACTTGGTGAGTGTCCTGGAGCGGCATTATGCTATCTGTGATGCTGCATAATGGCTCAGTTCTTCTGAAGGTTGTAGAAACGGCTTGACTAAACTCCATACTGCAGAGCCAGGCACAGGGAGTAACGTATTGAGGCTTTATGTGAAATCTCTCTCTACACCCCTGGATTTTAGCTCAATCTCTCTGTTGATAGATACTTTGAACATCCAAAGGATTTCAAGGGAATTTGGGAATTGGGAATGTGGATCAGGCATCACCTTGTTGAATGGTAGGACAACTGGATGGGCTCGATGGCCTACTCTTGTTTCTACTTCTTCTATCTGATTTGTTAAAAATATTTCAAGGGTTTCTATCCATTGGCTCTCATACCAAAAGCTTCAAAGAGAACCATTTCTTCATGAGCCACTGGCATCACTGTAGTTTTCCAGTTCTGATACAGATGGAGCAGTGTCCCCCCTCCCTCACCCTCGCACTGAAGACCCCAGCCCAGGGAAGAACAGGAACAGATCAAACAGTAAGTGGCACCTTTACCTTGAGAGATTCGTACTCCAGCTCAGCTCCCCTGGCTTTAACTTGCTGATCTTCCGCTTCCTGGACACAACACAAACAGGATGTATTAGCTGACTGAGGCAGATGGAAGTGATGAGCCACAACTTTACAAATAAGATCTATTTTTTTTCTGGCTCATTACCCTTCCAAGATTAAATGCTGAAATGCTGGACTAGGATAGACCCTGGAAGTCTAAAACTAAATCACTCCCTCCCTCAAATTCACGTTCAATTTGACCTAGAGGGCCAAACATTATCTCTACAATGTGAGCAGTCAAAGTCCCCAGAATTTACCCGCTTGGATTCCACTCTCTACTCTTTTGACCAGACGGCAATGACACCTAACTGACATCATCAGGCCCCAACCACAATCTGAACTCCCACCTCAAACGGACGAGGCTTTGCAGGAGCTCCAACCGGTTGGCAACAATGAGAGGAGATGTCAGGTCAGCTGTGCCAACTCCTCGTTTGGAGCCCATCTGGAGAGCTGCCTTCAGTTATTGGCGCTGTGTTACGGGGAGTACACAGCAGCCTTGAAATCAGGAAGCACACCGCCACACGAAGCCTGAAGGTAAACTGGAATTTTCTCATCCGAGAGGCCCACGACCCTCCAACAATTGATCTAATTCAAGATTGTGGCTGATAGATTTTAATTGAGTCAGGATATCGAGGGATACAGAGGAGGGTAGGTAAGTAAAACTGAGGTGGGCCCATTATCTAACTGAATAATGGGAACAAAGCGATTCAAGGGACAAAATGGCCAGCTCCTGTCCCTATATAGGAGAAGTTCCAGATAACGATAAGGGGCATGAAAATCAAATCAGTTTTCCTGTGAAAAGGGGATATATTTGCACCTATTTTAAAAAAACTCAGAATAACCAACAATAGAGCATATCACAATAAACCAAGGGCCTGAAATGTAGTAAGGGACATTAATTAAACTCCAAGAATATCGACCATGTACAATTCTACATTATCCCAAATAAACATGTGTGAGAATGGGCCAGATGGCCTACTTGTGTTGTGTATCCTACGTGAAAAGCACTAAATCGATTCAAAAGAGTAGTTTTTGTGATAATCCTTCAATGCCATTTCAAAGAGCCAGCAGATGAATAATGGAGTGAATGGCCTCCTTGTGCCAATGTGGATTCATCATCATTCAACCTTTACAGCTCAGTGACTGAGACAGATCCTAGTCAGAGTTTCCTAAATGGTCAGCTTAGCGCTGGGCATCACCTTTGCTTTACTTCTTAATGCTTGATCCTCCTTCCGATCCAGTTCTTCCTGTAAGCCCTGTTTCTCCTGTTCCAGTTCAGTCACACGCTTCTGTAGTTTCAGGAACAGGGACATATCCAGAGCACCTTTCTGTTCTGGAAGCTCCTATTGCAAACAGAACAATTATTAATACAGTAATTAAACTGCCCACCTAACCCTCTCTGTGCACTGGGACAACACTGATAAAAGTTATCCTGAATTTACTCAGGGTTACCAACAGTGAATGAACAGAAATACAGAGAGGATTTGGAACTTCAAATCTTCAGGTTTACTTTCTCATTAGAGAGTCAGAGAGAATCAAAATAAATCCGATAAGTGGATTATCTGGATCCATCATACAATCTGCCATCCGGAACCGTTCAAATTAACACAAAAATTCTAAGGCTTTAAGTTAAAAGATAACACACAGTGTTTCTACTGGCTAATTTGGACACAACTTCATGTGACTTTTCACAAAACATTTTGCTGTTGACCCGATGCCCAATAGAGGATGAAATTCAGACCTTTCTGCTCAATAATTCTGAAAGACCCTAGACGTGATTTCGAAAAGAAATTGCATGGTCCCTCGAGGAGATTACCATGCAATGGAACTGACTGGATTGCTCTGCAGAGAGCTTGATGGGCTGGATGGCCTCTTTCTGTGCAGTAATGATTCTGAGTTACCCTATATTTGTGACCAAGTGTTTCTTTAATGATTTGCTCCCATTCCAGAAGGAAACTGTAAATTCTTTACGGCATTTTGCATTGAACAGTGGGTGCCAACTCCAAAACCAACAACTCACAATTACCCGCCATGCTGGTGTTGGTAGAGGTTGCTTCTTTCAGATTTGTCCCTTCAGCCATCAGTAAGCTAGACATGAGACAGATACAGTTCTTAGGAGAAAGTTGGAACTGAGCTGAATGATCTCATTGAAACATGTAGGATTCTTAAGGGGCTTGACAAAATAAATGCTGAGAGGATGTTTCCCCTCATGGGAGATTCCTCTAGGAGCAGAGAACATAGCCTCAGAATACAGGGATACAATTTAAGTCTGAGATGAGGAGGAATTTATTCTCTCAGAGTGTAGAGAGTTGTGGGGGCAGAATCCTTATGTATATTTAAGGCTGAGATAGATAGATTGTTGATCATTGGGGGAAATCAAGGGTCAGAGGGAAAGGGCAGGAAAGTGAACGTGAGGAATGTCAGATTAGCCGTGGTCCTATTGAATGGCAGTGCAGGCTCAAAAGAGCCAAATGGTCTATTCCTGCTCCCATTTTCAATGCTTATTTGGCAAAGTGCCCAATAGGAAGCGACTGTGTCCCAGTGGACTTTCTGCTTTCCATCGTGAGGCTGAGATGGAAGAATGTCAATGATGATAATGATGGACTGAATTCAAACATTTTAGAATGTAACCTCGCCTCACACCTCCCCATTTTGTTTACTTTCTCTTTGTACATCTGGACCATCTCTTTTGCTTTATACAGAAGCTATTCACAATGCTGCCATTCACACCTCTTCTAGACAGATCCTTCGTCTCTTATCTAGTTCCATTAGCACTCCATCTGCTTTACACCATTCCAACTTTTGTCATCTAATCTCTTCAGTTCTCCACTCACTTCCATTTTGTACTTTGTCTCCCCGCAGCGCCCCCCCCCCCCCCCCCCCACACTGTCCCCTCTCTTTCTTTCACCTTTCTAACTTTTTTCAGTTCTCATAAACGATCACGAGCCTGGAATATTAACTCCCTTCCCTGCCCACAGATACCAGCAGACATGTTACATAGCGTTACAGAGTTCTACTCTTCTGAACTGTCCACCAGTCAGTTTTAAATTTGCCTTGCACTGATTGGTGGTGGGTACCTGGTTGTGTGTTTCTGATTAAACAGTGGAGGAAGGTTTGGCACCAACCTCTGGTCTTCGTGTCCCATCCTCAGGTTCTCCCGGCTCGGAGGAAAGCAGGGAATTGTAGGTGTACTCCGACTCATTACTACTGTGTGTAGAATCTGTCCTTCTGTGACCAGGCTTCGACACATTCTGTAAATGAATGGGCACAACCTCCATGGAGTTACTTCAATCTAACCACAGCCAGATCAGATCAAACTCACTCCATCCATACAGAGCTTGGTTACAAACCACGTGAAATAATATTGTAGATGCAATAAAATAAGAATAAAATAATATTGGAAATTTTGTAAGCTATTTGTACAAACCATACAAGTCATTTCTATGTGCAGGTTATAATTACATATGTTAGCACTGTATACAATGCAATTAATTTCATACCAATTTTTTTTGAGAAGTGATCTTATCCAATACTAATGAAGAATTATATACATTCTCTCCTCACAGATTAACAATAAGGATTAAAATTAAGTGTTGGTTACTTATGCATGTATTGTGTTGACAAGAAAATAACAAGCCAATTATTCAGAGATAGTAGGAACTGCCGATGCTGGAGAATCTGAGATAACAAGGTGTAGAGCTGGATGAACACAGCAGGCCAAGCAGCATCTGAGGAGCAGGAAAGCTGACGTTTCGGGTCTGGACCCTTCTTCAGAAAAGCCAATTATTCTGTGGCTTGTGGATGGGGCATTAGTTGTATATCAATTGTGGTTAACAATATGTAAATTAAGGCCTTTAAGTGAGTCGGTACTTAGTCACATAGAAAGGTGCTTTTGCTGTAATGTGTTGCGTGTTAGTGTCCATACCTCTGAGCTAGGAGGCCCGGGTTCAAATCCAACCTGCTCAGGAGCTGTGTAATAACATCTCTGAACAGGTTGATGAGAAAACCGACTTGGCCACATAAAAGGGGCTCTGTGGTGCAGTGATGGACAGGTGAAGGGGAGCAGGAAACAGCTTGGGGAGGACAGAGAAACAAAGCAGGTTTAAAAGCAGCAAAGGGAATAGGTAAAGCTGTAGACAAGAGCTTGATGTCTGAGATAAGAGCTGATAGCGATGTGGAAAGTGAAAAGGATTTGCCACTTCAGAAGGTTGTAGAAACAAATTTGAATATAATGACGGGGGAGATGGGAACCCGAACAGTTGGAATGCAGGACGTTGTGGAAGAGGCTGGTTGTTTAGGGAGGGGTCACGCTGGGAGGCTGAGGAACAGCATTTCAGGAGTAAAGCTCTGAATGGAATACTCATAAGTAAATTTGATTTTGTAAAGTGAAAATATATTCAAGACACTTACAACCAAAGATATTTCTTCCTTCAGGTTATCGTAACGTTCCTCCAATCGGCAGAACTCATTAAGGAGAGACTGGTATCTGGACCTCTCATCATTGAGGTCTACCTGAAGCTGTTTGGTCTCTTCCTCCATTCTCTTCTCCATTGATTCTGCAAACAGATCCAAGGTCAGTATTACCAAACCAGAAGCTGAAAATATCTTCTTTCTGATACAATGACACAGGTATGATTGATAAACTCAAGGTTCCAACACTTCACTATTTGATATTGACAGGGCCCCCATGTTATACTGTTAAGAGGAATAGAAAGTGTGACCCTCCAGGAGCTATTGCATGGGGCAGTGCCTTAATGCAGGGTGCCAAAGGTATCAAATTACATACTGCAGACAACATATAGTAAGCTTCACAGTTTGGTTGTACTGCCCTGAGAGAGGTGAAAGGCTGACTGCTGAAACAATCACGGTAATCTGACCTTCACATCTCACTAAGCAGCCAGTTCAAGAAAACAACTGGCAAATGCTCAGGTACACACATCACTTCTCAGCTGTACTGAAATTGCTTTTGAAAGTAATGAAACAAACAGATTTCCAGCATCTGCCGCATTTTGCTTTTAGTTACATTAATGAATTGGTGTGTTTTAAATAAGGACTCATCAAGGTGTTTTGACCAACAAGATTATGTACCAGGCACTAGAAAGTAATGTTTAGAAATTGTACCATTATTGAAAAGAACTTACGCACCTTTTTTGACAGTTAAACGGTGAATTTCTTTTTGAAATGGATAGGTTGAGACTAACTATCCACATCTCAACATCGGTAGGATATGGTGACAAGCTGCAGGATAAAGTTAGCACCCACGGCAGGACACTCAGTACTCCCAGGGGAGGCCAGTTATAAAAGCCCTAGGGCTTGGCAGCAGGTGGTCCAAGGGGCACAATCCTGGGCTAGTTCCTTCAGTAATGATCAGGTCAGTCAATCACAAGGTCAAAGGTGGCAGTGGGAGTTTATGGCGGTGAGATTCCCGAGGTGAAAATCTTGCTGCACTCGTCATAAAATACAGCTTACGATGCTGTCCTCTATTTTTGTTTTAAATTACAATAATTCCTAAAACACAATGCTCTCATATGGTTAGTTTATGATTTATCATTGACGTTCCCCCTTGAAGTATACTGTCTTGATAAATCTATAACTTGAAGATCCTGGAGCTACCCACTTTAAGCTCCTCTGCCTGGCCAGGCTGAACGTCACCCTCAGCAGAGAGATGGAAATGATACCTGTTATCTCTTTGGCTTGTTCCTGAATTTGACGATTCAGATCCTCTTTCTCATTCTTCAGCAAAGTGTTCTGCTCCTTAAGCTGGGACACCATCTGTGAGGAAGGATATGAAAGGACAATCTTAATTGTTTCGCTTTTCTTCACAATGCCACATGACTACCTTCATATTCCCCAGTCAATCCTGCAACCCCAACATTTGTCATTGTCCTGGACTGCCACGTAGAGTATATTAATCTCACACTAGGAAAAATGGAGACCAATTCAGCAGCTGTATCCGAAACTAATATAATTTTCTCCAGGCAAACTAGGTCACCTAGAGAACCTGGTGTTTGGATAATGAATTAAGAAAAATTACCTTCCAACATTTAATATGAAATTGATTTTCTTTTTAGAAGATAGTTTAAACGTCCTATGCAACTTGAAGAACTGAAGATGTAGGCCATTCTCACCAGCTCGGTTTCCTCTTTGTATTTCTCTGCTCCTTCCTCGAGGCGTTTTTTCTGAGCCTGAGTTTCCTTGAGTTCCTTGCGGAGAATGGTGATCTCCTCCAACAGGCTGGTTATCTTGTTCGAAGATACTTTGGCAATTTCTTCGTTTGCACGCAGTCGGTCCACCTCCATCCGCAACTTCTCCGTATCGGTAGTGTAAGTGGCCTCCAAATTGCTCAATTTCTCCAGCAGCGACTTCATCTCTTTTGTCTACATTGACAGAGAGAGAGAGAGAACGAGAGAGAGAGAGAGAGAGAGAGAGAGAGAACGAGAGAAAGATCAGGTTGGCAGTCAGTAGCCCTGTGAGACAGCAACACGAATCCAAAAGGTCACCATTTGAGTAGAGACATAGTCCTGAATGGGCTAAACCACAGAATTGGCTCACTGAGGCCATAAACGAAAAGGACTATTCTTATCTATCAGAAAAAAAATGATGAGAGATCTTTTAAAATAGAATATACAATATACACACATGCACGTTACGTAGTTAATTTACCATTGCAGTCTGTTACAGGGCAGCACAGTGTCTCAGTGGTTAGCACTGCTGCCTCTCAGCACCAGGGACCCAGGTTCGATTCTACCCTCGGGCAACTGTCTGTGTGGAGCTTTCAACATCTCCCCATGGGTTTCCTCCAGGTTCTCCAGTTTCGTCCCACAGTCCAAAGATGTGCAGGTTAGGTGGATTGGCCGTGCTACATTATCCATAGTGTGCAGGCTAGGTGGATTAGCCACGTAGATACAGGGATAAGTAGGGGCTCTGGGTGGGATGATCTTCGGAAGGATGGGGAAGACTTGACGGGCTGAATGGCCTCTTTCCACACTGTAGGGTTCCATAGTCATGAATCTGTAGAGTTTGGAGGGGTGGGTAGTATTGCTACATTACTTACCAGAGGCCCAAAGCCCTAAGACAAGAGTTCAAATCCCACTACAGAGCTGGGAGAGTTTAAAGGTAATTCTTAAAAATGCCCTTCTCATTATAAATGATTAAATTACCCATTCTCGTGAAAAGCTATCTGGTTCACTAATGTCCTTCAGGGAAGGAGATCTACCATCCTCACTTGGTCTGGTCAATACGTGACTCCAGACCACAGTAATGTGGCTAACTCTTAGCTGCCTTCTGAAATGGCCCAACAAGCCACTCAGTTGAGGGCAATTAGCAACAAGGAATAAATGTTAACCTGGTTATCAATGCACACATCCAGTGAAGTGGTATAAGAAATGCTCTTCTATTTATCTCACAAACAAGCATAGACAGTCCAATAGAATGAAGAAGAGCTGGCCGCCGCTCTACATGGGAGTTCTCCAGCTTTACAATGGGAACCGGGGGACTGGCGGGCGATGCACACTGTCCTGTCCAACAGGATGTTAAAGATGCTTCATGGACTCCCAGTCCAACTGTTTACTTTGCAGTGCTGTGGGGACCATGGACCATGTGTATGTTGGTTGTGGGCTCTGTATAATTTTCTCAGGATCCTTCCATTGTGCTTTTGGATGCACTTCAGTCCCACCCTCCTGAGCTGTGGGCGTTCGGGACAAAGTAGGTGAATAGGTCAGAGAGTGGCCTCAGACATGGCTAAAGTCGCCATCAACAGGTCCAGGCAGGAGATGGTGGCCTGACCTCCTGCCCCGTTTCCACGGCTACTTTTGTGCCTGGATGTCCTTGGAGTTGGAGCAGGAGCAGAGGGTGCCCACCAACATCCTTGAGGCACTTAGAGAGAGGTGGGTACCACAGGACCTGTGGTGTATTACCTCCTCCTTGAACATTATTTTGATTTAGTTCCTCCCCTTGTATCCCCACCTTTTTGTTATTGTCACACTGCCTCTGGAGGGCAGTTCTTCTAATTTGTTAATTATATCATTTGTCAAGTGGGCAATTCATTAATTTGGTAATTGTATCATTAGTAGAGTGGGTGATTTGTTGGTGGCTTATGTCAAAAAAAAAGAGCTGGCAATACAATTTCTGCTAAAATACATATTGTACTTAATCCACTACCTCACGCTCCCTCAACTCTCCAAATTTTCTTCCCTCCTCTTTTAAAAAGATCAACTCCATCACTAGAATATACTCCCACCAACTGCAATCACTCTTTCAGTACCTTGGCCCTCATGACCATTTTTCAGCAACAAGCTTCAACATAGACGGTGCCCTGGCACTCAAAATGCAACAGCATCACAGCCAAGGCTGAGTCCATCCTCACCCAGAATCCATACACTTCCAGCAGAGGTCAGGGCTGGCAATGTTTGTAGTAACTCTCCGGCAGCCAGTGCCCGATAAGGTCGGGTTAACTCAGCAGCAATAACTTGTACAAGTAACCACAGCATGGAATAATATCCCGGCAGATGAAATGAGACAGGGAGACTGGTGCCTGTGTACTGTTTTCTGGTAGAGAAGGAACCTACAGTACAGGTTGAGCCTTTCCCACTGCGTTGTACAATATACAGCTACAGACTGACACTGTACCATAACTGAGGCTACATTGCATGGATGTGACTTTGATGAAAAAAGAAAATCAGACATTGCACAACTGGTGAGAGTAGTGTCATTGGTCCATCAGAGGAAACCTCCAATGGAGTGAAGAAATATTAGGGTTACCTGGTCATTGACTTTGCATTGCAGCTGCACAATCTTGTTCTCCATGCCAATGTTAAGGGTCTTGTAGTGCTCTACAGATCTCGCTTCAATCTTCAGTTTCTTAAGCTCGCGCTTTGCCATCATGCGGCGATAGCAACATTGCAGGTAGACGACAGCGTGCTGGATCCTCTTGTACTTGCGTTTCGCCATCCAGCCACGTGCGTGCTTCTGAAGGATGATAGCTTTCTGTTCCCGGAGGATCTATTTGCATTTTAAATAAGAAATAAAGGTTTTAAAGATTTAAACGGTATTAGCAAAGGCTTTATATTGCCTATCTATAAGAAAAGGTACTGGCATCGGATCTGATCCTGAAATGAATAAATCATCTTGAAATTTGTGTTTCCTGATCTCCTCCACAGATTCTTCTTTAAATCCACAGAATTATTTTGAGATGCAGTTGCATCAGCAATTGCAGCAGCTTGTGTCACATAAATGAATAGTTCACCTCTTGTCAGCCATGGCGATGGGAATATGACACCAGTTGTAATACCAGGGGAAATTATATTTTTGAACAGCGTCATGTTCTCTTGCTTTGTATCATTAAAAAGACAGTGTCTTTTAACAGGGCAGCTCAACCTCTGCTTTGATGTAAAAGGCAGCCACTCAGGTGCTGAATTGTGGACCGAACCGACCACCTCTAACTTGAGAGGTGAGCACACTACCAATTGAGCCAGGCTGAGATCAAAAATGTCTAAATGATTTCATTCATTTAATGCACAACCTCAAAGAATTCACAATTACAGAGGCAACAACTGTAATGCTGCTTGTCACATTTTAATTGTAAGCGATTGAGGTATAATTGTGTCCTACATTAACTGGAACGCCTATCGAGTGCAATATTCATTTAGGAGTCTGTCCCTGTCTGCGTACACATGGCTGCCTGCCTCTCTTCAGAAATTTCTGAAGAAGGGTCTAGGCCCGAAACGTCAGTCTTCCAGCTCCTCTGATGCTGCTTGGCCTGCTGTGTTCATCCAGCTCTACATCTTGCTATCTCAGATTCTCCAGCATCTGCAGTTCCTACTATCTCCGAAACATTGTACTTTGTGTCTGTTTTTGAGGTTCAGGCTGAAGTGTAATACTGGGGAGATTTACTCTGCTTGTTACCATATGGCAATGCAATGTCTGGAAAACTCATTTTATTCACCAACGCTATCAACCTTTATTTTGACACCTGAGTTTATAACAATGAAAACAAAATTAATATGGTTCCTATATAAAATTTATGCACACTATTTCGACAAGTTTGTAATGACAGCACATCATTATAGAAGCTGTATACACTCAACTCTTGGCCAGTACTTTCTGGACATTGTTCTAAACCTCCAAAGCATATGGATGAATGGAATTATTAAAGCAGTTACTTACTGCTCGGTACTGTCGCCTTCCATGAAAGCCTCTCACGAATGACTGGATAACAATGGTTGCTGACTGGATCCGTCGGAAATTTTTCCGAGCAGCACACATTCGCTGGTATTTCTGGATGATGATTGCTGCTCTGGTTCTGCGGAGGAACTGAGCATAGCTGGAACATGACAAAAAACCCCACCGTTATCCAAAATCATCCAGGAGGAAGACATCCTGCAGGCATCAGCCTGACAACGGATGTTAAATCTTTTCAGTAGTGGAGGACGGGTGAATAATGGCCAGGTCATTAATTAGCCACCTCACTGCTCTTCTTTGAAAAGTGGCCAGAGTTCTCTCGATAACCACTCAAGAGGCAGGTGGCATCACATCTCAGGGAAGTGACAGCATCCCCGACATTGCAGCACTCCCTCAGTACTTCCCCGAGAAGTGCTTGAATGTACAATGTCCCGACTCCGACTGACCTCAACTCTTCACAATACAATCAATATCACTAGCATCACAACATTGTGGATTTAAAGCAACGAGCACTCTTTGCTCCTGCAAACATTTGAAGTATTGAGCAGCTGAGGACGAGGAGGAATATTTTTCGCTTTAGTCCCCTGTATTCATTAAGTCAATTTGGAAAGAAAGAACCATGTCGAAATCAAGGACAATTGCTCATGCCTTACACAGATTCAAATTGCCATGCTCACTTGCCAAGAACCACCAACGCTGTAAAATACCCAAACTGAAACACCAGATCGTTAGCAATTGTTAAGAGCAGGTTTGTTCTACATGCTTAATGAGTAATGTTACTGTGTTGTATGAATTAACAAAGGAAAATCCTGAGACAGTAGAAAAGAATAAACAATAAAATGTCATTCATATCTCATCAATAAATAATTTAAACATGTATCAAATATTTTTCCCTTGAGATTCCTTCTCCAATCAAGGAATGTCCCTGCTCCGAGTATCTATCTGGTGCTCAAAGTTCACCTGGACTGATTCATGTTCCAATATTGCTCCATTGCTCAGCAGCAGCTCGGGCAAGATGTAGGGCAGCCTGGTGGCTCAATGGTTAGCACTGCTGCCTCACAACACCAGGGACCCGGGTTCGATTCCACCCTCGGGCGACTGTCTGTGTGGAGTTTGCACATTCTCCCTGTGTTTGTGTGGGTTTCCTCCCACAGTCCAAAGATGTGCAGGTTGGGTGGATTGGCCATGCTAAACTGCCCATAGTGCCTCACACAGGAATGTGTAGATTAGGTGGGTTATGCAGGATGGGTCTGGGTGGGATGCTCTGAGGGTCGGTGTGGACTTGTTGGCTGTTTCCACACCGTAGGGATTCTATGATGAAGAACTTCATTCTTAGGAGGGAAAACCTACAATCACCTGTCAGTCTGGTTGAAGAGGCAGTGCCAACATACTGCTGCACAAGTATAGGTTTGCACCGAGAGATAACCAATTGATTTGGAAAACATCATACCATCTGGCTTGATAGCCCCGCACATATCGCTGAATTGTAATCGCGGCGTTTCGCATGCGGAGATACTTCTTCCGCTGCAGCCAGCTCCGAATAGTCTTCTGGATTCTGATACAAGCAGCTCTGAGCTTGTCTGCTCGTAGCTTTTCCAGGTAAGCCACTTGCCCAGCACGGAAGAAAATCTTTGTTTTACCAAACTGGTACTTGTCTTTGTCCTAGACGATAAGCACAAAATCATTATAGTGTAACAACGGAGATAGGAATGCACCTACGCAAACAACAAAAAAAGCAATTATTCTGAATCTGCCGCTGGTGTGAATCTCTTATTTAACGGATGAGAAATTCAGATCTAAATGAGTCAGCAACAATATTTCAACAGTCTGAGTGGGTTGGGGTTAACAACATTGACTTCATGCAGCTTAGCCAGACAGCTTGGGAATTAAGTCAACTAGATCCTGTTACTTTCGGGTTTTGGGAATAAATGCTTCAAGTCCAGGTCTCAGTTAGGGGCGGCACAGTGGCTCAGTGGTTGGCACTGCTGCCTCACAGCACCAGGGGCCTGGGTTCGATTCCACCCTCGGGCAACTGTCTGTGCGGAGTTTGCACATTCTCCCCGTGTCTGCGTGGGTTTCCTCCGGGTGCTCCGGTTTCCTCCCACAGTCCAAAGATGTGCAGGCTAGGTAGATTGGCCATGGTAAATTGCCCATAGTGTTCAGGGATGTTTAGCATAGGTGGGTTAAAGGGGATGAGCCTAGATGGGAAGCTCCATGGATCAGTGTGGACTTGTTGGGCCGAAGGGCCTATTCCCACACTGTAGGGATTCTATTCTATCCTGGCCAAATACAGCAATTGCTAACTCGATCTCCAGTCAAAATGCTACAGGCACGTCACTAACAAAAAAGTGTGATATCTGTATTTTAAATTCCTAAACCATGCACCAAAAACTGATCTCAACAAAATATTTATTCAGGAAGGATTCATAAGTACAAGTAAATGACTGAAATTTGAAAGTATTTTGAGTTAATGATTGGAAACATATGATACGCTATTACAAAGCATTGATCTATTAGCTTTACAGACAGGCAGTCATTGTGACCATCTATTTATGGAAAAAGTCAGTTCAAAGATCTAGACTAAACAACAAGTCAAATATTACTGTCCGTTTAATAAAGTAGTTTTATTGTCACTGTTGCTATCATTGCTATTCCTAAATGTCAATATTTACCTTTGCAATCCCCCATGTGTACCAAATACAACTTGCAGCAAACCAATAATTCAAAATTCTTTCTAATGCCAGACTTTAAATGTCATTTTGCCGTGTATCTTCAAACCATGGTCACTGACATTTACTTAAATTAGAAAGGCAAAATTTGATGACTTACTAATTAAGTTAATACTGGGAGGACACTCAATGTAATTATAGCGCTATCATAAGTGTTATAGGCAGTAACAGTGACACGTTGAAGAAATGTACACTATACAAAAAGCTACCTACTACAGACTTTGCCTGTGTATAAACCAATGTATCATGGACTCCTGTGATTGTTACAGCAATTTTAAGATGATGATTATTAAAAGGACCTTCCAAACCTCCACCAGCTAGTAGGACAAGGGCAACACATGTATGGGAACACAACCAGGTTTTCCTCCAATCAAATAAATTATTAGATGAAAATGATGTGCAAGGGTATGTGGGAAAAGCAACAGATTGGCAAAGATGCTCATCTAATGAGCTGCTGCAGGCATGATGGACCAAATGGCCTCTGCATGCATTGTAACACTTCTGTGATTCTGTGCATGCACACACCAGCCACGGCCAGGAACCATAAATATCCTTCCTTTACTGTCTGTCGCTGGGTCAAAACCCTAGAAAATATTTCCTAACCTCTCGGAGAGTGTACCTTCAGTACATGGTCTGTAGCTTACTGCCACATTCAGAAGGGCAACTAATTGCTGGCAGTGAATCCTGACACTGCCTGCAAATGCTCACGTCCTATGGTCACATCAAACAGCACTTTAAAGGACAAGGGGGAGGCAATGGCCTGTTGGTATTATCGCTAGATTATTAATCCAGAAACTTAGCTAGCGTTCTGAGATCCCGATTCAAATCCTGTCATAGCAGATAGTGGAATTTGAATTCAATAAAAAAGAATCTGGAATTAAAGAATCTAGTGATTACTATGAATCCATTGTTGAAAAATCCCAGCTGGTTCACTAATGTCCTCCTTGATGTCATCCTTTCCTGGTCTGGCCTACATGTGACTCCAGACCCATAGTAAAGTTGTTAACTCATAACTGCCCTCTGGGCAATTAGGAATGGGCGATAAATGCTGGACTGATCAGAGATGTCCATATCACGAGTGAATTTAAAAAAAAACACATAGCCACCCCTTTGAGCAGATAGTGAAACATTTCTGTTTTTCTAAAATAGCCCCCAACTTTTATGGGAGATCCAGTTCAACAGTCTTAAACTCTTTTCCACTTCTTCTGTGCTCTCATACACATCATGAAGTTAACAAGCATTACTCGAGACTGAAGTAAGGTCACTGGACCTGAAACATTAACTCTGCTTTCTCTCCACAGATCCTACCAGACCTGCTGAGCTTTTCCAACAATTTCTGTCTTTGTTTCTAATTTTCAGCATCCGCAGTTCTTTGTTTTTCTTGACTTAAGACTGAAAACAATTTGCAGCTACAGATACCTCTTTGCTAATTCACTGCAACTGAAGTTACCCATTGATTACTTCAAACCACAAAGATATTCGGTGAGTAACATTTATAAAACTCCTTGTACACTGTCATCGCTACTTACTGATTGACAGACCTTAAACAAATTTTGAGTCCAATATTAACTCTGTGTATATGCATGCATTTAGATCAAGTTAAAATCTCGTCCCATGTTTCCTGAAACCTAACCCTGCAATCTTGTCATCTCTCTTTTTGCTGGATTTTGAATTCTGCTATTCCCAAATGGCACGGATTGGCCTTGTTGAATTTGGATTTCCCTCTTGAGGGAATCTCGTCCTGTCTCCTTTCCCTAAAAGTCAGATCTTGTTGGAAGTGCTGGAATCCTGTCTATCATTTTCAAAGGTCTACAGAGAGACCGTTACTCTGAGTTAATTTTGCCCGACCAGGTGAGGATGACAGATTTCTTTCCCTAAAAGGACATTAGTGAACCAGCTGGGGTTTTTCAACAATGGATTCATGGTCATCACTAGATACTTTAATTGCAGATTTGTTATTTTAAATTCAAATTCCACCATCTGCCATGGTGGGGTTTGAATTCAGGACCCCAGAACATTAGCTAAGTTTCTGGATTAATAGTCGAGCGATAATACCACTAGGCCATTGCCTACTACTTCTCGATTATTAATAAGACTATCAGAAGGAAGAATAACTATCCACGCTATATCGATTAACAAAGTGCTCAGACTACAGCAAGGATATGTTGTAGAGTCCCAGCGAGTGCACGTAGTGGTATCTCAGATTCTATTAGATTTTTTTTTAATACCAATGGATTTTTAGCGACATTTCCTAAGATTGGCCAGACGGTTTTTCAGTATAACTGGCCTCCACATCGGCTACTCACTCCTTTTTCATTCTCTCTTTCTCTCAATCACACAATGAATTTTAGCCCCAACACTCTGCGCACTGCTCTGCACCCTTCCACTGGAGCTGTATCACATTTCTTGCCCATTTTTGATGAGCCCACATTCCTGGAGTTAAATTTTGAAATGATCCAAGTCAGTGCCTTTACCTTCTGCCTTTACCGCAAACTCCATCTTTCTCTGTCGGAGATTCCACTCCCTACCAGGTCACGACCTCTGATTGAACAGATTGCTCACAACCAAAGCAACCTATTTAGCCAATTAAGCTTCTGACCCCAGGCCATCAACAATAACTTGCATTGATATGGTGCCTCTGATGCAGCAACACTGTCACAGTCACTTCTCAAAAGCATAATCAAGGCAGAAAATGAACTCAAGACTCAAAGAAGCGAAGGTTAGGGTAGAATATTAAAAGTATAGAGGAGGAGATGGAGGGCTTTAGGCAGGAAGTCAGAGAGAAAGAGAGTGAATCAGCTGAGGATACAGCCACTAACTGTGGCCTACCATAGGAAAGAGAAATGCAGTTATCTGGGAGAGCTGGGATACACCAATAGCGGGAGACAAGACCATGAAGGAACTCAAACACATTGGTAAGAATTTTAATTTGGAGGCTTTGGAGAGCCAAGAGGTCAGCAAGGACAGAAACGAGGGACAAGCATTAAGTTGAGTGAGATTCAAGTCCAATGTAAAAAGATATAAAAACGTTAGTTCTGTTTTTCTCTCTCCACAGATGCTGCCAGACCTGCTAAGTTTCTCCAGCACTTTGTCTTTTTTTTTCAGATTTCCAGCATCCACATTATTTGCTCTTGTTGCAATAGTTATGCCTGGGTGTGCCACGGTATGAATTAGTGATTCAGCTAGCACTGGACTTATATATCTGCAGAGACTGGCAACGTTACGAAGGTGGAAGGAGGTTTTATGGGCTGGAGAGAATTATGGAGATTGAGTTCAGTGTGGGCTCAGTGATTAGCACTAGTGCCCCTCAGAACCAGGGACCCAGGTTCAATTCCATCCTTGGATGACTGTGCAAACTCCACAGACAGACATTCTTCCCATGTCTGCATGGGTTTCCTCAGGGTGCTCCGGTTTCCTCCTACAGTCTAAAGATGTGCAGGCTAGGTGGGTTGGCCAGGGTAAATTGCCCATAGTTGTCCAGGGATGCGCAGGCTGGGTGGATTAGCCATGAGAAATGCAGGGTTGCAGGGATACGGTAGGGGGTTGGGTCTGGGTGGGATGCTCTCAGGAGGGTCAGTATGGACTTGAATGACCTGCTTCCACAATGTAGAGATTCTATGATTCTAAACAGAAGGCTGAGAACACAAACTATCTGGTGCAGCCTATAATAATATCCAGAAGTCAAGAGTCACCAGCACAGGTATGGAAACTAATCCCAGCTAGATTCTGTCAAGAGTCAGCACATAGATGAGGAAGAGAAGGGTCCCAAGGATAACTCCTTGAGACTCTCCAGGGGGTGTGGATGAAAATGGAATGATAAATTACTCCCCAAGTCAAAAATGCTGATAAAACGTAGTAGGTCACACAGCATCTGTGAACGGAGAAATAATCCTGGCGAAAGGAACCTGTATGCTCCCCTCCAAGCTGTACACCATCCTGACTTGGAAATATATCACCATACCTTCAATGTCGTTGTGTCAAAATCCTGGAACTCCCTCCCAAAAAGCTTCACAGGGCTACCTAAGCCAAATTGACAACAGCAGTTCAAGAAGGCAGCTCCCCACGACCTTCTCAAAGCAGCTAGGGATGGGCCATAAATACTGGCCCAGCCAGCAACACCCACATCCCACTATTGAATTGTAAGAAAATTGTAATACTCTCAAAGTCTTCCATCCTTCAGAAACTACAGTACATCCCAAACACTGCTGTCTACATCTTAGTCCTGACTCCACCATCATCATAATAAAGGCAAATATAGCAGATGCTGGCAATCTGAAATAAAAACAGAAAGAGCTGGGGAGGCTTTGCAGGTCTGACAATATGTATGGAGTGAAAATAAGACTTTTCTTCAGAGCTCGAACTTCAGAACTTTAACTTGAACACAAAACGTTTCAAGTCCAATATGATTCTCCTTCAGAACTAAAGTTCCAGTTCTGAAGAAAAGTCTTTCTGGAGTTGAACATTAATTCTTTTATTAACACACTAACACATTGCTGGGGCTGCCGAGTTCCTCCAGCATCTTCTGTTTCTATTCTATCATCACCCATACCTTCACTTACCGACCCTGGTCTCCAACACCTCAAATTTAAATTCTCAAACTCTCTCCATTACTTACCCTCTGCCAATCACCAAAACTAGCCTACATGACCCAAACTATCTATTTGATTCCCGTCCTGTGCATTGGCCACCAGAAGTGACCATGTCTTCAGCTCACCTGGGACCCAGGTGTGGAAATTCCTCCCTCAACCACAATCTGACACTTGGAGAAAAGCTACCAACTGTTGACCACCCCTTCCCAATATCCCCCCCGACCTTTGTCCGATTTCTGTTCCTACAACGCCTTGATGAAACACTTCCAAATATACTTCCCTGTTAAAAGCAAGATTTCAACGCAAGCTGCTGTTGGCATAATCACGTTAATGGAGACACGGTAAGAATAGACATGAGGATAAAGATTCGAGGGTGGTTTGTGCTTCATCCGTATCGCCTACCCAAAGTATTATGAACAGCTATTATTGTACACCAGTGAAAATATTAAGCCTGCATTGAGCATTTTTTCCCCCCAAATGAAACAGCAATTGTTTTATAAATTAGCGCAATTTAAATAAGCACCTTGATTAACTTTTCCAGGACATTTCTGCACGTCAGCTTTTTGTCACTGAGGACATCTTTCTGCTTCATCAGGACACGATAGCGGTTAAAGAATTCTTGATACGTCCATCTGAAAAATCCACAAACTCAAATAAATCAAAGCAAATCGCCAAATTTAAATCTGCAGTAAAAATGCAGAGAATGTAAAACATGAAAATAAAGAGATAAAAAGATGACTTAAAGCAAAGTGGATTACAGAACATTTCATATGATGACACAGTGGGACTTCCACATTTCCTCTTACACTGTGCACATTACCTTGATGGGAAGCCAGCAGCACTTATCCTAATGGTTTCGAGTACGCCACAAGCTCGAAGCTGCTGTACAGCTCGTTTTGGATCGAACCTACAAAGACAAGTACATGTCAAGGTCTTCTCATAGGTGTGAATGCAAAATGATCAAGTGGACCAGATTCTAAACTGAAGCAAGTCCTGTAATCCTACCCTAGCCCTGCTCACCTCTAGCCTGGGATCCACCAAAAAACGCCAAGCCTGGAGTAGCTGTCATACCAGCAGCAGCCACCATCTCCCTAATGGCGCTGCTGTTCCACAGTCCCACTTACAGCTCTCTGAGATGGGGGGTGGCATCATTATCCCCATCAGAGGCCCATTAACTGACCAAGATGCAGCCAGCCTTTGTGAAAAAGGGGCAGTGCAGGGCCGCAACCCAGGAGTCTGCCCAATAATCCGTATTTAACCCCCATTACCACAATGGAAGAATACAATAATCAAAACAATACTGTGCACCAAGACAGTAAACAATGAAGTGGTAGCATTCAGAGGCAAAATTAACCTGGTCCTGTTTGTATTCAGCACTACATCTCATGCAAGCTTCCACTGTACATAGATTCCCTCTGTCGGGATTCAGAGCAACTGCAGTCAATTCAAGGCCAAACTTCACCAGCAGCACACTTTTGAAGATAAAACACTTTAATGTCAAGTGTGTCTTAAAAAGATTAAATTCTCAGTGGGTGGACAAAATCTCTCTTAAGCTCATTTGCCTTATCCAGTTCAGAGTGATTCAGGCCCAAAAAGCAAACCTGGTTCTCATCTGTCAACAGCAACCATAGCAACAAGCTCAGAGTCACATCATCTGATGGTTCAAACTCTTTCTTATAACCTTTTGATGGGAGAAACTAACGGTTCAGTGTGAGGATTTCAAGAGTGAAAGCTTTCAATTAATCAACTTCCTCCCATACTGCGCAACTGGCAAAATTTATAAGATTACAATGGAGACATCTTAAAAGCAATGTATCATTACATTGACTGAGCTGAGTCATACAGCACCAAGCTCACACTTCATGTGTGATAGAGGGGTACATTGGGCCATTATACAGCTCACGCCTCTGCCAAAGAGAGTCAGTCATTAAAACTTCCACTTATGCAACAGGAACAATTCTAGCAATGGACAACCCAGAATCATTTCTGCAACAGAGCTTCCAACATGTTATTTAACAATGCATTTCCTAACACCACTATGGAAGCACTTTCATCACCAATGGTTCAAGAAAAAGCACCAACATATAAGAACAGGGCAGTATTTTCTGTGTTGACTATTTCAGGTGAACAAATAAACGATAACTTGAACGTATCAAATAGGAGCAGGAACAGGCAAATCAGCCCTTCAGGCCTGTCCCATCATTCAAAAAGATCATGGCTATTCTGTTTTGAATTCTATATTCCCAAGTACACTCGAAAACCTTTGATTTCCCAGTTCAACATGAATTAATTGACTTCCACTTTGAGAATATTCACTGACCCTCCACCTCCACAGCCTTCTGGGGCAGAGAATTTCAAAGTTGCCCAATCCTTAGAACAAAAATTGTCCTTATCTTTCTCCTAAAAAGGATGGGGACCCCTCATTTTCAAACAGTGTCCCCCTAGTTCTCATTATCTCTCCCACAAGAGGGAACATCCTGTCTATTTCCACATTACCAAGACCATTCAGGAACAGAGTCACATCAATCTTCTAACCTCCCGTGAAAACAAGCCCAGTCTGATCACCATAAGGTAACCCACACATTCCAGATACCAATCTGCTACACTGCCTCAAATCGCCTTCAAACCATTTAGATTCTTCCTTATAAAGGATACCAATGCTGCACAGAGTATTGGAGGTGCAGTTTCTCCAATGTCCTGTATAATTGAAGCCTTATAACTTCTGTACTTAAAATGCATACAGCTCCTTTAAGTGAAAATTTCAATTTTCAAATGAAATCCACATTTCATTGATGACTTTTGGGAAACGGCCGCACAAGTGCAACAACAAAAAAAAATCATTGAATCCAGAAGGTCATAAAATTCTTAATGTAACCTTTTCTTTCCTTTGTGATTGCAGGCCAGAGACTTCAAAGATTGTCTAGTTTATAGAGAACGAAGTGGTGTAAAAATGCATCTCTCAGTGACAATATGCACAGGATTTTATATTGTTCGCTGAAAGAAATGATAATGCATTCTGGATCAGTTTATGCAACTTTTCTATTTTAGCCCAACATGAATAGCAATCGACAGCAAGGGCTACATAGAATACTTCTTCTGTACACACGGTGACAGATGCCATCATCAGACATGATAGCACAGGTTAATAAAGTGAGAATGAAAGCACACTTAGTTTGGCTTACGTGAAAGCAAGTTTGTCATCATTGGGTTTAATGCATCGTACGTAGTGAGGAGTTGTAGCATTAAGGGTCTCCATCAGCAGATGAAGGGAGTTACGAAACTGCAAGAAATTGATACATACAATATTAATGTGCAAAATTGGTGGATCAGTTTGACTTTATCCTCTCACCTGTGATTTGTCGGCCTTTATTTTTCCTCAAATGTATCCTGCCTTGACACCTTATTGCCGCCTCCATGGTTACCATTGCCTTCCACTATCTTGACCCACTGACTTCAAAATTACCCTTTGAGAATCTTGGTCAGAAATCTGTTTGAGCCCAGAGACTCTCCTTATTTTTGGGGAGGGGTATTGGTGGTGAGGAGTCAGAAAAACTCAAGAGTATTATGTATTGATCCCATCCGTCTGCCTCCCAGCATCCAGCTCTCCAGCAGTTCCTCCAGAAACCTGGGAAAAAGGCGACACACCAATCTCCTCAAGTCACAGAACGGGAGCCCAGAGAACAGAATCTACAATGTAGGTCATCGGAAAGGCAAAAAGGAACACAACCAGAAGAAAGGGAAGTCCGAAAATGAGAAAAGGAGCCATTCTTTTTCATTTAGCCTAAGGCAGGTAGCAAACAATACTTTACATAAAAAGAAGAAAAATATAAAAGTAAAAACAAGAGCAGATAATTCACAAATGTGCTGACTGTTTCACATGATCTATTAGCATTGAGCTGCCGTCCTCTATAAAGTAGTAACTGGAACCCGTTTTACAGAAATCGGATAGTTTACCCACGTATTACAGCTTTGTAATATCTAATGGATTGCAGGGTTGGATTTAAAATTCTCATCCTTATTCCCTAATCCCTTTGTGGCCTTGCACTTCCCAATTTCTGGAATCTCTCCAACCCCAGAACCCTCCGCAATATCCGCGCTCCTCAAAATGTCTTTTGTGCACTCCCAATTGTAATGCTTCCACCGCTGCTTCAGCTGCCTTAGCCCCAGGTTCTAGAATTACCGCCTTCTTACACCTCTCTATCTCTCTTACCTCCTGGAAAAAACTCCTCAAAACCTTTATGCAGTTTGATGTCACCCTTTCTTTTACAATGTTTCTGTGAAGGCATCTTGGAATCTTTCATTATGTTAGAGGTGCTATGTAAATGTAGATTGTCGGTGCTGTTGCTGTCCAAACAATGGGAATGCAACAAATGATGCTCGCTACAGTCTCTCGACCAAATAACAAAAACATTTTGCCTCAAAGCCCCAGTAAACTTTTTGCCTCATGTACACAGGGTCCCAAACTCTCCTTCACAGTAAGAGCCCTGAGCCCTGTTTGAAATCCTGAGGTAATGCCAATTTAAATAATTTGAGCAGAAGCCAGCACTTTTTTTGAGTGTGAGCGAGAGAGACAGAGAGCGAGAGATAGACAGAAGAGGAAGTGTAGAGAGAGAATGAGAGCGTGAGTGTAGAGAGGGACTGTGTAAGTGAGTGAGAGAGAGATTGTGGAGAGTGTGTGTGAGAGATAGAGACAGAAAGAGTGAGAGCGAGACCACGTGTGAATGTGTGTGAGAGGGAGTGCGAGTGAGTGAAAGTTTGTGCATGACACAACATTAAGAGGGAGAACAAGTGGTCATGTTGACACAAAAGAGCCTGCAGAGGGATATAGACAGTTGAGTGGGCAGAAATTTGGCAGCTGGAATATAATATGGAAAAATGTGAGGTCATGCACTTTGGCTGGAAGAATAGAGGAATTGAGTATTATTGAACTGGAGAAAAACTGTGGAAAGTTGCACCATAGAGGGATTTTGGAGTGCTTTTCCATGAAATTCAAAAAGCGAGCATATAAATTCAGCAGATAATAAAAAAGGCAAATGAAACTTTAGCATATATTTCAAAGAGAATGATGCATAAAACTATGGAGGTCTTGCTGAAACTATACAAGGCAAGAGTCAGACCATAGCTGGAATATTGCAAATGGTTTCGGTCCCCTTCTCCTCAGACAGATACAGTGGCCTTGGAGACAATCCAGAGAAGGTTCACTATACTGACAGCAGTTATGGAGGGATTTTATTAAGAGCTGAGTCTGAGTAAGTTGGGCTGGTGCTCATTGCAATTTAGGAGAATGAGAGCAGACCTTATTGAAACAGATAAGGTTCTTAGGGGGCTTGAAGGGTAGGTGCTGAGAGGTTGCTCCCCCTTGTAGAAGATCCTAGGACTAGAAGGCATAATGTCAAAGTAAGGAGTCACCTATTTAAGACAGAGGAGGAATTTCTGCTCTCAGAGAGTACTGCATCTCTGGAATTCTTTACCGTACAGGGCTATCAAGGCTGAGCTGACAAGGATATTCATGGCCAAGATGGACAAATTTTTCTCCAGCCAGGGAACCAAGAGGAATGGGTAAAGGCAGGATAGTGGAGTTAAGGATTATCAGAACTCATTGAATGGTGCAGCAGACTCAATGGGCTGAATGGTCTGTATTTGCTCCTGTGCCTTATGTTCTTAGGACTTAAACATAAATAATAGATTTTATTTTAGGAAAAAAAAAGAGATTTGCACTCTACTCAAAGTACTAATAACCTCAGCAATTAATATATGCGTCATCAATTGGCCATACAACGGTTTTCAGTCTTGACATAATCCAAGCTGATATTTATTTTAAAACAATGCGTATTTACATAGTGCTTTAGATGCTGAATATCTACCAGGTGTCTCTCAGTGCTTTACACGGAAGGAAGTACTTTTTGAAGTGTGATCATTGCTTTAAAACAGAAAGCACTGCAACCAATCTGTGTACAGCAAGCTTCCACTAACAACAATTTGCTAATCTGTTACATCATGAGGTTGATTAATGGATACATTTGGCTAGGACCCCAGGGAGAACAGCCCTGCTCTTGTTCGAAATAATGCCTCACAATCTTCTTCATCCACGCGGTCAGGGAGACGTGGTGATTAATGTCCCATGTGAAAGACAAATCTCTGACATTGCAGCACTCCATTAGGACTGCACTAGAGGGACAGCCCTCAAGTGGGACTTGAACCCAGAACCTTAAGAGTCAGGGGTGAGCATGCTACCAACTGAGCCATGGCAGGCACCCTGTTGCTAAAGATGGGCTATTTGTTTGATACAAACGAGTGGTTTGTAACATCCCTTTAGAGTTAACCCAATCCAGAATTAGCCATCTTGGTGAAGGACTGAAGTGATGTAAACAAACAAGAACCATCCCTTCTAGCGGCACGGTGGATCAGTGGTTAGTACTGCTGCCTCAGAGCGCCAGGGACCCGGGTTCTATTCCACCCTCAGGCAACTGTCTGTGTGGAGTTTGCAAATTCTCCCCATGTCTGTGTGGGTTTCCTCTGGGTGCTCCGGTTTCCTCCCACAGTCCTAAGATGCGCAGGCTAGGTGGATTGGCCGTGCTAAATTGCCCATAGCATTCAGGGATGTGTAGCATAGGTGGGTTATAGGGGGATGGGTCTGCGTAGGATGGTCTGAGGGTTAGCGTCAACTTGTTGGACTGAAGGGCCTGTTTCCACACTGTAAGGATTGTATGATCTTCTGTAAAGGGCAGTAATGGACCAGTCACAGTAAACTAGCAACTCAATACCCAGCTTCTAACTTCCTAATCTTTTTCAATCTGAATCTAAATTCTCCAACTGAAAGATTTCTTTTGGTTTACTAGTGAAGGTCCTCTGAGCCAGTAATTGCTACACTAGATTAAGTGCAGCAGCAATATAGGCATGCAAATGTTCTACACCTTGGAGCTCCTCTTTCAGAAGCCACCTCAAGCCAAGCCCCAGTCTTACCTGGTGTCCCACTGATTTCTTGTGCTCTTTGCTGGCCTGCAGTGATCGAGGCTTAGCAGATTTCACAGTTGCCCTGGTAACAGGGGGACGTCCTTCAGTAGGGCTGGTAGCTGGCTTCTCATCTTGGAAGAGCTCCGCAAGCAAACTCAACTGGTTTGGTGCGAATCACAAGAACAAGCAGAGAAAACATTCACATTAGCAAGTCTTTAACCCCTTGTTCCAAAAGCTCACACCAAAGAAACCAGACACCGGGTTTGCTGTTGCCACAGATCCACAGTCAATATTTTAATGGGGCAGCAATTCTATAATTGGCTCTTAGAAAAGACAAAGATTCAATTTGTGCACTGATCCAATTGACAACTCAATGATACGAAACGGAACAACATAAAAATTACAGCACATAAACCCAAATTAGCTCAATTGTTCCATTTTCACATGATCGTCCTCCCAGCTCGCCTGATCAACATACCCGTCCATTCCTTTCTCTCTTATGTACTTACCTAGATTCCCACGAGGTTAGTCACCTGCAATGCTCTGTATGGCAGAAAGTCCCAAATTCTTACTATTTAACACATCGAGAAGTTGCTTCTGAATTGTTTGTTAGATTTATTCAGTGATTATTTCCCATCCAGAGGTTTAGATCTGCTTTTCTGGCTTTCCTGCAAACTACAGTTTCTTGGAACAATGGAAAGAGATGGCCCAAGCACTGAGTTGAACTGGATCAGACCGGAGCTGACCGGTACAGGCTGATCTATTGTCAAATCCTCCTGAAGGAGTCGGGCCATGCAGTCACACCTTATCTTCCTCCACAGGAAAGGTCCTGAATATTTGACTTTTCCCAACGTAAATGAAGGCTTTGTTTCATCATCGTGGGGCCCACTACACGTCGAGCTGTAACTAAACAAATTCCCTTTTCTGGAGGGCCGGGACATCTCGGCAGAATCCGGTGTCTCGTGCTTGCTCATCATGAGAGGCAATGTCAAGGGTGAAGACAGATGTGTGCCACCCTCTAAAAATGTTCCAGGAAAGTGATCAAACCCAACGACTTACCCAACATTTACAATGGAATGGAGACATGCATGACAGACAGTGAGGTTGGGAAAAAAAGGCCTTCAACGCAAAAATCAAATCCAGTTCTATGTAAATTTGTGCTAAAATACTTAATTTGCCCTGAGTTTTCCCCAATCCATGAACTCTGAATGTGTTTTATTTCACATAGGTCACCAGTTCAACTGATTTACAAAGAACACGATTAAGTGTTGATCAGGTTATATGCTCCAATTTTGACCTGAAGTTCTCAATAATTCACCTCAAGACACTAAATTACTAAGGACAGCTGCAATACTTAATGTTCATTTTTTTTAAACCAGAAAGCAGAGAAGGGGCTCTTATGGTGCAGTGGTAAGTGTCCCTACCTCTGGATCGGGAGGCCCAGGTTCAAGTCCTACCTGCTCCAGCTTTGTGTGAGAATATCTCTGAATCAGGTTGATTTGAAAATATCCACCAGCAAGCACAGGCAGAGAACAGAGCTGAAGGTTTCTAATGAAGGGACAAGCTCCATATATACACTGTCCTCTCACATTGCCTCAAAAGATTGCACACCAGTTGCAACAAAGGAAATGGCATCTTCATTTTTCTACATGACACCGGAATGGTACAAGATCAACTCACTATTTTGAGAGAAGTCCCCTTTCCAATCTCCCTGTAATTTACCACTAAACACACCTAGAATACCAACACTGATTTATCATACAGCGTACAGCCTCAGAATGCAGTCAGTTATTACTATGTAACTGAAAGTAATCATTACACTGCTGTGTTGATGGTCTGAATGCATCAAACATGGAACGTTTGAACTCTATGTGCCCTCTAAATTACAACTCCTCTCTATTGAAAGCACTGCCTCATGCTGGAGAACAGATTCGTCGTCGTTTCTTCAGTGGTTTTTCTTCACGTCCTTGTTTCTGGACAGGGGCCAGATGAATGATGTCACCACCAAGTCTCATTTTGCCTGCATCCGCCACACTTGCACTCTTTGGCAATCATCGTTTTCTATCTTAGAGAGTCCCTCAGGATCAAGCACTCATTTGTCCACTCTGCTTCGATTGGTTCGGAGCTGGCGATGAGTCCAATGCTCAGTCTGCCATGCGTGGGGATGGTGGTACTTGGAGGATTGGGAAGACAGGTTGTTTGGCAAATTGTGCGCTCCCTCCAACAACTCACCATTGCCCCTACACGTCCCCGATCTCAATGTGCTCACTGCCTAATGGAATGAGCCTTCTTCATCATGGTTTGTCACAAGCCAGACTCTCCTAGAGGCAACGGCAGTGTTTGATCTCTAGGGGATGTTCTGAGGATAATCCCATAGCAATCCTGCTGTTCCTCCAGGGGGACTGCTGTTGCTGCATCCAAGCTGTGACAATAGCAGCTGATTGGCAGTAATTCTGGTGTCAGGAATGTCATCGACACACGCTGACAGCAGAGCTGGTTTTCAGTGATTAGCATCTCGACACTGGCCAAGTGGCTAAGACTAGTTGTGGCTTCTACTATGTACCCACACATCTTCACATCACCCCAACTGTAGGTGACACTCATGCAGGACGAGCTTTAATGGCAGGATCAGCGCGTGATCTTCTGCTTCGGAAAGACTTCGTAAGGAATCACAAACAAGGGAGACACTGTCTCAGGCAAAGAGGTCAGTCATATAGTGCTGTATGGAGAAGAAACGTCTCCACTCAGGGAACTGGGTACTTCTAGAATTATTAACAACAGAGGGTTGTGGATGCTGCATTAGTGAGTAAATTCAAGGCAGAGATCAAGACATTCAAGGAATCAAAGGCAATGGAAAGCTGGTGAGAAGATGAGTGGGTCATCCATGATTATATTGAATGGTGGAGCAGGCTTGAAGAGATAAATGTTCTAGATGTCCTTTTATCTCAAATGTTTTTGTTTCATTCAGGGTAGTGAAAGTACTGACTAGAGCTAGAGGGCAGCCAAAATAAGCATGCACATTTAAAAATCGACAGTATTTATAGATAAGACGGATATAGTGAGGGTGACAAGGGCACTAATGTCTCTATTCAATATCCCCATGCAGCAGACAGATCAAGCAACATCCTTCTTGTTTTTTTTAGAATGGTGTAGCCCTGGGGCTTTCCAGCTCATGCAATAGCCAGAAATACAAACTGGAAATTTTTAAAACTTTTACCTTCTGAGGAGTCAACGTCCGCGAGAATCAAACAGGGTAAAAGAAACATAACAATCAGCATTGAATCAGAAAGTGTAGTCAAATAAAAACAGCGCAGTGCCCAGTGTTTGGAGTTTCTCTCTCTCTGTCTTCACCTGCTCGCTCCCTCTTTCACTGTAATAATGTTCCACCAATAGCTATTGCCCCTTAACATCAATTCTACATAGCCAATGATAATGCAGGATTTCTTGATGTCAAAGGCTTCAGGATGGGTGAGGTGACAGAAGTGGCATTGGCAAGGTGGGCAGCAGAAAACTGCACTGGGAGGCTTCTCATAGGAGGGCAGAGATATTTATCAGGTGTCAACACCATGGAGACAGCCAGCTGACTTATATACTCAGAACCCAACAGGGGATGGCCCTGTCTCTATCCCTCTCAGCCCCTCCTTCTTTTCTCTCTCACATCCACCATACACACCCACACCTGCATGCACCCATGTGGAGAGGCCATCAGCTCACTGGAGGAATCCTCATTAATGTTGGTTGAGTTGGGCAGCAGAACCTCCCATCAGATTAACTCTAACTCTCAGGGCCTCATTATGGACAAGGCCACATACTTTCACCACCATGTCCACATAGTCACTTCCACCAGGGGGTGCTAGATACCCATCAAGAACAGGAACCCAGGCCAATCTTTCCACCCCTTAACCAGGCACATTTTAGAATTGATCCCAAACAGAGATGCATTAACTCAGCACAGGTATGGCATCAGGCTTGCAACCACTCTGCTGTGTGTAACCTATCTACATGGACCATTTTTTTGGGTGGGCGGGGAGAAGAAGAATTATCAAGTCCACTTTGTTGCTTAGAGGCCCAATTACCCATTAAAAATGTACAGATGTTCCTTAAGCTCCCAATTAGACCATGACATGCTGACGTCCCTGTCAATCAATCTAACGATAATTTAGTGACAACTTTATGTTTTATCAACCACTGATCCTAAACACCCAGTCAAGTCTCATTCCCCCAGTTTGGATCAAGGGATGTCCACGTTTGTTTCTAAAAACCCAGAATTGTCAGAATTTTAAAAATTGCAAAGAAAGCGCTGTTTTTTTTAAACTAGCATTAACGTTGCTTTGCATCAGTACCAAGGTTTCAAGTTACAATCCGCATGCAGAGAATTCCAAATAAATGTTACATTATTTTGTAGTTATCTCGTGGAGAACTGTTGACAGATAACCAGGTGAGATGCAACTTTATAACAGGACTGCTGCATTCTGTAATACACAATATTTTTCAGCAACAAGAATCCTAGTTCGTTACAGCTCAAGATTTCCACAGGTAGCTCAGAGCACAGTAACACTCACCTTGCTTGCCTTCAGCACTGTGATCTGTTCCTCATACACTGTATCCTTGTTCTTTTCCAAGAAACCCTCACACTGGTACTCAACCTGTTAAAGACCACCAGGAACAACACTAGATTTAGGTCAATGAGTAATCTCCACAACTTCCTGAAAAAGAAGGTCACAGTCAAAATTGATTCAAAGCCAAATGCAGGAACGTGGAGACGTGTGCTTGACACAGCAATGCAATCAAGGTCAGAGAACTGCAGAGTAGTAGATCTGCTTTTAAGAAGCTAAAATATGGTTAAGTGTCATTGGAATGGTAAACATCAGAAGACCAAACATTTAAAATTCAAACAAAACAATTTTTAGGAGGATTGCAAGTTCTGTATTCCTATCCAAGCATATTACAAGTTTCAAACATTAGAGAGGTTGATCAATAAGACTGAAATTTTCTTTAAAAGAATCCAGATAAAAGGACTGCATCTCTGCTATAAAGCTTGAAGCAGCTCGATCTGAACCAGATTAATCTGCTTTCATACAGTATACAGTAACCAAACACACAGGATTCTTTCAGAAAAGAATTTCAGCTACCCTGAGAAACAAAGTATTTGATACCATTTATAGAAACAGACAATGGAAACAATCCCAAATAAAAACCAAAAGATCTGCGGATGCTGTAAATCAGGAACAAAAACAAAGTCGCTGGAAAAGCTCAGCAGGTCTGGCAGCATCTGTGAAGGAGAAAACAGAGTTAACGTTTTGGGTCCAGTGACCCTTCCTCAGAACCCTTCCTGTTGTGAGGAAGGGTCACCGGACCCGAAACGTCAACTCTGTTTTCTCCTTCACAGATGTTGCCAGACCCAATGGAAACAATCCCCTTGTTCTTAGCAATAAGTTTCTCCCTCAGTATACAAGGTAAAGTCACCACAGATTCACTCTCTCAGTACAGAGAGATGACTGGTGGTGGTTTAAACCTTAGGGTCACCATGCCTTAGGTGAAGGGACAGGTAGGGAAGAAGAGTCCTTCAAGGTAACCTCAGCTGGTGCAGGAATCGAACACATACTATTGGCATCACAAACCAGCCATCCAGCCAACTGAGCTAACGGACTCCCTCCGTTAGCATAGAGCAACAGAGACACAAGTGACCCTACTGAAGGGCAGCCTAAAGTGTCCTGGTGGAATCGGAATGGGTTTTTAGGTTGGTAATACAGATCTTAGAACAACGCTATTGAACAACGCTATCTTTCTTTTACCAACTTTATTCCTCTCCAGGAGGTACGGAATTCAAAAAGTTGCTCTTCAGTACCTGACTGCAGGGGTCATTATTTAGGAAGGTTTTATCTGACTTTGATGGATACAACATGGACAAACAAGTGCAAACCCACTTCCAGTTACAGACATTGGATAGTAAACAAGGGAAGCACTGTCCTTGACTCAGGTCCACACAAACAGAGCTTAGGAATGATTTTGAAGGGCAGAAGATTAAAAAAATAAAAGCTGTCTGAGCAACCAACTGTGCAGCCAGCAAAAGGACTGGGATCTTTATGCATTCACTGCTGAATTTCAGTGAAACAATACGTGAACCCTGTACATGCAACAAGAGATAGTTTACCATTGTTCTCACCAGCTGGTCACCAAATCATTCATTTATACCTCCCAACATGGAACAGATTAAGAAATCCAAGAGATTAACTGTAAAGCCCTTTTACCTTGTCAGCAAAGTGCTGGACGATGAAAGCCTTGTTTGACAAGCGTGGTTTATGAAACAGCGCACTCTTGTTTAAGTGAGTGTTGTAAAGCTTCTGAGCCCATGTGTCATCAGATCCTTTGGGCATCTTAATGTGAAAGAAAGAACAATGCCAGAGAAGAAGAAGAATCAGTGTGTGCTTTTGTAAAATTAGAAATTAGCTCAAGTGACAAGTACTCTAACGTCTACGGGCGAATATTATGCAAAAAGCAAAAGCAAGGTACTGTGGACGCTGCAGAGCTGAAATCAAAACAAAGTGGAGAAACTCAGCAGGTCTGGCAGCAGTCATTGAGAGAGAAATAGAGTTAATATTTCAAATTCAATGTGACTCATCCTCAGAACTAAAGGCAAGGTGAAGATATTAATGGGCTCGATGCTGTAGAAAAAGGTGGGGAAGGAGTGAGTGGAAAGAAAAGGAGGTCAAAGAAAGGTTAGAGGGTGAGCAAATTAAAGAACAAAGGTGTCACAGAACAAAAGGCAAAGGGAGTGGTAATGGTTGTAGAAAAGAGACAGTGCAGAGATCCGGAGGTGGTGCCAATAGCAGAACATTATAGATGGATTTCTATAGCAGCTCCTGGCTTCAGAGGTCAATTCTGTGCTGTGAATTTGAAGTCACTTGATTTTCTTCTCTAAGGGACACAGAGAAAAGGCTGGATTTTTTGCTTTTGTAAAAACAATCTGCAGGTTTTTGTGATTAATTTACCTGGTACCAGCCCACGCATTACCAGATTCAGCAAACTCAAATTCACAACTTGCTATGGCCAAATTTGAACTCTGCCTGCACGTACCACAACCACTTGGCTACCACATCAGTTTGTAATTTATTCCAAATAACAGCCAACTATCTAACAGCAGTGGAAATCTTTCTTGGCTGAACAAGCCGGTCAAAAATTAGCTGGACTAGGTGCCAGGCTTCTGTTGTCTGGAAATACAGCAACTGTCATATCTGCCTTGAATCCAAGGAATGAGCTCAGTTACTGTGATGTGAGAACACTAAGGCAAGAGATCCATCACTGAATCCAGGGCCAACCCATGTATAACTGTCAAGACTTACCTTGCACTCTTCATCCAATAGATCCAGGATGCCAAGTTTAGCTTCAATTAGGTTGATGCAAGGTTGATTGTCATAAAAATCTATTAGTGTCCATGGAATCTGCTCCTTCATATACTCCTCCTGCTCTAGTTTGAAAACATGCTAGATAGCAAAGAGAAAGTCTCTGTTAAGCATCTCTGGTCTCCAAACTGCTGAATGTATTAAATTGGGCTAAAACCAACCATCCATTTACACATTCTGTAAGGGACAGTACATATCAATGACAGGAGAAAGGGCCTACTTTCTACATTGCTACACATAGTGACTGCACTCAACGTTGTTGGGTAGTTATGGGGAACTGCACTGATCATCAAACCCCACATCCTTGGGAAAGCGCATTTGCCTCTCTGTAGAAAGCATTTGAATTCACTGGATATTGAAGGCAAGGCTCTCCAGCTGTCAGCACTTATACAGAGATAACAAAGTGTAGAGCTGGATGAACACAGGAGGCCATGCAGCATCAGAGGAGCAGGAAAGCTGACGTTTCGGGCCTAGGCCTGAAACGTCAGCTTTTCT
>NC_063364.1:19186461-19215404 GCF_021869965.1 Rhincodon typus | reverse complement strand
CAGATTCTCCAGCATCTGCAGTTCCTACTATCTCTGAAGCACTTATACAGGGCAGCTTTTATGATTCTATTTAGTCTGCAGATATCAGAAGATGTTCTGTTGTAGCCATCATTATTTGCCCATGTACTACACTTATTTCAGATTGTATCTGTGAGCCAGTATAGGGAGATAAGCCCTCAGCAACATTCACTTACACCGAAATGGCAACAGTAATATGTATAAAACCTATGCGACCCAGTGAACATCAAAATTCTAGCACCTTCCGCAACTGGTCATGGACTTTCGTATCTACTGCTTACTGTGGAACTCAGCTATAGGAAAGCAGGCAAGGACTGGTCACAAATTCCTACTAAGTTAATACGAACAGACTGTCAATAAGAGGCAGCAGAAATCAGTTCCAGCCTGTTCTCACATGTGGCCCTAAGGGATAAGAATGGTAGCAGACTGGCCCGAAACTAAGCCTTATCTGCATTTCTAAGGGAGCTATCGACACTTGGGAGTGTTCCCCCACCCCGTGAGAAATGAATGTTTGATCCCCAGGCTGTTTTAGGGGGAGTTCAGGGATGGGTGGCTGAGTGAAGCAACGGAGTAGGGGCTGATCCCCAGGAGATAGTGGCAGCTCCTTCTGGATCCAAAGGAAGGCACTTTTTTTTCCCCCCAAAATGAACAGGACTTCCATTGACGCTCATGGGGACTGTTGAAGAATCCAGAGCAGAACGAGCCCAATGCCTGCCTCCTTCATCAGTACCAAGTTTTGTGCAGGCTTCCCTTAAAACCCTATTAAAAATGGCTTCCAGGATGAAGTGTCCATTCTAAGACCGTAAAAAAATTAGCTTCCACAACTTTTTTTTTTCTTTATTCATTCACAGGACGTGGGCATCGCTGACCAGGCAGCATTTATTGCCCAGATTTTATAAACGTTGTTGAGCACTGCAGTTTAGGATATGCCCTGGGTCCAAACTGCGCAGTATTTTAACTTCCAAGTTCCCCAATTCATGGGAAGGACCCAGGGCATATTCTAAACTGCAGTGCTCGACAACTTTTATAAAATCTGAGAAACTTCCATAAAAACTAGTATTTCTGTGTTTTTATGCTTGGTAACACTGGCAGCTTGTCAGTCACACAAGCACTTAAATACCCAAATGCTTCGGAGCTAATGCATTACACAGTAAAATTCGCCACTCCACACTGCAACTAAAAACATCAGATCCTCCTGTTTGTAGAAGAAATAGTATTAGTTGAGCTGAAACAAGTTTGCAGTTGACTGTTTCTGACTTCATCCAGCTTTGCACGTTTTCAATGGAGAGCTGGAGAAACACAGAGCCCAGAAAGTAGTCTGAATGTTGAAGTTAAAAACAAAATCGTCCTCGATATTGGCTGCTCTGCTGCTGTAAGACCTGGACACTAAGTCAATTTGTTTCATTTGCGAATGGAGCTGGAAAGAACATGTACTGAATGTGTGCGGTTTTAATCCACGTGAGGTCAGAGAAGGGTGGTGAAGGGTGAGCTCCTAAACAGGAACAGGGAGAGACAGTTCAGCAGCACATTCCAGTTTGGTGCAGGCTGTGCTGATCTGATTCCACATTCGCCACCTTTATCCTGCATAATGTAGGCATTCAAACAAACTCCTTCCTGAGGGGTAAATCATTTATTTCAATTTCTATCAGCAACCACTTTCCAAACCCATAAGAGAGCAGCAGCTGCCTTCAACATATATCATAGAATCCCCACAGTGTGGAAGCAGGCCACTCAGCCCATCAAGTTCACACTGAACCTCCGTAGAGCATCCCACCCAGGCCCAGGCCCAGGCCCAGGCCCCTACCCTATTCCTGTGACGTTGCATTTCCCATGGCTAACCCAACTAGCCTGTACATCTGTGGACACTACAGACAATTTAGCATGGCCAATCCACCCTAACCTGCACATCTTTAGACTGCAGGAGGAAACCCACACAGACACCGGGAGAATGTCTGTGTGGAGTTTGCACAGTCACCCATGGGTAGAATCGAACCTGGGTCCCTGGCGCTGTGAGGCAGCAGTGCTAACCATTGAGCCACGGTGCTGCCATTTCTTTTGTTCAGTGAATCAAGCTTCCTTGGTTGTTGGGTTTCTTAGGGAATCTGCTCTAGATGTTTACAGTTCAAGCATCACAACGATAGAAATTCCACCCGAATTAAAGCACAAAACCGAGTTTTTCCGCTGACCATTGCGCTAACTGACCAACATCCAGCCCCACTGCCTTCCATAGAACCAAAGGACACTCTTAACAGATGGCCAATAAAACATCACTTGGTCAATATCAGTGTCCATGGGGAATAGCGAACCCCACAGCCAACAGCATAAAGATCAGCACAAATAAAAATATTAACACTAACCAAGAAACTAAGACAAAGTACTCACCATATTAAACTGCTGCTGTAATTTCTCATTGGCATAATTGATGCAGAATTGTTCAAAACTGTTTATCTCAAAAGTCTCAAACCTGTATAAATATTCAGAACATTAAATGCAGTAAGCAACTTAAACTCAATTCTGAAAATAAAATAAATCAGATTGATTTCAGAAAGCATTCCTTGGAGTATAGGAGTTGGGAAATCATGTTGAGGTTGTAAAGGACATTGGTGAGGCCTCTTCTGGAATAATGTGTCGGTTCTTGTCGCCCAGTTATAGGAGGGATGTTATTAAGCTAGAGAGGGCTCAGAAGAGATTTACCAGGAATGGAAGGTTTGAGTTGTAAAGAAAGTCTGGGTAGGCTGGGACTTTTTTCTACTGGAGCGTAGGAGTTTGAGAAGTGACCTGATAGAAGTTTATAAAATAATCAGAGGTATAGGTAGAGTTAATTGCAGTCGTCTTTTCCCTAGGATGGCAGATTTCAAGACTAGGGCGCACATTTTTTGAGGAGAAAAGAATAAAAAAAGACAAGATAGGCAAAGTTTTTACACAGAGTGTGGTTCACGTATGGAACAAACTTTCTGAGGAAGTACTGGATATGGGTACAATCACAACATTTAAAAGATATTTAGATACGCACATGAATAGGAAAAGTTTGGAAGGATATGGGCAGGAGCAGGCACGTGGGACTAGTTTAGTTTGGCATGGACTATTTGGACTGAAGGGTCTATTTCCATGCTGTATGACTCTATGAGCCTGGTCTGTTAGCTTTATCCCACTTGGTGTTAACGTCAGATTAATCAACTATTCTAGAAACCACCGTATTCAAACTGGCCAACGTAGTCTGCTGAAAATATTATGACAAAGTGAAGGGGGCCACGGCAATACAGCGTTAACTCAGAACTGTGAAGAGGGAGGAAGCTGATTCTATCTCCCATGATGCCTATACCCCTATCACTACCAGACTGCACAGGGAGGTGGCAAATGGACTTGGAGCTGTCAGACAGGAGCGTGTCAACAGAGTGATGGTCTCACCCTCCCAACGGCTGGCAAAAGGAAGCAATTACAGAAATTCAGGAGCAGGCTACCACACACACTCCCACCAACTGGTCACCAATTCTGTCAGATTGAGAAGGAAAACAGCAGCAATTCATGGTTGTAAGAAACAGATTCAAGAACATTCTGTCATGTACTGTAAGAAATGCTCAGATCCACAAAACATGTAAACTATGCAGAATTCAAAACAATTACCTTTAATGACGTTCTTTAGAACGTGCATATGAGAGAATGACTGTTTAAGATGTGACTATGAATCAGGATGCGTTCTTGGGACAATAGGCATCAAAGGGAGATGGGAGAAAATGGGAACAAGTACTGAATTGGATGATCTGCCGTCATCATATTCATGGTGGAGCAGAATAGAAGGGCTGAATGGCCTATTCCTACTCCTATGTTTGTGTTTCATAATAAAACACAAGAGTCTCTATGAAGCTTGATAAAGTTGCAATGCTCAAGTATGATGTAGCTTCAAGAATACACCATAGATTTATAGCACATCTGTTTTCCATTTCTTTTAGCTTTCAGCAGAAACAAATTGTGAACCTGCACAAACTTCACCCAATTCAGTCACATCTGAGAAACTTCAAACTATGGTACAAGATGTGGCAGGGCAAGTTAAGGGAGCCCATCAATTACAACACAGCTTGGATACAGTACCCAAGGGGGTGAGACAATGACAGACACTGTTTACAAGTGTAAAGTATCACACAAAAAGGAAAAATGGACATGCTAAATGAGTGGTGTCAGCTTGGGATGGTGGTAAAACCGATGCAGGAGTCTTAGAATAGCATGACAGTCAACATATGTGACCAATGCAGAGCAGCAAGGAGCCAATGGAATATGAAATTAAATAGCCAGAGCACAGAACATGTCTGAGGAAGTTTTTTTTTTAAATCATACAGGCCACAGTTCAATTATTACGTATGGCTGCTGAGCTTACAGTAAGACTGGAAAAAATTGAGCTTTCATGTCTAACGTCAGGCAACTAAGTGGTAACCATAACAGTACAATAACCATTCAATTTTAATTGATTCATCCTTATTTTCAAATTCCTCAGTCCCCCTCACCCTAACCTCTTCTAACACAACAATCTGAAATCACTGTGCTCCCCCAGTGTTGATAACTTGATCACTAAAGGCCATGCATCAGCTGCCAGGGCCCCTTCTTCATTACCTTCAAACCTATTGTTTGATCAACTTGTGATCGTACCATCTGTGGCTCAGCGTCAAATCAATAGTACATGATTCAAGATACTTAATAAGTTATGATTAAAGTGTTACATAAATGCAAGAAGCATTGCTGTATACATGATAGCTGACAATATAGAAACACAGTCTGTCAAACAACCTTCACCAAAATGGTCTTTTACTCTTCTACGCAATGATGGCATGACTGGCAAGGCCAGCATTCACTACCCATCTCAAATTGCCTCCAAACTGAATGTCATGCAACATCATTTCAGAGGGCAGTTAAGAGTCAACCACATGGGTGTACGTCTGGAGTCACACATAGGCCAGACCAGCTAAAAAGGACAGATTTCCTTCTACAAAATAGATGAATGAACCAGAGAGTTTTTAATGACGTGGTCACCATTATTGCGATCAGCTTATATTCCAGATTTATTCATCAAACTTCAAATTCAACAGCTGCTGTGTTGGGATTTGAACCCATGAATTCATCGGGACTTCTGGATTACTACACCAGTGAGATTACCACTACACTACCACCGCCCCTAAAGGGATTCCCAGAGTAAATTAATGACCTGTGGGTTTATGTTTGTAGAAATCAAAGTTGGTACCAAATGAAAACAGCAGAATGATCAAAAAAACATAGAATGGATTTCCAGACTTTGTACTGGAGGTCAAATATCCAAAAGTATTTGCTCAACAACAGAATGCTGTAAGGGAGAAACTAATAAGGATTTTTGAAACGGAAGAGTCAGAAAGCAACAGACATTGTGGTTGGGTGAACCAAGAAGGCGATGATCATAGTGAACTTCCTTCACCTTCTTCAAAAACTTTTCTTTCTTCTTTAAAATTTCACCTCACCTAACCAAGGCTTTGGATCTTTACCTGCTCTCACCTAAATGTGGCATCAACCTGCATTACTTTCCTTGACTTGCTTCATCCACATATCCTGGAAACACGCAGGATCAATTTTAAATGGAGATCCCCATGCACACCACCCAGAATCAAAATCTTATTTACAACTACATTACAGAACAGATTGTAAACTACTACCATGTGTGACCACTAAGTTGCCTTACTCTTGTCAGTAAGGGAATTCATTCTCTAGCAGGGAATTTCATGTGAATTGTAGAACATTGCAGTGGAATCAACCTGATGCTATGCTTCAAAATCAAGGTGTATATCTCCAGGAGAAAATTAAAGTAGACCAGTCTACTCACCCGTATATATCCAGCACTCCGATGAAGGAATGCTGTTTTACTGAAGCACGTAGAGCTTGGTTGACATGGAGTACAATCCAGTTGAAAAGGCTGGCATAGATATGTTTTGCCAGTGCATCTCTGGCATTGATAGCCTGAAATTTGGGCATGGGCTTGATATAGGTCTCTGAGCCAGTGACAATCTTTCTGTGACACAGCCAGTGAGACATCTGCTCATAGTCCACGCCCAGCAGATCACAGAAGATGATCAGGTGTTCAGTGTTTGGCTGCGGAATCAGAAAACCAAAATACCATCAACTTGTGCAATTTGGTCAGCTCACTTCTCTTTAACACCAGTCAGCTGAGACATAAAACAGCATTATTAAACCTGTATGTCATCAAACCCCTGCCAATCATATGAAAACAAAATAGCGCCATTGCTGGAAATCTGAAATAAAAACTGAAGGTTCTGGAAAAACTCTGCAGGTCTGGCAGCATCTGTGAGAGAGAAACAGTGTCTATGTTTCAAGTTTGATACAACTCCTCTACAGAACTGGCTTCGACTCGAAACGTTAACTCCATTTCTCCCTACTGATGCTGCCAGACCTCCTGAGTTTCTCTAGCAATTTCTGTTTTGGTTTCTCTCCAATCACATGGAAGGTATGGGTTTCAGCAAGGAGTACAAATGCACATGGTGCTTTATTCAGCTCCTGCACTGAACCAAATACAAAGAAAACAAGTTGCAATTAGGTAAAATAAAGAACTGTAAATGCTGCAGATCTGAAGCAAAAACAGAAATTTCTGGAGAAACTCTGGCAGCATCTTTGGGAAGGAAGCAGAGTTAATATTTCAAATCCAATGATTCTTCATCAGAACAGAGTCAAAATGTTAACTTTGCTTTCTTCCCTCAGGTTGTGCCATACCTGCTAAGTTTCTCCAGCAATTTCTGTTTTGGTTTCAAATTACGATGGGATACAGAATGGCATCAGAGATTGCTAAATTCATCTTCCATTTTTATCTTTTTCCTGTCCTATCCTTATTAACTCAGAACAATTACGCATAAATATTTTGTTTGTAGAATCCTGCGGCATTTCCTCTACATGACTAAAATGGATCTAAAGACCAACAGCAGCGCTGAACACGGTCACCAGCAGGTAAATTGTTTTTTTTCCCTTTAAAAATAATTGAAGTATTCCATCAGACAGTGGCCAAGTTCAGAAGCAACAAACAACTTAGTGTCAAGTAGCATTGATACCTATGGAATTATAAGTCAATCATCTATTTGCCTAACCTGTGGACAATTTGTTTAGAATTAATGCGCAGTTAGGGGAATAACAGGATCCTTTTTTTCAGGTGTTCAGACTAGTCACAATGCCTTTCCTAAATCAACCAACAGAGGGCACTTTTAACTTGTTGGTCTCAGAGAGACTGTTGTGTACAGAATTCAGACATCATCATTAAAATCACCAATGGGGCTGCTGACAGGTCAAATGACTAAAATCTCTAGTTGAAGTTTTATTTCTGGGAGGATTACAGTCCAAGATATTTTTGGAAGGGGATAATCTTAATATTGAGATTAAAGGCGAAATTGTTTATGAATGCCATGAACTAAGCCAAATAAACTTAAAGCCTACCAAGGCTTTAGTTGAAGTTTGGCATATAAATTGGAAATTATATCTTTTGTATTCTGTGTCAGTTGACATCTGTTTGCATTCCTGATGTGCATAAATGATCTGCAATTGACAAAACCTTCAGAGATATTGATGGTAAAACAGGATGTGACACACAATATCTTTAGGGAATACAGCCTGTCATTGCTTAAACTCCCACTTTAAAACACCCCAGGACGTTAGGTAAAGGGAATGAATGTTAACAGGTTATAGTGTGTTAACAGTGTGTTATTTGGGTGAAGGAATGTTAATTAATGTTGCGTTTGATTACAGTAGTAATGCAAGCCATGCCCAGCTTTTCTTCATAAAGGCGCATGTAAACGACATGCTGACATACACAGTCTCAATCTTTAAAAAGCATCAGAGTTTTTACAGTGTGGAAAAGGGTCCTGTGCCTATCACCTGTTTTCAAGCTTCTATCTCATATCCATCATTTAACCTGTAGCCCCATATAGTCTGCTTGAAACTTACAGAAGACTGAGGGCCTGGATAAAGTGGACATAGAAATGATGTTTCCAATAGTAGGAGAGACTAGGACCCAGTGACACAGCCTCAAAGCTGTGGCCCTTCATGATTGACTTTCTAAGGGGCAAGATTTATCCCTATCTACCCTATCTATGCACAGCCATCACTGGTTTCAAGCACTGTAATGTGCACTACAAATAGTAATACAAAGGAACTAGTTCCAAAGGCGCGAAAACAGAAGTTGCTGGAAAAGCTCAGCAGGTCTGGCAGCATCTGTGAAGGAACAAAATCAGAGTTAACGTTTCGGGTCCCAGTGACCCTTCTTCTGAGTCCTGAGGAAAAGTCACCGGACCTGAAACGTTAACTCTGACTTTTTTTTTCTTCACAGATGCTGCCAGACCTGCTGAGCTTTTCCAGCAACTTCTGTTTTTGTTCCTGACTTACAGCATCCTCAGTTCTTTTGATTTTTAGTTCCAAAGGCAGATCTTGTAACTGAAGAACAGAAACAGCCCTTCAGCTGTCACTAGACTGACCCTATTGTGATAAAACTAAGAACTGCGGATGCTGAAGGTCTGAAACAGACACAGACATTGCTGGAGAAGCTCAACAGGTCTGGTGGTTCTGAACAAGCATCACTGGACTCGAAACATTAACTCGGTTTCTCTTTCCACAGGTGCTGCCAGGCCTACTGAGTTTCTCCAGCAATTTTTGTTTTTTATGGATGAGTCAGAATATTTTTTTACTATAAAAGTAAATATAATTCCACTGAATGTCTTCTAAGAGTCTTTAAATATGTGGAGAATATAAAAGGTTGCGTTGTACGATATTAGCAACAAATTTTTAATTATGATTAGTGTCAGTATAACAAATTAAAATAAACACCCTTGATTAAGTTAGAAACTTCACTAGAAAAGCAGATATACAAGTTTCCAAGGAATAAGCTGATCTATTCAGCACTAATGTTTCACAATGTGATTTCAATGCAATCCAATCTTTCAAACCAACGCAAACGTTTATAGAAGTTACACACCTCATAACAAAAGACTGCTTGAAGTGGGGAACCATATTGCTGCACATACAGATCAATGTACAAGTCAGAGGCTAAGCTTGAAATTTCTCCAGTAAAACTTTGATTTTCATATAATGCATTAGTCCAAACCCAGATCCCTTCATTTAAAAAAATAGTTGCGGGCTATAAATAAATAAAATGCAGAAAGCATTTCTAGAAATCAACAGCATATCTAACATCTTCCAGGTTAGTTGCCATTGATCCCAGGCTGGTGCTTTTCTTTTACAATTTACTTGAAAATTAAACAGAAACAGCACCAACATTGCACAGTGCAATGTAAATGATATAGGCCCAGGCTGAAAGAAGCAATGTTACAAGATATGTTACAAGACAACAATGTTCCTTTTATGGAATGCAGCAGTCACATGAGGGTGTAGTAATACAAAGCCTATTAAACACAATCACATATAGGAATGTAGGAAAGGTTGTGGCAAAAGCAACTTTCATCATAGTCTGAAGACTAGGTAGGACTGAGCCAAAGCAGGGAAATGCCTGATGTGAACATACAGAAAAGTGTCTTCTTGACATTTGGAAGCTCGGGTGACACTTAGTTGGCCATACATCAATTCTATTAGGTATGTCTATAATAACATTAGAAATAAATAAGATGTTCTTTTCTTTCTAAATGCTGTATTATGTAATATTCTTCCTGGGTATAATTTGGAATCCACTTATTTAATTTGCATAATTAAACTCTGGGCAGGCAATGTTTACTGAACACGGTTGCATATTTGAACCAGGAATATTTGTACATTATTTTCTATGTGCACATGTCAGCGGCAGACACAGTACAAAGATTGCCACATAAAGGACTCTCACTCACTCTCTCTCTCTCTCTCTCTCTCTCTCTCTCACACACACACACAAATATAAGGGACAACACATCCTTGAACCAAATAATATGAATTACATCTGAGCACGTAAAGGTGATGCAACATCTGTTTAAACCATTCTCAATGTTTTAGAGCAGTTTCAGAAAATATGCACATTATTAAAGAAGAAAATAAGCAGCAAAAACCTTAATGTTATTCTAAAGGGAGTAACATTGTGCAAAATGTCTATCGCTTAACTTCAATGCAACATTTTAATAAAGAGGCAAGGTGTTATGCAGATGAATATTCCCTTTCTCATCAATAAACTGCCACTCAGAAAATCATAGGCAAATGAAAATGTTGCTGCAATCTCATGGACTGTGGCAGATGCAAAATGCTGAGGGTCTTCGCCGAGAACTATTCCAGACTATGCACAATATTCAAATAATTCTCCAGCAGGACCAAGTTTCTGAAAGGGTGCTTTTATCTGATTTTAAATGATCTAATTATGAATGGAATCACAGCTGCAACAGAGGTCAAACACATTCTTTAATTGTGGATATTAGTTCAGACTTCACCATTTTGGAGTCTCTAGATTATCAAACTCAGACTGACACCATAAACTCTCATGTCTAAGAGGAAACCAAGAATGAGCCAATACTACTGATCCAAAATATCTTAAGAGAAGTCCCTGATCCATGCAGAAAAATATTCAGTCAACCATTGTGTCTTAACAAACAGGAAGCTGCTTGATTTTCATGCATGTTGATTTGTCGACACTCCGGCACTACTGCATGTGGACAGAGACTGGGACCTGGAGATGGGAGTAGGAGAGAGGTACCAGGCAGAAACAGGTCAATCTGTGACTCAGTGATCATAGAGACAGTATCAGCAGCGCAAAGATCGGTTCTTGGCCTCCTCCACTTTCTCAACCCTTGGCTATTCCTTAGCCAACATCATTCCCCAACATGGGCCGTGCTCAAACATGCTATAACGTACCTCTGGGACAGATGGGATTTGAACGCAGATCTTTTGGATCAGAGGTAGAGCCACTACCATGGTGCCACAAGATCCTTATGCTCCTAACATTCTGCTGAAGATAATCAGTTTCACCTCTCCATAACCTCTCCTGATCTCTCCCCTATTTCCATACTCTCACACCGGTTGTTTGGATGATTCACTATCTCCTCCAATGGAACTGGAGACTGAAGCCTCGTCTTTTGGTCCCAAGCACAAGCACATTTCCAAATTGCCCTCCTCTTAGCTCACTTTCTCCAGCTAAGTGGGGCAGCTCAAAACTTGGCGTTTAATTACACCCAGCTTGAGCCTCCGACACAAGCCTGCGTCACACAACCAGTCAATTCCATCCTCCCATCCTAAAACCACCTGCCTCTGCCCCTACCAATGGCCATTGATTGCCAAAACCATCATCCATGTAAACTTCAGAGGAGATCAATCATTTGGCTGATCACCCATCATCCACCCTTCCCAACCTTCTGGCAACCCAAAGCTCTGCTGGTCCTATCCTGATCCAGATCATCCATCATTTCCACAGGTGGCACCAGGGATTGAGTGCCAATTTTTAAAATTCTCATTTTTCTTTGGGTACAGGCTCTAGCCCTACATCTCCCTAATCCCTCCCTACACCAAAACTCTGATGCCTGTGCTTTAAGATGTGTATTTCGTACATCCCTGATGTTTTCTCAATCCCAAACTTAAACTCCTTCACCTATCCTCTTCCTGATCTTTCTTTAAGACCACTCTTTGGCCAGGCTTTTGGTCAGGTCTTTCAATATGTTGTTAATTAACTTGATGCCAATTATTTTGATTGCACTGCTGAAGTGCTCTGGTACATTTTATTATTCTACAACAACTTGTATTGTACAGCACCTTTCACAATGTAAAATGCCTCAAGGTACTTCTCAGGAGTATTTACCAAATAAAATTTCGATATTGAGTTGATAAGGGAATACAACGGCAAGATGGACAAAACTTTAACAAGGAGGCAGGTGGTTAATGTGTTCCTTAAAAGAGGAAAGCTAGGAAGAGAGCTGAACCTTTTTTTTGGAGGGGGGCGTTTCCAGAGTTTAGAACCCAGGCAACTGATGGCCACCAATAGTGGAGCATTGAGACTAAGGTTGTACAAGAGGCCAAAATTGAAGGACCTCAGAAATCTCAGGGCTGTAGAACTGGACAAGGTTATAAAAGATATAGCATACACACAAATAAGCACAAGTTGTAGTTATAACTACTAAATAATTGAGCATTGTTCAGCTACCTGCCACAGGCAGTGATAAATCAACTGCCAATACTTTACAGTAGATAGCCAAGCTACCAAGATTCTCTCAGCTTGGCTTTGTCCTGTGAATTGACAAAATGACTCCAAACACACTGAGGACAATGAATTCTAGTATGTTTTGATGTCCATCTTGCTAGCCCAAGTTACTATTTGAATGCTAATCATGAATCCTTCCTTAGTACTTGTCAGCACAGTGAGCCAGAGGTTGGAAATGCTGTAGGGGGAGACCATCTTTGTACATCAATTAAACTTCAAATCATAAGAAGGACCAGAAACAGTACGTTTAAGTTGCAATTGGCTTGTAGGAAATGACAGCTGATAAGAGTGGACTTCAATATCAAACACAAGATGAATGATCAACAAAGACAACTTCTAACCTCGATGGTTAACATTTTCTTTTATATTCTGCCTCTATTTTAATGTATAAATATCCAGAGAAGGAAAAGAATGACTTTATGGTATTTTACCCAACATCAGCACACTTTATTAAGTCAGAAAGAAATAAACTGCATGATGTTTGCATTTAAATTTGTGGTACTGATAGCTGATAGCTATCAGGAAAGGTTGAAAAGGTTAGGAATGCTTTCCCTCAGAAACAGAGGACAGAAGGATGACCTAATAATATTATGAAACAGCGCTGAACCAAAGATCCATGGGCCCTATGGGCTGTTCCCAGGGAAGATACATGGAGACAGGCATCATCTGCTGCTGGAGGAACATCAATTTGGGCTGAAAATTCCCAGTCATCCAATGCAAAGAGGTATCGATGACTGAGTGTTGAAGACTGGCACATGCCAAGGTTCAGGACAATGGATTGGAGGGGCACTAAGGCTCAATGAGGAAATGTACCAAGGCCTCATCAATATCCTATGGCACCATCCCACACAACTGCAAGAGGGTGTGACACTTGCTTTTTCAGCACCTCCTTCCTTGACTGAACAAGGACCAAACCACTCCTCTCCAGCTGAAGCAACGATTCATTTGTAATTAGTTTAGTCCCGTCTACTGCGTTCGTCGCTCACATGTAGCCGCCTCTACAGTAGGGTCAACGAATGCAGTCTAGATGACTGCATTGTGCAAGTCATCTGCTTAGTCTGCAAGCATGACCCACGCAAGCTTCCAGTCACTTGGCATTTCAATACATCATCTTGCTCCCACGCTCACTATTGGGCCCTGGGCCTGCCACAGTGTTCCATTGGAACCCAGCACCAGTTGGTGGACACAGCACCTCAGTCTCCACTTAAAGTAGGCAAGTTGCAACTTCAGAACTCACCACCTTCACTCTGTGCTTCATTTTGTTAGATTATCCTCACACACACACCCCAATTCCCCAGGTCTGTACCTTGCTTCTCATATTTTTGCTTTCAGCTCAACTCACCTCCATTGTGCAATTAACACCGACTCTCTATATCCTTACCTCAGCTTCTCCACAATCATTACCACTCCATTTATCTTTTGTACTTTGACATTTGTGATCTTTAATCTCCTACATCCTCTGCTTCACTGGCCTTCCCACCTTATGTATTTGCTCCCTTGCATCTCTTTTATTACACCTCTTCCATTCGAGAAGAATCATCTTTCACTCTCCACAGATGCTGCTGGGCCTACTGAGTTTCTCCAGCATCTTCTTTATTCAGGAGACGACCACATTGTTGTTGGTCTGCAATCACATTTCAGCCGAATTGGGGGAAAAAAAATAGCAGATTACCTTCCCAAAAGGGCATTAGTTGTCATCATTACTGACACTAGCTTTTAACTATGGATTTATTAATTGAACTTAAACTTCCCCCAGCTGCTATGGGATTTGAGTCCTTGTTCCCAGTGCACTAGTCTGGGCCTCTGGATAACAGACTCAGTAACATTACTCCACTGCCTACATTAGAGAGTGCAGCATGCTCCTGCAAAGAGTAGTTGAGGCAATTAGCAGTGATACATTTAAGGGGAAGCCAAATAATCACGATGAAGGGTCCATAAGATGCAGCAGCAGAAGTAGACCATTCAAACCCATCGAATCTGCTCCATCATTCATTAAGCTAAGGCTGACTTGACAATTTTCTCCACTTTCTTGCCTTCTCCCCTTAACCCTCGATTCCCTTACTGATTAAAAATCAACCTTGAACATACTTTACAACCTAGTTTCAAGAGCCCTCTGCAGGAAAGAATTCCATAGATTCATTACCCTCAGAGAAGAAATTCTTCCTCATCCGTTTTAAACGTGCAACCCATTATTGGGAGATGATGGCCTCTGGGCAGATGGAGAGGGCTAGAAAGAGCTTGTGTGCAGCATAAAGACCAGCAGGCTGAATGGCCTGTATTTTTGCACCCTAATTCCTGCACTAGGCAAGTGTGAATTGCTGATAGTTCCTCATCCAGATTCCTGTTTGAATGAATAATTCTTGTGGACATTGGGTGAAAACGGAATTGAGCTCATCTGAGACATTCCCTCTTTCATTCTATGGCCAAATTGCATACAAACACACTTCCATCTCGAATGAAGAATTTTGATCACACATAAACCAGGAAGAGCCTTCAGAAAATCCCTCAAGCAGCCCATGAACACAAAAGCTGAATCTCTGAAGGAAGATGACAGTAGCTGTTTTCAATTTCTCTCCACAAATACTGCTAGGCACTTCAAGTTTCTCCAGCAATTTCTGTTTTTTTATATTTCAGATTTCCACATCCTCTGTATTTTGCTTCTATCATTCTTGCAGCCTTTACTGTGGCCACATCCCAACAAATTGAACAAACTCCAGAGATTATCCAATATTGGGGAATACTCACAGGGATAAAGCAGTTGTCAGCATCACGCTCGTTCGACTTAATTGCCACGTTTCCCAAGTGAAGAATTGCTGCAAGAATGTGGAAGATACCCATTTGGTAGGAATCACTTATACCTGCAAAACATTTAAAGGGACTTTGTCAGACAGGTTACTTTGAAAATAAGCATCATGTCCAAAGTGAAATCCTGTACCATGAAATAAGCTGACAAATTAATCTTATTTTACAGTTTAAAATGAATTGGTTAATGGTCCCATTAAATAGCAGACAAAGAAACTAGGCACAAACCAACATCACAAACATGATTTCACCTTTCAAGCTGCAAACTTTCATTTGGGAACATTTTGAAATAATATTGTATCAGGTATTCTGGCACTTTGGCTGATCTCAAAATTCTGAGAATAATGAAAGACTACTTTCAGAGGGAAGAAAGCACATTTTTTCTTTCTCATAGTCATCGTCCTTTCCAATAGGATATTTCAAAATTGAGCGAGTATTTCTAACTATAATGTACCAGCATAGTTTTAAGTAACAATTTAAAATAATTTGGATAATGTGACATTCTGGATAGCTGCGAAGGTTGGCAATCTCTTCAAGGAAGTGTACACAATTTTCAAAAGCAAGCTAAATTGACATTGGCTCACACCTACCTGAAAAAAAAAGCAGCCTGACTTATTTCAATAGCACTGTCTGCCTGACTGACTGACTAAACAAGCAGTAAGTGTGGTGTGAGAAGCCCAGAGCACGACTTGTATGAATGAAGTATTTGAACAAGTATTAAAAACAGCTGTCACTGCAAGATGCTGACTGCTATTTAGTTTGCTCAATGTGGATCACTGACTGGACCAGCTACATAAATACTGCAGCTACAAGAGTAGATCAGAGGCTGGGAATTCTGCAGGGATTAACTCTCCTCCTGTCTCCCTAAAACTATCCACTGTCGTCTGAAGTGATGCCAGGATGAGTGCAGCTCCAACAACATTCAAGAAGCTTGAACATCCAGGACTTCGCAGCCACCCTCTTCAGTTCACACTCCTGCCATTAGGGGGCACCGTGGCTGTAAGTGTGCACCTTCTACATGAGACACAACAGCAACTTGCCAAGGCTTCTTCAATAGCACTTCCCAAACAAACCATCAACTATGACTGCCTAGAACAAGACATGGAAAAACCATCATCTACAAGTTCCCCTCACGCCACCCTGACTTGGAAAAATGTCGCTGTCCCTTCCTCATTAGTGAGTCAAAACTCTGGCACTCCCTTCCTAGCAGCTTTGTGGGTGTGCATACAACCAAACTGTTAGCAGTTCAAGGTGGTGACTCACCACCAGGGATCCACATTGAACACTGGCCTCACACCAATGACACACACATCACAAACAAACACAGCAAGAATTCCATTCGAATAATGTTCGAGAGGAAGAGGTTCAAAAGGCACTAATAGCCAAATCTGACTCTCTAGAATCAAAAGTTGAAATGTGAGATTAAAATCAATGAAACATATTGTATATTTACCTAGTAAAGAGCAAGCCTGTCTGGTATTCATCATTTCTTTGGCATCATCTATTCCCTCAATCACAGGACTGCCTCCCAAATTTGTGTAGTGGAAGTTTTGAGCACTGCCTGGAAGCAAATAGATATTAGCAGTACAGTTAATTAGCATGATATTTTTCTCCTGGGAAAAATGTTTTCAAAAAATGTATTCGGAAGATAACGTGCACCAGAGCCACAAACTGAAATTGATGTACAATAATAATTCAGATAGTTCTCTCCAGCTCATTCCAATGGGTGGGATGAGCCACCTGGGTTTTATAATCAAGGTCATTGGGGCAGCTTCCAAACCCAAACTGAAATGACAATGATTATTGCCTTGGTTGAAGAAACAGTTTTTTCTCTATCAACTGTGGTGTGGATGCAAATCCTCAACATCGGTAATGGGAGGCAAACAGCTTTTGATTGTGATACACTGTACTCAAGAAAAGTAAACATTTTGATAAGCTGTTCCAAACAGGCTAATACAATAAGCGAGTCTCTTTAAAAAGCAATTCAGAAAGGAGCACGTAGCAATGGCAATAAATTTGTTTGCAGCAAGTCGTATTATTCCTTTCAGAAACAGAGGTCTGCACTGCTTCGGGACTGTCTGGGCTAACGGGGCAGCAAGCGACTGGAAGCTGCAGAGTTTGTTACAGAATGTCAGGCTCAATCAAATCTCTTGCCCTAGTTTTGATGTGGTAGAGGGTTCTAATGTGGTTTCTCAGATAATGAAGGAACCTAAATCGTACAAGTCACGCTACATGACTCATATGAAAAACACCTTACTTGGGCCCATTACATTGGACCATGACATTCAACAGTGAAAAAACAAACTTGAAATAAGAGTCAAATGATAACCATTGTCAATTGTCAGGAATAACCATCTAATTCTCTAATGTCCTTTAGAGACAGAAAATGCCATCCTTAACCAGTCTGGCCTATGTATGACTCCAGACCCACAGCAATGTCGTTGACTCTTAACTGCCCTCTGGACAATTAGGAATCGATAATAAATGCTGGTCTAGATAGTGACGCCCTCATCCCATTAACAAATAAAAAAAACTTGCTGTTAAGTTTTAAGAATGAGCCAGAGTTTCTCTGCTCATGATTTCAAAGTTTAAGGTGAGAAAATAATGGTAAACATACTCAGCCTGAGAGTTTTGAATTCTGGTAAATGTTTAGAGGCACACAGCTGGTACAGAATATGATAATTTCTTTCATCCTCAGCCTGGAAGAGAAGGCAGATGTCAGATTCAAATCTCAAGTGTATAGCTTTAAAGTAGAACCGTAAGGATATCACTAACACCCAAGATGCGTATGCAGATACAGTTAGTAATAGTCATTGAGATCGACAGCACAAAAAATAGACCCTTCAGCTCATTCGCATCCATGCTGGTCAAAAACAACCACCTCACTTTTGTCATCCCATTTTCCAGCACTTTGTCCATTGTCTTGTATGCATTGGCATCACAAGTGCACACATCTAAATCCTTAAGTGTTATGAGGGTTTCTGCCCCTACCACTTCTAAAAGCAGTCAGTTCCAGATTCGCACCACTCTCTGGGGGAAATGGTTTTCTATACATTCCATGTAAACCTCTGCCTGTGCTGACTGGTCACTGATCCCTCCATCATGGGGAAAAGTTTCTTTTTGTCCACCCATGACTGTGCCCCTCATAGCTCTATATTTCTCAGTCATTGTGGGGAGGATGGGAAGGCAATGGTCTAGTGGAATTATCACTGGAATGTTAATCCAGAGAACTAAGTAATGGTCTGGGGACCCAATTCAAATCCCATAAGGGCATATGGTGGAATTTGAATTCAGTAAAAATCTGGAATTAACACTCTGATGATGACCACAAATCCAATGTTGATTGTTGGGGGAGAAAAAAAACATCTGGTTCACTAAAATATCCTTTAGGGAAGGAACTGCCATCCCTACCTGGTCTGGCCTACATGTGACTCCAGACACACAGCAATGTGGCTGACTCTTAACTGCCCTCTGGGCAATTAGGGATGGGCAATAAATGCTGGCCTAGCCAAAGCCGCCCACATCCCATCAATGAATTAAATTAAAATGTTTAAATTAATAATGTCCCTCTCCATCTCTCTGCTCTAAGGAAAACAATCACAGTACGTCTAATCTCTCCTCATAAATGAAACTCTCCAGCCCAGGCAACATCCTGGTAAATCTTCTCCCCAGTGTAGTTACGTCCATCTTATAAGTGAATTTCAGAACTGCACACAATATTCCAGCTGTGGCCTAACCACAGTTGAATCTAGTTGCAGTATAACCTCCCTGCTCTTAAATGCTGTGCAGTAATATGTAATCATGAGGCACCTCCCAGCCCCATTAACACTTCCTGTTCTAGCCATCCACAATCACATGGCTGGGAGTATACAGCAGTCTGTCTGTTACTGCCACTCAGAGCCATGGAGTTATAACGTACAGAAACAGAGCCTTCAGTCCAACCCATCCATGCCAACCAGACATCCTAAACTGATCTAGTCCCATTTGCCAGCATTTATTTGCCGCACAGCCCTCTAAACCTTTCCTATTCATGTACCCATCCAGATGCCTTTTAAATGTTGTAATTGTACCACAGCCTCCACCACTTCCTCTGGCAGCTCATTCCACCCTCTGCATGAAAAAGTTGCCCCTCAGGTCCCTTTCAAATCTTTTTCTTCTCACCTTAAACCTATGCCCTCTAGTTTTGGACTGTCCTACCCCGGGAAGAAGACCTTGTCTATTTACCCTATCCATGCCCCTCATGATTTTATAAACCTCCATAAGGTCACCCCTCAGCCTCTGACGCTCCAGGGAAAAATAGCCCCAGCCCATTCAGCCTCTCTCAATAGCTCAAACCTTCCAATCCTGGCAACATCCTTGTAAATCTTTTCTGAACCCTTTTAAGTTTCACAAGATTTCTCCTATAGAGGGAGACCAGAATTGAACACAGTATTCTAATCATGTCCTAACTAATGTCCAGTACAGCCACAACATGACATCCCAACTCCTACCCCCAATGCACTGACCAATAAAGGCAAGTGTGCCGAACACCTTCTTTACCACCCTGTCTACCTGCGACTCCACTTTTAAGGAACTGTGTACCTGCATCACAAAGTCTCTTTGTTCAGCAACACACCTCAGGGCCCTACCACTAACTATATGAGTCCTGCCTTGATTTGCCTTAACAAAATGCAGCACCTCACATTTATCTAGATTAAACACCACCTGCCACTCCTTGGCCCATTGGCCCATCTGATCAAGGTCCCATTGCACTGTAAGATAACCTTCTTCACCGTCCACTACATCTCCAATTTTGGAGTCATCTGCAAATTTATTAACCATTCCTCCGAAACTCACATCCAAATCATTCATATAAATGATGAAAAGCAGTGGACCCAGCACCGATGCTGTGGTACACCGCTTGTCACAGGCCTCCAGTCCAAAAAACAACCCTCCTCCACCACCCTCTGTCTCCTATCTTCAAGCCAATTTTGTATCCAATTGGCTAGCTATTCCTGGATTCCATGTAATCTAACCTTACTAACAAGTCTACCAAGTGGAACCTTGTCAAATGCCTTTCTGACATCCATACAGACAACGTCCACCACTCTGCCTTCATCAATCTTCTTTGTCACTTCTTCAAGTTAGTGAGACACCATTTCCCACACACAAAGCCATGTTGACTATCCCTAATCAGTCCTTGTGTTTCCAAATACATGTAAATTCTGTCCCTCAGGATCCCCTCTAACAACCTACCCACCACTGATGCCAGGCTCGCCAGTCTATAGTTTCCTGACTTTTCCTTACCCTCTTTCTTAAATAAAAGGCACCTCGTTAGCCAGCCTCCAGTCGTCCAGCACCTCACCTGTGGCTTTCGATGCTACAAATATCTCAGCAAGGGGCCCAGCATTCTCTTTACTCGCTTCCCACAAATTTCTGGGATACGTCTGATCTGGTACTGGGGATTTATCCACCTTTATGCATTTTAGGACATCCAGCATCTCTTCCTCTGTAATATGGACACTTTTCAATATGTCACTATTTATTTCCCAAGTTCTCTAGCGTCCATGTCCTTCTCCACAGTAAATACTGACGCAAAATACTCGTTTAGTATCTCTCTCATTTCCTCTGGTTCCACACATTCACAGCCTTGCTGTTCTTTGATAGGCCCTATTCACTCCCTAGTTACTCCTTTTCCATTAATGTATTTGTACAATCCCTTTGGATTCGCTTTAATTCTATTTGCCAAAGCTATCTCATGACCCCCTTTTGCCCCCCTGATGTCCTTCTTAAGTATATTCTTGCTGCCCGTGTGCCCCTCTAGGGATTCATATGGTCCCAACTGTCTATACCTGACATAATCCTCCTCCTCTTTCTTGACCAGGACCTCAGTTTCTCTAGTCATTCAGTATTCCCTACACCTACCTGCCTCTCCACACTAACAGAAACATACTGTCTCTAAACTCTTGCCTCCCACTTTCTAACTGTCCCTTTACCTGCGAATAGCCGCTCCCAGTTAACTTTTGAAACCTCCTGCCTAATACAGTCAAAATTGGCTTTACTCCAATTTAGAACTTTGACTTTTGACTTATGATCACCGGCCCCAAAGTACTCTCCCACTGCTAATTCAGTCACTTGTCGTGCCTAATTTCCCAAGAGACGCAAAGTGAACAAGGAGGAAAGCCACCTTTATAGATCAGTACCAGCCTGGAAAGTCTGTCACCCACCACTCCCCCTTTCCCCTTAACAGAGGATTCAACTCCTTAAGGCACTACACTCAACAACTCAGATATGAGATAAGACATCTTAGGGAGTAGGCAATGGCCTAACGGTATATTGCTAGACTATTAATCCAGAGAACCAGGTAATGTTCGAGGGACCTGGGTTCAAATCCCACCACAACAGGTGGTGGAATTTGAATTCCATAATAATCTGGAATTAAGAATTTAATGATGACTAGGAATCCATTGCCGATTGTCAGGAAAATCCCATCAGGTTCACTAATGTCCTTTACGGCCGGAAATCTGTCATCCTTACCTGGTTTTGCCCAGATGTGATTCTAGACACACAGCAATGTGGTTGACTCTTGACTGCCTTCTGGGCAATTAGGGATGGCCAATAAATGCTGGCTGAGCTAGTGATTCCCACATCACATGAATGAATTTTTAAAAATGGTAAATGCTGAGAGGTGAACTCAAGTAGTGGCAGTAGGATAACACAGGCTCTCTCAGCTTTTAATAGACCAGAAGCTGTGGTTTCCACCTTCATCAATATTATAGTCCAAATCATCCTGTGTAGTGGCTCAAAAATCCCAACACTTTCCATTAAAGTGCTAGTAAACTACTTTCAACAATTACTGGAAGCTGTCAACATGCACAATACATGCAGTCCCTATCTACATACTTTCAAAAGATCTTTTAGGCATATGACTGTATAAAGATACAATAATCCCAGAGGACCAAAGAGTTGAAGACACCAGAGAATCTGGTCCCAGAAGATCAGAGAGTTGCTCTCTCTCATTAGACAGTTGCACGATTAGTGGGTAGCACATACCTGAAATACAACTCTCGACTTTTCCAACAGGTAGGTTCTCATGTTAGCTCCAACGATGCGATACCTTTTGTCAAACCCAATTTCAATGTACTTCCCAAATCGACTACTGTTATCATTCCTGGTCGTCTTTGCGTTTCCAATTGACTGCCAAGCAAAAAGAGACATGCACCTTAAAATGATTGGTTAACCAATGCTGATAAGGACAAACTTTATCATGCCACCATTAGAGGATTGGGCAGACCTGTATGTTAATGCCAAACTGGATGAAAACGCTGGCAGAATTATACACAGAGTCAATCAGAACAGAACTGATTAGTTCTTCAAAGAGTTTGGACATTTGCAGAAATTTCAGGTCCATTAGTTTAGTCATTATACTGAGACACAATAAATTGCAAAGAATAATATAATTTTGAAAATCAGTCTCTCAAAAACAGACAGTAGTATGTGCAAAATATTATTGTCCAATTTTGTCTTGGCACAACCTAATCCAAAACAGCTGGAGTAATTTATCTTACTGTAAGTTTCCTAAATGATTTGGGCTCTTGCAGCACAGTGCTAGTGTCCCTATCTCTGAGCCAGGAGGCCTGGGTTCAAGTCCCTCCTGTTCCAGAGGTGTATAACAACATCTCGGAGCAAGGTTGCTTAGAAAACATCTTTCCCTAGTGATCTGAAGTTGCACCGCTCTGCACTCAATTCCAGTGGAATTTCTGCACCAGGTTAAGAGGGGCAGCTGAGAACTGTTTGATAATTCAGCACAACTGGAGGACATCAAGAGTCTCAGTCAGTCCATACTGAAAGCGGCTGCAAGTTCTTGAAAAACATATGGTCTTTCACTGGGGTACAGGTTGCAGCTTGATGAATGACGATTTCTTTCATGCAATTAAATTGTGCACATCTATTGCAAATTACTCAGTAACCAGATCAATCTTAAAACAAACTTAATGGATTCAGGAGAGAAAAGCATGCGTGATGCCAGAAAAATGCTTACATGTTTTAAAATCATTAGTCTGCCTCCATTTTACAACATATTGCTCCAAAACAAAAATGCAATTCTTTGTCCCTCCCTCTTTCAGCAGATTTCCTAAACCAGGCACCATCCGTTCAAACGGATGTTAAAAAAAAAGCAGCACTCTAATTCTGCTTCCTCTCCTTGAGAGGCACTGCCCACTTGGCCTGTAACCCTGGTAATATAGGGAAATAGCCACATGATACCAATCAGAATCCTGGCACAATGTTGTATGGTGCATCATTCCTTGCCTGAAAGCTGGTACAGCCTTGATAAGCCATCACATGCAAATCAAGTTCTGTCCTTACACACACTTTTCAGTTGGGAGAGTAATCTGCTTGGTTAGCCGCTCCCTTGCCCAAAGGCACAGGGTAGAACCGTAACATTCTGAATGCTGCAGCAACCGAGCCCAGCAATCTTAAACACGGGCCAGAGGCTAAACTTGAAGCCTTGTGGGTCCATGCAGTTCAATCTAACACAGCGAGCTGTTTGGGAGGCTGAGTACATAACTTTCTTCTTCAAACGTGTATTTCCGAAAGGTGGGATTTTTCTCCCCTAAAGCAAATGCTCCAGGTCAATAAAACAATCTCTGTCTCAGTTTCAATAAATTAACTTGCAAATACAAGAATACAAGAAATAGATGTAGACAAATGGCCAGTTAAGAGAGTTCTTGATTTAATACAATCACCATAGAATCATAGAAGCCCTAGTGTGGAAACAGGCCATTCGGCCCATAGAGTCCACACCTACCCTCCGAAAAGCATCCCACCCGGACCCATCCCCCTACCCTATCCCTGTAACCCTGCATTTCCTTCTATACATATTCAACACATCCCTGTGGATAATTTAGCTGGTGGAAACAACCTCCCTGCTCCTATCCTCTCTATTCCCTTCATCATTTTATATGTTTCTATATGATTCCACCCCGCCGACCCAATTCTTCTAAATTCCAATCAGTACAGTCCCAGTCCACTCAATGTCTCCTCATTAGGCAACTTACTCATATTCCGGAATCAACCTGATAAACCTCCTCTGCATCCCCTCCAGTACCATTACATCCTCTCTCAAGAAAGAAGACCAAAGTTGTACACCTCCTGGCAGGCCTTAGCTTCAACTCTACCTTTCTACTTTTTCCCCATACCCCTCAATTTCCCGACAGACCAAAAACCTGTCTGTCTTAGCCTTAAATGTATTCAAGGGTGAAGCATCCACAACCCTCCAAAGTTCACAACGCTCTGAGTGAAGTACAACCGTGGTCCAGTAGTTAATCTGGGTGTGTTAGTCTTCAGAGGATCAGTGTGGACTCAATGGGCCAAATGGCCTGTTTTCACACTGTAGGGATCCTATGATTCTGTGAAATAATTTCTTCTCATCTCAGTCCTAAAATGATCAGTCCCTCTTATCCTGAATCTATGCCTCCACATTTAGGCCCTTTGATTATCAGAAACAATCTCTCAGGATCTACCCTGTCCGGCCCCTTCAGAATCTTTTAAAGCAGGGACAACTCAGTTTAGAGTAGGAACTGCAGATGCTGGAGAATCTGAGATAACAAGGTGTAGAGCAGGCCAAGCAGCATCATAGGAGCAGGAAGGCTTACGTTTCGGGCCTAGAACCTTCATCAGAACCATCACAGCATATTTCAGATTTAGCCATTAGGAAAGCAGCTAGTTAGTTAAATTGCCTCTTTATCATCAATCTCACCTCCATGATGGGGTTCGAAGCCAGGACCTTCTCTTCCACATTAGCCTCACTCGCAGAGCCACTGACTGTCGCAAAGTATCGCATCGCATACTTAGCCGAGACGGTCTTCCCTGCTCCAGACTCTCCGCTAACAATGATCGATTGATTCCGTTCATCTCTGAAATACAGATTGCAAATTGTTGCGTAGTGATTAGTTAACAAAACATAAAGAAAGAGAAGTGTGCCTTCTCAAAAGTACAGATAAAAACAAAATCAGGCACGTACAAGTTATAAACTTCATTTACTACAGAGCCATTTGCAACATTTCTGAGAAAGCAGCAAATGAGGGTAGCCAACACCAGACAAGACACTGCTGGGACATAACCACTTGGCCAGAGGAGGACAACATCAATCCCACAATAGTGGAAAACATGAATCTTGTCAAAAAGAGAAACCCGTTTCCAAAGTTTTTCCAACCTGCACTCATCAGGACAAATGCAAAAATTCCAAATTTCAAATGGTCACATTAACGTACACTATAGGACAAAGAAGTGACGATTGAAAACAATATCCATAACAGTGAGGGGTGCGTTATTAAAATGGTACAGTGCATTAAAAGAAGGTTAAAGATTTTTGGTGTGAAGAGGAAAAAATTGTGCGTTTTATTCCAAGAACCATTATGTATGACATGGGGATGGTCAGTGTGCCTTTGGCTCACTTTTTCTGTGTGGGTACATCTTTTCTCATATACCACGGAAATTCAGAACCAGTTTCAACTGCTTATGTTCATACTGCATTTCTATGTTGGAAAAATGAAATGAAGGTGAATGGATTGACTGAAAAGTGCAACAGGAAAACATCCAATGCCTTATAGCACAGGCATCATGCCCCATTCCCCTACTCCGTACTCCTACACACTACTCCTACAATCAACTTACGTTGATATAATACTTTTAATCTAGTAAATGCTTTAATCAAATGCACTAATCAAAGTAAGAGAGATGACAGAAAGAGCAGTAAAATACGCAGAGAGTTTTGAAGATAAAAATTCAGCTTTCAAGTTAGGGGATTGGGAACAGACTTTCAGAGATTTGCCTGAAGATGGTGGAAGTCTCCATCATGCAAAGGTGCAGTGAAAATAGATGGTGTATGACAGAATAGAAGGGCTCTTCTGGTGCAGTAGTAATGCTCCTACCTCTGAGCCAGGAGGCCTAGGTTCCAGAGGTGTGTTATAACATCCCTGAACAAGAGAACACAACAAGGAGCACAACTCAAAGTCATGCAGAGAATCAATGGTGAGGAGGTCTATTAGATTCAGCCTGACGTGGGAGCTATGGGGGAGATGAAGTCAGGGGCAGAGGTATAGACCATTTGGCGCATAGTATTGCTGACATACACCAAACATACAACATTCACCCAACAACAACAAAAACCGAAAGAACTGCGGATGCAGTAAATCAGGAACAAAAACAAAGTTGCTGGAAAAGGTCAGCAGGTCTGGCAGCATCTGGGAAGGAAAGAACAGAATTAATGTTTTGGGTCCAGTGACCCTTCCTCAGAACTGATGGTGGCTGGGAAAACGTCAACTTGTATGCAGAAAATAGGGAGGTGGGTGGGGTAGGGAGTAAACGATAGGATAGAGCCCAAAGAGAGAGAAAGACAGTTGGACAGACAAAGGAGTTGCTAACGATCAGGCTGGGAGGGTGAGTAGTTGTTAATGGGGACTGTTAGTGACTAACAACAGGGGGTGTGTAATTGGTTTAAACTCAATTCTAAGATTTGTTAGATTGAATATAGCCGGTGAGATTCTAGCAACAAAACAATGCAAACATAAGATTACAAGTACTCAGCATCCAAGAAGGGAGCTTAACCAGCTTTTACACTTGATATGATGATCATGAAACTGCTACAGCTCATTTTGAATGAAATGCACATTGCTGCCAGGCATTAAACAACGAATGCCATCAGAAACATTCCACTAACAAAGACTGCACTCCTGAAGTGTACAGTCAGCCAGGCTGCTACCTCTCAAAACACATGGGAGGATAGTAAAATGTAGGGTATGCAGGGTAGTTTGATCTTAGTAGGATAATAGGTTGGCATAACATCGTGGGCCGAAGGGCCTGTACTGTGCTGTACTGTTCTATGTTCTATCCAATTCACACGTTAAAGTGAAGAAATAAACAGCAATGGTTAATACTAATGGCTATGTTTCCATTTGCAAATCTCTGCAACTGTTTCCTGCTGTTCTTTTATCTGTAACGAACAGTTGTTTGGAACATCCAGCTCCTGATAACTTGTTATAATCAGTATGATTTTGAAGCAAGCAGAGTTGGTAGAGATGCAGTGCACATGCTCATCGCTTTGCCAACAGTCCAGCTTCTTCCCAAAATGCAAGACTGAAATTCCAGAATTAACAGCGGAAGAAACCTTTTCACGAAAAGATCGCCTAGAATCTCCAATGTTTTGCCACAAGAGGAGGTGAGGCAATAGCCGAGTGGTATTATCACGAGACTATTAATCCAAAAACTCAGCCAATGTTCAAGGGATCCAGGTTCAAATTCCACCCATGGCATTTGGTGGAATTTGAATTCAATAAAGAATCTGGAAATAAGAGTCAGTAATGACTATGAAGCCATTGTTAATTGTCAGAAAAGCCCATCTAGTTCACTAATGTCCTTACCTGGTCTGGTCTACAAGTAACTTCAGACCCACAACAATGTGGTTGACTCTTAACTGCGTTCTGGACAATTAGGGGATGGGCAATAAATGCTGGCCTAGCCAGAGACACTCAGACCCCATGAGTTAATAAAAAAAAGCAATACAAGAAATTAGGTTGACTAGAAGGAGCCATGAAATGACCCTGGCAATTAGAATTAAGGAGAATCCCAAGGCACGCAAAGGGTTGATATACTCAAGGACAAAGAAGGGAATTTGCGTGAGGAACCAGATGAAATGGGTGAGGTCCTTAATGGGTAATTTGCATTGGAATTCAGTGAGAAAAGATATCAAAGGATGCAGCAAAATATAGATAGCTGGAAAGCTGGGAGGCAAATTGGCAGATGGTGTTTAATCTGAACAAGTGTGAGGTGCTGTATTTTGGGAGGTCAAATGCAGGAGGAAATTATACTGTAAACGGCTGGATATACAGAGGGATCTTGGAGTCCAAGTCCATAGCTCCCTGAATATGGCAACACAAGTGGATAAGGTGGCAAAGAAGGCAAAACGGCATGCTTGTCTTCATTGGTTGGGGCACTGAATATAAAAGTTCACAAGTCATATTGCAGCTGTACAAGTCTTCGGTTTGGCCACATTTGGAGTATTGTGTACAGTTCTGGTCACCACACTTTAGCAAGGATGTGAAGCCTTTGGAGAGGTTGCAGGATATAGCCTGGATTGGAATTTATTAGTTTTAAGTAGAGATTAGACAAACTTTGTTTGTTTTCACTAGAGTGGTGGTGGCTGAGGTGGGGGTGGATCCTGAAAGAAGTATTTAAAATTATGAGGGGTATGGATAGGGTGGATAGTTGGTGACTCTTTCCCAGGCTGGAAATTTCAGCTACTAGGGGGCATAGATTTAAGGTGAGGGGGGTACAGTTTAAAGGAGATGTGCAAGGAAAGTCTTTTTTTACAGCAGGTAGTACGTGCCTGGAACATACTGCCAATGGAGGTGGCAGAAGCAGGTACGATAGCAAAGCTTAATAGGCATTTAGATTGACACATGAACAGGCAGGGAATAGGGGTACACGGACTACGTGCTGGCAGATGGGATTAGTTTAAAATGGCACCATGGTCAGCACAGACATGGTGGGCCGAAGGGCGTGTTCCTGTGTTGTACTGCTCTGTGTTCTAAGTGGTAAGTAACATCCCTGCACAATTCAAAGTGGTGCTATATCTAAACACGGCACGTGTATGCGTGAGAGTGAGTAGGTCTGGTCTCAGAGTGTGTGTCTGTCAGTGTATACAACCAGCTTACAAGAGCAGTTTAAAGTCAGTGCAGACAGGAAGGCTGAATGGTTTCCTCCTGTTCTAAGAACATACACATCTACTTAAACATTAGCAAACCGTCCAGGACAGGAACCAATTTGCATTCAGTTTTTCAGCACTCTCTTATCAGAGGCCAGGCCCACTCCATCCAATTAGCTTTCAAACCAAGACCAAAGCACCCATCACTGCAGAGATTGTAGGAACTGCAGATGCTGGAGAATCTGAGATAACAAGGTGTAGAGCTGGATG
>NC_063364.1:19133550-19176461 GCF_021869965.1 Rhincodon typus | reverse complement strand
GCTGGATGAACACAGCAGGCCAAGCAGCATCAGAGGAGCAGAGAGCCTCTCTGCTCCTATGATGCTGCTTGGCCTGCTGTGTTCATCCAGCCCTGCACCTTGTTGTCAAAGATGTTATTAATACAGCTTCATGGGCTGGCAACCCTTTTCACAATTAAATAGCCAGGCCATGCAATTCCTGAATGCCACAGCAACAGGCTTATGGCAGCTTTCATTCTTCTCACTCTCCTCAGCTTCTCTCACATTAGGTGTAAAGCCCAATAACAAAAGCCTTCTTTCTCAGGCAAAGGATTATTCAGATGTGGAATGTGATACCCACATGTTCAGAGACAAAAACAGTTGAAGGAAACACTTAAAAGGGTGTAATTAATCATTTTTATTCATTCATGGGATGAGGATGTCACTGGCTAGGCAGCATTTATTGCCCATCCCAAACTGCCCAGAAGGCAGTTAAGAGTCAACCATATTGCTGTGGTTGTTGAGGTTGGTTGGCTCACCGAGCTGGTTTGTTGTTCCGCAGACGTTTTGTTACCATGCTTGGTAACATCCTCAGTGCAGCCTCTGATGAAGCGTCGGTGTGTTTTCCCGCCTGGCTTTTAAACTCTGGGGTCCGTTGCGATGGATTGCCTCACTTCCGGGTTTCCTCCGTAGTGGAATGTATATGGGGTCGAATTCAATGTGTTTATTAATAGCTTGCTTCGTGGAGTGCCATGCTTCCGGGAATTCTCATGCTTGTCTCTGCCTAGCCTGTCCCAGGATCTTGGTGTTGTCCCAGTCGAAGTCGTGGTTCTCCTTGTCCGTGTGGATTGAGATGAGCGAGTATTGGTCGTGTCTTTTTGTAGCCAGTTGGTGTTCATGTACTCGTTGTTAGTTTCCTTCCTGTTTGTCCGATGTAGTGTTTCTTGCAGTCTCTGCAGGGGATCTTGTAGATGACATTGGTCCTGTTCATGGCGGGGAGTGGGTCTTTAGTTCGGGTGAGCACTCACTCATCTCAATCCACATGGACGAGGAGAACCATGACTACGACTGGGACAACACCAAGATCCTGGGACAGGCTAGGCAGAGACAAGCACGAGAATTCCTGGAAGCATGGCACTCCACGAAGCAGACTATTAATTAACACATTGAACTCGACCCCATATACATTCCATTACGGAGGAAACCCGGAAGTGAGGCAATCCATCGCAACGGACCCCAGAGTTTAAAAGCCAGGCGGGAAAACACACCGATGCTTCATCAGAGGCTGCACTGAGGATGTTATCAAGCACGGTAATGAAATGTCTGCGGAACAACAAACCAACTCGGCAAGCCAACCAACCTCAACACCCACAATCCGAGCTACAAATCTACTCCAAAACCTTAGACATATTGCTGTAGGTCATATGTAGATCAGACCAGTTAAGGATTTCCTTCTCTGAAGATCATTCGTGAACCAGATGGGTTTGTCCAACAATTCGACAATGGATTCACGGTCATCATTAGATTCTTAACTCCAGATTTTTTGTTAAAATAAATTCAAATTCTACCACCTGCCGTGGCAGGATTTGAACCCAGGTCCCCAGTACATTCCCTGGGTCTCTGGATTAATAATCCAGCGATATTACTACTAGGCCATCACCTCCCCCAGTTTGAGATATTTCAGAATATCTCAACCGTCTGTGATTTCTCTAAAATGTAGGGAAATTACATTAGAGGAGAAAACCCCAATTTCAACATGATATTAGCACAGGTATTATGGACCAAATCTATGCTGCGATCTCTATGATTCTAAGTGACTCATTCACATTTGTTGCCAATACCTTAGGTAAGATTGGAAGCTCATGTTGGTTTTGGTCTATAACAGAGGGAAGTGCCACTCTCTTTGTTCTATTGACCATAAACAGATTCAGGTTAAGCTTACCTTCGGCAAAAGTGCTGTTGGATAGGCCAAAAGGATAGCAGCTATCACAACTCGCTCTTTAACAATATAAAAGCAATTAACCAATCAGCAAAATCAATGTGTCAAGGTCAATTATGACTTGAGCAAATTGCTTATGAGTTATAAAATATTTAGCTGCAGAAGTAATTTGAAATGTGTGTGGAATATCAAGGGAAAGGGAACATTTTGGAAACAGAGGGTAAATAAATATCTGAAATCTGTATCTAATCATTGTCTTTCACCTAAACAAAGAATTGTGAATGTGAATGTGAATGTGAATCGTCACACACCAATAGATGTGTTCAGCACATTGCTTGCCAGCTATGATCAGTATAATTCAAAATGGATATTAGCTGCAGGAAAATGACTTGCTGGAAGTCAGTTGCAAAGCCATTTGAAATATTAATGTTGCATGAAGCTACAACTCTTGTATTTCATTGCTAAATGTAAAGGGAGCTGTGACCAGCAAGCAGGGCTCTCTCCAATACATAACACTTCCTGATAAAGATGCATTTGAGTGTGAAGTGAGAGGTTACACATTAGCCTGCATCGATATTTCAGAATATCTCAGCCATCTGTGATTAATGCACAAGAGATAATACTTTGCAAACTGCCTTTGAATGGGGTGGATTAAGTGGGATTCCTTAAGAGTTAAATTGGTTCCAAAATTAACTCTCTATTGAATGGAAATTGGAATCAAAACCTTAATACACAACAGGAGTTGGCACAGTGTAATAAAATAAAATGGATTTATTGCACTGGATATCTAGATAGTGGGAATGGACTAGTTTCACGGGAAACCTACACCGTGGGAATTAAGTAGCTAAGTGGCAGATTTCAGCAGCAAACTATTCCATTACCAGCAGGACATAAGAAAATTAATTAGAATTTTGTAGTACAGAATTTGTAAAAAAAAATGTTTTTGAAGCTTTTTGATTTGAACTCATCAGAACAGACACAAGAATACCAAATTCCAAATAAACTAACAATCTATCCTGCATAAAAAAAAAGTTGATGATTTACGATCAACTTTGATTCGTTGAGGTTTTGCCAGAAATAATGTACCAGGGAACTATTACTGGTCCCACTCATTTGTTTAATTCAAAAAAGGCAGAGTACCTGGACATGATCCTTTTTCACGTCCTTACAGATAAATAAATATACATCTTCCAACAAATGCAAGTGAGCCACTTTATGAGTTTGACCATTAATTTTAAATTAGTGCCTTAATTTGCACTTATTGAAAAATCCTGAACGTGCTAAGAATTACAATTACCATCAATACAACTTCACAGTGACTCGTATCCCAGAGTTAAATTAAGCACTTGACCTCTGAGAAAGGGGTGTTAAGTCAATGATAATCAACCCATTCTTTAAGTGCTACAATGTCACAAAGAATTTACATGCAACTTATGGCAAGTATATAAATAATTGCTTGGTAGTACAGAACTGAAACATTGGTAAAAGGAGACAAGAAGTCAAAGTACAAGGCAAAACGTTTCACGTTCTTGTCCCTTTTAGCAATTCTCAAAGCAACTCAAAGAAAAAGCAGTAACACTTGGAAACTAATGCACCAATTGTATCGGGCCTCTAAGTTGAAGCACACAAGACAAATCAGAGAAGTACGTGTCATTTGCCAGTTTTACTGATTTTTCCCTCTGGGAAGCTAAGAGCAATCTTCTTTCAAAAGGATCCTGTGTCCAACTAACAACAATTAAATTGCACCATATTTTATTCTATCACCAAAGCTCCAACTTCCTATGATGGTAAAGAGAAATCACACTGTACTTACATCAACACAATCATATAGATGTATACACATACATTTACATACATATATATTAATTTGATTTGACTTATTACTGTCATGTGTACCGAAGTACAGTGAAAAGTGTTGTCTTACATGCTTTACAGGCAGATTGTAATACACAAGTGCATCAGGATAACAGAACAAAGTGCGGGATATGGTGTTACAGCTGCCGAGAAGGTGCACAGAGAGATCAACATTAACAGTAAAGAGGTCCATTCAAAAGTCTGATAATATGCAACACATTTACTGTTTCTGGGGAGAGAAAATAACAGCTCTTCTTCATTCATAGCAGTGAACTATATCATTGTGGGTATGTGGGCATTACCTGATTTCCAAAGTAGAATCAGATGCAGTACCATGACCTAGTTTCAAACTTGCAGCCATGAGTATCAGACACTGGAATCCAACACTGCTATAATAACAAATTCATCCACTACTTTGGTACAGCGAGGTTGGCCATGCCTCTGCAATTATCATTAGCCATCTTAATTAAAATGAATTTAGTCTTTTCATTGTTTGTGCACAATTGCATCAATGAATCTTGTTTGGAACCTCACAAAAGCAAAAAACAAAAAAAAATAAATTCTGGCCCAAACTAATAACAATAAAACATTAGAAATTTGTAATCGATTAAATTTGAGTTCAAATCACCCTGCACTTTTAAAAGTCAAGGCAGGGTTGTTTCTGAGTAAGTCCTTACTCACCACAGTAAGTATAGATGAGCTTCGAATCCATGAAGCGTACTTTAAGGTTATGCAGCACTGCTGGCTCATGGAGATAACTGAGAGCCGTGAGATCATTTTCACCCACAAGGATGTCAGGGTTCCGCAGGGGTGGAAGTTCCTTAGTTTGTGGATCAATGTTATATCGAGTTTCCTGTTTTAAAAAACAGCATAACTTACAAGACCAAAATGGAGTGATGTGGATTTCACGCACTAGTTTAGCCCCCAAACAAGCAAAGAGGTACCTTGGTGTTTGGAGTGATAGGACTTCAGCACCTGGTATATTTTAGTCACAGGGATAATGATCTTGAGAAGCACCTTGGAAAGTTTTTCTGAGTTGAAGGCACTATAAAATTGCAAATTGCTGTTGCTGTCAGATAGGGCATATCAGAAATTGCAAAGAAAGGTTCTCCTGCACAGTCAGTACACAATATTATTCAAGTATTCCCAGAAACAGAAAAGAAACACAAGAGAAAAATTTATATAATGCTTGTCACAAAGTCAGGAAATGCCAAAGTGCTTCACAGGCAATGCAGTACTTTTGAAGTGCAGGCACTAGCGTAATATACAAATTCGGGCAGTTAATTTGTACCAGCGAGGTCTCACAAACAGTAATGTGATTAAGATAATGTTAAAAGCAGAAGTCAACCCCCTCCCAATAACTAAAACTGAAACACCTAGAGAAGCTTGCCTCGTCTCAATCTGTTAAAGGAAGTGTAAAAACTGATATAACCTGCCTCTCACCTCCCAATCTGTTATAAAGGAGGGGTTAAATGAAATGAGCTCCTGACCATCACTCTATAATCAACAAGTAACAACTTATTTATCTAACAGTGAACAATTTTAAAGAACTACTAACAAACTAAACAATTCCCCCCTTAACTACCAACTATTCCTGAAATGCTGTTCCAATAGATAGAAGTCCCACAGATATAAACCAAATTAATAAAAAAAAATTTAAAACTTAGTCTCTCAAAATTAAAGCCAGGATATATCTTCCTGAATGTTCTGTACCTTCTCCACTGTTCTTCAGTCAGGAATGCCTTTCTCCATCATATTCTTGTGTCAGGAATATTAGCTAAGAGTGTCACTGTACCTTTAGTCAGATGATAATTTTCTGAGAGCTTAGAGAATTCTGAGCGTGCCAATGATTCTCTCTTTAGGGCTGCTGGTTGTTAACTCTAACAGATGGCAGTTGCTCTCACACCAATTTTCAAACACCCTCTTCTTTTATACACTTGACGGTCTGTTAATTTCTTACAATAGGATTGGGCCTATCTTGTCAAAACCATCAGATTTAAATTTAATTGGTTTTTAGTCTCTAGGTGCCTGTTTTAAATTAATTAGTCGATATTGTCTTGCTAACAAAACAAGACTACTACTGGGTTGCTAGCCATACAATTTTAATGTTTCAATTTCAGGAACTCTGTGCCTGCTGCTGCTCGCAGACATTTTTTTTTAAAAATCTCCAAGTCTAGAAAAAGCATATTATCTTTGAAAGGGACTAGGCACTTTTCTATCTGATCATTTTACAAACAAATTCTAATGTCCTGCCTTCCAACCACAAGTACTTTGCAACAATAAGGTAATCAGTTTTTAGGATACTGGTTGCAGAATAAATGGATACAGGTGAAAAAACACTTTTTCATAAAGTGCCATGTGATCTTTTACAGCTATCAGGGTTGAACATCTCATCTGAAAGGCAGCATCACTGACAGTGCAGCCCTTTAGCCCTGCATGGGGGCCTGTCTAGACTTTACTGCTGAAGCCTCTGGAGCAGAACATGAACTCTCACCCTCACAACTCTGGGACCAGAGTGTTACCCACTAAAATCAACAAAGAAATGCTAACTAAATATCATAAATAATATATCATAGTCAGCTAACAAGTTGCATTCCCACCTCATCAAATTATCAATGAGAGAAAAAATATTATGGTTGGGGCGGCACGGTTTCTCAATGGTTAGCACTACTGTTTCTCAGCACCAGGGACCCGGGTTCAATTCCAGCCTCAGGCAACTGTCCATGTGGAGTTTACACATTCTCCCGGTGTCTGCGTGGGCTTTCTCTGGGTGCTCTGGTTTCCTCCCACAGTCTGGAGACGTATAGATTAGGTGGATTGGCCCTACTAAAAATTGTCCCATAGTATCCAAGGATGTGCAGGCGAGGTGGATTGGCCATGGGAACATCAGGGTTATAAGGATAGGGTGGGGGCAGTGGGTCTGGGTAGGATGCTCTTCGAAGGGTCAGTGTGGACTTGGTGGGCTGAAGGGCCTGCTTCCACACTGTAGGGATTCTAAGATTCTCTCTCTCTTTGGACCAGTTGGAGAGAAGGAAAGTTATTATTGTTACTGCCAATTTTTAAATCATATTTATTGTGCATTGAGATTTCTAATGAATTTCATTTCAATTTCTGTCCTGATACTGAAAGAAATGCAATGGCAACATTCAATTTGAAAGAGCTCAAGCAATACATGATTTGGGTACTTGGTTTAATGATGTCCTGGGGGCCTTCCACTCCATGCTGAGCTGCACAGAATTCCCATACACCACAGACTAACATAGGGATAGAAATGTGTCACAACTGAACTGGTTGTGCAAGGAGAAACTCCTGGACTGAACTGAAAGTAGGTGGAAATTTTCAGTCATCACCCTTTTCTAAGAAGAGTGCATGAAGATCTGGTTCCATTATGTCTCTTCTTTTCACTGCTCCAGCAAAACTACATGGACAACATGTGTTTGCCAAAGAACTACAGTCAAAATTGAGGGAGTATCCTCCAATGAGAGAGATCTTTCAATCTGTAGATAAGTAACAATTGCAATAGGTTTCTTTTTGGCGATCAATTCAATTACGCCATTTATAACCTGTGGTCTGTGTTATTGGCAGAAATTAATACTTGGAGTATTTCGTCCATATTTATTAAAAATGCAGGCCACATGACAAAGAGTAATAAAACCTCCAGTGGCTGAGAGACCATGCTCACCCTCTGTCGACTCAAACGTTAGACATAGATCATAGCCCCATTGTCTGGCCTTTGAGAAGAATATTTTTGTTTTTTGATGTTGAAACTTACCTGAAGACTGTAGTGTAAAAAAAAATTCAATAAGTGAGATTGATTTTTCACTATAGTCTAATGCTCTGCATCCACATGGCATAAAGTTTTCACTCATTTGTCAGTAACTTCCCACTGGTAAAATCCTCACCATTTTTTGGAAGCTTTTGAGTATTATCCATGTCAAATTACTGTACTGTTGGCCATCAACTTCTGTGTGATACTATTACTTGTTAATAAATCAGGTAGCAGAGAATGAATGGCAGTAGGTCAATGCCTGTTTTACACTGGTTTCTGCCTTCCTTCGGAGTGAGGTGGGAAAGCAGAAATCACCCAAGAATCACCTGAATATGGATCCAGGAAAGAGCCTTTGCTAATGGTCCCATCTTAACAAATTTAATGAGTTTTACTTTTTAATCACTAACAAGCCAAGGTTATTGGAATAAAATTATCAGCACTAAGCTGGACAATAGGGCCCATTTACAATGTGTGCGCCAATAAAAAAAAACCTGGCCAAACATGAACTCAACAACCCAGATTGCACTGTGTTGGTAGGAACCAAGCTATTCAGGGTTCAAATTCCATCCCTAGGAGCAAATCCAATTCCTAACCAAAATGAGGTGACGACAACTCAATAACAAAGTCACACACTTATTCAAACAAGATTTGGAAACAATGCAGTATTTGAAAGTCCAACAAATTTACTTTCTAAACTCCTTTAGAAGTTTACATTCTCCCTCAGCAAAGGCTACTGACTGAGTTTGAATTTATTCGAAAAAGTCCTAATCTTCTAACATGATTTTGGCTTTTAATGTTTACATAAAGGAATTTGGGAGCTACAAAGCACTTTGTTGCAGACACAAACAGTTTCCAATGTTGTAATGACAGAGAAGCTCAGGCAGTTGGAAGCATGTGAAACAGAATCCCTGTTCCTTCGTGGTCACTGGGTTAAAATCCTGGAATCCCTTCTCAACAACACTGTGGCAATACCAAGAAAGAATAAAGAAAAGTATGACATGGGGTTGTTCTTTAATCTCTTTGAATCTTATGTTTAACTTAAACCCAAACCAATGGACTGAAAAAGTGACTGAAAGCTGGAAGGATTCAAAGTGAAATATGATTGTACTGTTTCAATCTAATTCCTAATTAGTTCCTAATTCAGGACCAACGAAAATTTGACATTGATTGACAAATATACTTAGAGAACTGAAGAGAAGTAAGAGAACCAGAAAGTCAAGTATATAAAGAATATTCAAGGTAGATGTTTATCATCTGAGATGGACAGGGATTATGGGGAAAAGGCAGGAAAGTAGAGTTAAGGATCATCAGATTAGCCATGATCTTACTGAGTGACAGAGCAGACTGAATGGCCTCCTTCTGGTCTCATATCTTATGGTCTTATAATGTGACACATGGAAAAGGCACAAATTTGCACAAAGATTCCTCTCCTCAAAAACTAGCAGATTCCAAATGAATAAAACCCCAAGATTAGGTTATAACTTGGAAACAAGTCTGGTGAGATGGTACTATGGCTTTAAGAGGTGTATTTTGTCCTGGTTTTTCTTTGAAGAGAGGTTTTGAGCCATAGGCACCGCGCTGTCTCTTCCAACCAATAAAGTAAACAGCTTGAGGGGCTTTGAGGTTTTTTAAAAAATATGGAACAAAAGCATGAATGCGTGGAGTCAGGCTCCCACAGACCAAGGGTTTTAGTTAAGCTTTCAGTAATTGCTGGGGTTTTGATGCTGGTTATTGAAGCTACTACATCGCTCTCTATTACAGCTAAAAACTTGGGTTCTCTTCCTGCTTCCAGAATCGCATGACAGACAATTGTTTTACTGGATTTGCCTTTGCCAGGGGTGTTTATTGGATGTTACTATGTTTAACTACTAAATAGCAACTGTTTCAATAATCTAATATTCTACAATTTCCAATAGAGTTAAATTTATGCCAATTCTTTTGTTTGTGTTTTATCTGGGGGTAAGAATAAAGTGTGTTTTTTACTTAAAGCTGAGAAGTATGACCAATCGAATTACACCTGGAACACAGCACCTCACACTTGCCTTTAAATAAGATAAATGTTAGGGCCTAAGCTATCTCCTTGATATATTTGTTGGAGGTTTGATCTGGTCCATAACACAGGTCAGTTTTATTTATTCATCCATGGGCTGTGGACATTGCTAGTAAGGCACAAGTAGAGATGTACAGTTTGCAGAGGGGGCTGTTAGGAGCCAAACATATTGCTGAGAGTCTGGAGTAACATGTTGCCCTGACTGGATAAAGATGGGCAGATTTCCATCTCTAGACGATATCAGATGGGTGTTACAACAATCAACGATAATTGCCATATTCAGCATTATTGATTTATTAATTGAAATTAAAGACTCACCAGGTACCTTGGTTGGATTTGAACTGATGATCCTCAGAGCTTTGGCCTTGGCCTCTGGATTACTAATCCAGTGACATTATCACCACACCACCCATCTGCCCCCACAAACAGATTGCTGGTCATCACAGAATCCTTCAGTGTGGAAGCAGGCCATTCAGCCCGTCAAGTCTACACCAATCCTCAGAGCATCCCACCCAGACCCACCTTCCTACCCCATCCCTGTAACCCTGCATTTCCCATGGCTAATCCATGTGGGCCTGCACATCCCTGGATACCATAAGCAATCTAGCATGGCTAATCCACCTAACCTGCATATTTTTGCCTGTGGGAGGAAACTGGAGCACCTGGAGCAAACCCACATAGACACAGGGGCAATGAGCAAACTCCACACTATTGCCCAAGGGTGGAATCGAACCTGGATCCCTGGCACTGTGAGGCAGCAGTGCTAACCACTGAGTTACCATGCCATCTTTATGATGGGTAATCATTTTTGTCCATGGTTCTATGTTTGGAAACTCCAAAGTTTCAGCAGATTGGACCATACCCAACTTGGCCGCTTGTTACTCTAGTTACGAAGTTGCTCGAGGCTTTGGGTCCCTCTCTGTTTGACGGATGATGGGCTCTGCCATAGTTCAGCAGTGGACAGGAGACTTGCAAATGCACTGGAGCAACATATTAAAGACCACTACATTTGACAAATCAATATTTGTTTAGGTAGGAAGTAAAGCTCCATTGGGTGCAAGTGATTACCTGACGTTTCTCGTCGCTGCTGCATTTGGAATTCATTACCAAACAGAAGCATCTTTGCTAAAACCCTGTTCAGCGTGAAGCCCTGAGGAGGGATGATATTTGATTTCAATTGGATGCTTTTTAAATACTAACACTTACACGTGCCCAGAAAGCCTGCACTCTGCTTATACACAGAGCCAGTTTGTGTTGTAAATTACCAGAAAAATATTGAATGCAGCTTTTCAAAAACAACAAAAGGTGGTGAAGGAGAAAAGTTTCACGTTGAGCATACTTGGCACGCTGGGTCTAAATGATTTTCTCCATGTTACAAATCAAGTTACAGTTTAAACTAAGAGAAATAATAATAAGGGAAATTTTCTGAAGAAGGGTCCCAATCCGAAACGTCAGCTTTCCTGCTCCTCTGATGCTGCCTGGCCTGCTGTGTTCCTCCAGCTCCACACTGTGTTACCTCCGACTCCAGCATCTGCAGTTCCTGCTATCTTGCAGTTTAAACTTGTTTGCATAGTCACAAAAGTGAAATTTTTATGAACCAGCCCATTCAGGTCAGTGTTTTTAGAGTGCAATTGTTTGTCTTTCTTCTTGGATTAGAAATGTTTCTGTCATGTACTTAGAGAGCAGCAGCATGCTATCATTTTACTAAACAGCTGAAAATGGGTTCATGACAACAAAAAAATAAACACAAGGGCATTCCTCCAGGAATAATCATATTTTAAAATAACTGAAAATAATTTTACAAAATGATACACAACCATTTATTAGTGCCATTGGTGTATGTTCATCAGTTGCTTAGTGAATTTGACAGTTAAAAACTTTTTAAAAGATTTCTGCTAGTTCCCAAGCTCCTAATAAACAGACTCATCTTCAGGGTCCTGTAGCCCAGTGGTAATTTCCCTACCTCTAGACCAGTAAGTCAGGGTTCAAGTCCCACCTCAGGGTGCAATGGAGGTGTGTCATAACTCATCCAAACAAGTTGAATTAAAACCAAAAGCAAAGAGCCTCCTTGAAGGGCTGCAAATGGATAAATCGACAGAAATTCATCACATTCATACCTGATTTAGAGTGTGAGCCAGTTTGTGGACAGAGCTAACTTCCAGCTCAGCCATTTTAAATCAGTGTAAAAGTTTGCCAAATCAATATCCTTGCTGATCTAAATTGTGTCTGAAATTCCTTAAGCTTTTCTGTTGAATCAGAACCACTGTGCCAAAATTACCCTCCCTGATTCTTAAATCTATGAATTCATTATTGCTGTTTCAGCAAAAAGGTCTTGTCTTGGTCAGTGCAAGGGAAAAGGGAATCGAACACGTAGCCCCAATATGATTACTTATGGAGGACAGAGTTTGCAAACATTCATGTCTTTGTTCTGTGACATTCTATAGGAATGAAACTGCACATTTCAAAGTCGGTAATAACTATTCATTTGGCAGACCACTCCTGGGAAAATTGAGGGCTCACATTCGATCACGGAATTAAAACGCAAGGTTTGGAGTTTACCTGCTCATCCTCGAATTTCAGATGAAGCACTGTGTCTCCTGGCTTGTAGTCTTTGAGAAGCTCAGCCGATTTCCAGACATCCTCTGTATCAGGGATCCACACCCTGGCAAACTGCAACACAGAGGAGAACAGGGACAGTTTGAGAATGAGCCCTGTGAAGTAGGAGGAGCTGTTATGTCCAATAAATAACACCTAATTCCATCAGTACACCATCAGATATTCAGTATATCCCAAGACAAACAAGGAAAGCTTCCTCGGGGTTACTAGCTAAGTGACGGCTACTTTCTCAATGTGCACGTTATGCTTGCAGTGTCCCTGAAAGTGGTTCATTCAGCACAATTCTCATCCAACTTAGTTCCATTTGAAGGGATTTGTAACAGTTCCTTTGTCAACAAACCAAACATTTGGTGGAACTGGCTATATGGTTCTGGTCAACGCAAACTGAGACTGATGTGGAAATTAAAGATAGACAAGGTCATGAGAAGTTTAAATTTCTTTTTCCCAAATAATTAGCATTAAACTTACCACGTATTACAGCTTATTAAAAGCAACAGTAATCCTCTTGCACAGTGTTAGGACAAACAAACTCATACAAAGAAACTTCTGGAAGATTCAGTGCAGCTAGTTTAACCAAACATTGAAAACAGAACAAGAAGCTTTAGAGGTCTAAAAGAAAATCACTGTGTGTATTATACAACCTTCTATTAAATCAAAATCACTGAAATCAAACATTAGGCAGCGTAACATGACAGTCTTGTTCTATATATTAAAGCTACGGATCCCAGCTGGGGTTCGTGACCCCCAGCAGTGTCACAGAATGAGATTTTGGGGTCATGAGCTTCAAGCCAGCAATGGCAGCTGTTCAGCACTGACTGAATCACAGCGACTGAGGTCCCTTTGAATGGTCAGACTTTCTGGCAGTGGGCACGGGTTAAACAACTGATTGTCGCTACAACCACCGCCTGGAAAAAAGGTGAGCCTTCACTTTTCTCAGGGCAAAGCCAGCAGTACTTCTACAAGTCTGAAACCCTATCAATTCTGGTCAACAACTCTTTAACTGTTGTATAATCCCAACCCCTTATTTCACTTGGGGGCACACACAAAGTCTGGGGTATTAAAATGGGCTCACATAGCAAAAAGGTTTTGGAAGAACTGCATTTAATACTTAATTTTAACTTATTGACAGCAGGAAACTGCTTTGCCCTTTTCCAAGTGGACTGTGGCAGAAAGTAGAAACTTTCCTTCGAAGAAATACTTTATTTAAAAGTTTGGATATTGAAATAGTGGCATGTTGGTTTTGGACTGTGCCTGTGAGGTGGTTTAACGATTATCTTACAAGTATTACTGTAGCTATGGGGATTTATTTTTAAACACAGTATGAGAGAGAGTTTACTTCCTGGTGAGTGCTGGAGTTTATTTTCATTGGTTGAGTGTTGAGTAAACAGAGTACACAATTGCGCATTAGACTTCAAGTAAAGGATGTGGTATTAGGATTCTTTTTTCTCGTTAGGTGCAAAAAAAAAACCACAGTTGAAAGAAAACTTTGGGTTTCAGTTCAGGGTTTTTAGAAGCCATCGTTGAAGTTAGACATGTTAAACTGTTCCTCTTGAAGAAGGCCATATTTTAGAACTGTTCAGAAATAGGTTACTTCAGTGTAGTGTAAGGAGTTGAATTTTAAATTTTCTAACCAGAACGTTTAAAATCCTGAAAGAATTTTTTGAAGCTATGACAGTCTAAGCTCAGTTGTATGAAGACTCAAGGGAATATTGAGAGTTTTGTTGAGAATAAGAAGGAAGCATATGTAGGTATAGATAGCAGAAATCAAGTGATTCCCTAGAACAGTATAAAGGCAGGAGGAGTATACTCAAGGGAAATCAGGAGGGCAAAAAGAGGACATGAGATAGCTTTGGCAAATAGGGTTCAAGAGAATTCAAAGAGATTCAACAAATACATTAAGCACAGGGGGTAAATAGGGAGAGAATAGGGCCCCTTAAAGATCAGCAAGACTACCTTTGTGTGGAAGTGCAGGACATGGGGGAAGATACTAAACAAGTATTTTGCAACAATGTTTACTGTGGAGTAGGGTATGGAAGATAGAGAACGTGGGGAAATAAATAGCGATATCTTGAAAATTTTTCACATTACATAGGTGGTGGTGCTGGACATCTTAAAACACAAAGGTGTATAAATACCTGGGACCTGATCAGGTGTACCCTAGAACTCTGAGGAAAGCTAGGGAAGTGATTACTGGGACCCTCGCTGAGATATTTGTATCATGGATAGCCACAGGTGAGGTGCTGGAAGACTGGAGGTTGGCTAATGTGGTGCCACTATTTAAGGAAAGTGGTAAGGAAAAGCCAGGAAACTGTAGACCAGATAGCCTGATATTGGTGGTGGGCAAGTTGTTGGAGGGAATCCTCAGGGACAGGATTTACGTGTATTTGGAAAGGCAAGGACTGATTAGGGATAATCAACATGACTTTGTTTGTGGGAAATCATGTCTCACTACCTTGATTGAGTTTTTTTGAAGTACTACCAAAGAGGATTGAAGAGGGCAGAGTGGTGGACGTGATCTGTATGGACTCCAGTAAGGCATTCGACAAGGTTTTTCACGGTAGACCGATTAGCAAGGTTAGATCACATGGAATAGAGGAAGAACTAGCTATTTGGATACAGAACTCGCCTGAAGGTAGAAGACAGAGGGTGGTGTTGGAGGGTTGTTTTTCAGACCGGAGGCCTGTGTCCAGTAGTGTGCCACAAGGATTGGCGCTGGGTCCACTGCTTTTCATCATTTATTTGGACGATTTGGATGTGGACATGAGAGGCATGGATCGTAAGTCTGCAGATGACACCAAAATTGGAGATGTAGTGGACAGCTAAGAAGGTTACCTCAGAATACAATAGGATCTTGATCAGATGGGCTAATGGGACAAGGAATGGCAGATGGAGTTTAGTTTAGGTAAATGTTAGGAGCTGCATTTTGGAAAGGCAAATCAGGGCAGGACTTTTACATTTAATGGTAAGGTCCTGGGCAGTGTTGCTATACAAAGAGACCTTGCAGTACAGGTTCATAGTCCTAGAAAATGGAGTCACAGGTGGATAGAATCGTGAAGGCAGCATTTATTGATCAGTGTGTTGAGTATAGGAGTTGAGAGGTCATGTTGCAGCTGTACAGGACATTGCTTAGTCCACTTTTGGAATACTGGTGCAAATCTGGTCTCCCTGCTATAGGAAAGATATTGTGAAACTTGAAAGGGTTCAGAAAAGATTTACAAGGATGTTGCCAGGGCTGGAGGGTTTGAGCTATAGGGAGAAGCTGAATAGGCCGAGGCTATTTTCCCTGGAACATTGGAGGCTAAGGGGTGACCTTATAGAGATTTATAAAATCATGAGGGGCATGGATAAGGTAAATAGACACAATGTCTTTTCCTTGGGGTGGGGGAGTCCAAAATTAGGCAGCATAATTTTAAGGTGAGAGCGGAAAGATTTAAAAGGGACCTAAGGGGCAATTTTTTCACGCAGAGGGTGGTGTGTGTATGGAATGAACTGCCAGAGGAAGTGGTGGAGGCTGGCATAATTACAACATTTAAAAAGGCATCTGGATGGGCACATGAATAGGAAGGATTTAGAGGGAGATGGGCTAAATGGTGACAAATGGAACTAGATTAATTTAGGATATCTGGTCGGCATAGACGAGTTGGGCCGAAGGGTCTGTTTCCATGCTGTATATCTCTAACTCTATGAAAGGCTATCAGATTCTCAGGACTGGGAATTAAAGCATCCAGTTAAGTTAAATCTTTCAGATCTGATACAGAAGGGAATTCTGTCTGGTGTGAGCACTCTAAAAGGATAATGCTGGGATGAACGGTGTAGTGATTGGAATGAGGCCAGCGAGATTGGACAAGGTTGACAGACCCAGTCAGGAAACCCTGGCTGACAGATATAAACGGGAGCATTCCCTGTGGCCATACTAGTCTGAAAACGCCTGATCTCGTCTGACCTTGGAAGGTAAGCAGACTCAGGCCTGATTAGTACTTGGATGAGAGACCAATACCAGGTGCAGCAGGCCTTTTCCGCCAGTAGTGGCCGCTCACGTCATCTGTCTGCTCGTGTTCTGCCATGTAATGAAGTGGCAGACTATTTTAGCAACGGGCCATGGAGGGGCTCATTTTGGTTGACTCCTGCCCCTCTTCCGCGGCCATGTTCGAGCCTGGGTGTCCTTGGAGAGGTGGGCACTGCAGTGGGTGGAGTGCTTTATTTCCTCCTCCGACTCTATTTTGATTTGAAGCCGTACCCTCCCCACTTCACTTTGTTTTTCACATGAGCGTTGCCCCTGCCAGGCTTTGCTTGTTACTGGTTCCCTGGCCACATGGGTGTTTCGTCTGGTGGTAGAAGTGCTGAATAAAATGATTTTTCACATGGTGTTTTTATTGAGTCTTCGCACTTACACACACCACACGGGTGTTGTGGGGAAAATAAGGACAACTGCTGTATAGCAGTCGTGTAGGGGTTTGAGAAAAGAAAAAGAATTAAAATATAACCAGGAGTTCATAGGAAAATATATAAACAGAGAGTGTCAGGAGTTCTGTTCACTCAGAGCTGGCTCTGTTATCTGGGTCAGTGTTGTGCACCATGCAGATGTCACCAAGTCACCCTTTGTAATAGGATACCAGCCTTCATGGAGTTATTTCAAATGGGATAGAATTTTGCACTGTGTTTCAAAACCTTTAAACTTGTGTTATAATGTAAATACGTTGGTTTATTCCATTCTTCCACTTCTTTTTACATAATATGTATGTTTTATTGTTGAAGCTAATTCCACACCATTGCATGCTTACATTTCAGAGAAAGACAACCTTGTTAAAGCAAAAAGAAGATCCATCAAGAGATAGTAGGAACTGCAGATGCTGGAGAATCCGAGACAACAAGGTGCAGGGCTGGATGAACACAGCAGGCCAAGCAGCATCATAGGAGCAGAAAGGCTCCCGGGTGAAGGGTCTGGGCCCGAAACGTGAGCCTTTCTGCTCGGCCTGCTGTGTTCATCCAGCTCTGCACCTTGTTGTCTCAGAAGATCCATCCACCCAGGTTTCAGTCTGGGATCTGACTTGTCCAGTAATAACATCAGCTGTGTCCACACTAGGACCAGATGCGAGTCAGAAGGAAACCATCGGCATCAGAAATCCTTTATTTTGATTTCTGATGTTCCAACTATCAGACTTTGAGTTCAACCTTACAACTGACTGATACAAATACATAGGAAGAACTAGATTGAGATAATGGAAGTAAAACACACACCGACTGCCATATTAAAACAGATTATTCTGAAACAAATAACAGCATTGAACAAAGTTACTATTGCACAGATCAGCCAGGAGCTTAGTGAGGAAGAGACTGGCTGGTAATCCACCAAAAATTGCTGGACAAATGGTGCTTTGCCATCATTATTGTTGCAAAAATGGCAATTTCTCCTTCACATCTGCCCTATTCCCATGAAGTAGCTGCATTTGAACAGTTATTGCTGATTCAACTTCTTGCAGAGAGTTAAATCTAGTTATCACTAGTGTGGGTACCCCTTCAAAACTGTGATAATTGTTCTTGATTGCCAAACTCTCATTCCCAGATAATGAACAATTGTAAAATGCCCAGTCATTATTCTGAAAATTCGATTCTTAAACAAAAAACTTACTTTGCCACTTCATCCATTTTCCTCGGTCTCCCTCTCTTTATGTCCTTTTATGTCCTAGATTTGACATTGAACGCACCTTCCTCTTTATATCTCAACCCTTTAATCTGATCAGTTAAGTAGCTACGCTGATTATCACAATGTTTCCCAAGGTTCCTGCAGTCTAACTGCCACTCGGATAATACCAGAAACAGCTGTCTGAAGCTCTAATGTGGGCATCAGCTGGTGGCAGGGCACTAAGACTTCCCAGCATGGACAGAAATCAGAGCAGAGGGGGAAAGATGGTTGGGTCCCCACCCATCATCCCGCCACCAGATTAAATTTACACACCCTCACTACCAAACAGTCCACAGAATGGGCATAAGATTTCACCTGCAATCTCCTCCCTTTCTAAATCACCACTCCATATCCTCCATTCCAAAGCTCTGAGGATAACTTTATTCTAATCAAGTGGTAAATCTGATCCTCTCAGCTTTCTTTTGTCATTACCATTTTATTCATTCATGGAATGTGCATATTCATAGCAAGGCCAGTATATGTTGTCCAGCCCTAGTTGGGAGCATGGTAGTGAGCTGCCTTCTTGATCCACTGCAGCCCACATGCTGTAGGTAGACCCACACTCTCAGTAAAGGAGGGAATTCCAGGATTTTGATCCAATAACACTGAAGAAATGGTGATATATTTCCAAGTCTGGAGGCAGCGTGGACTGGAGGGGAACTTGCAGGTGATGGTGTCCCACATCTCTTCTGCCCTCGTCCTTCGGAGTGGAAGTAGCCGTGGGTTTGGAAGGTGGTGTCTAAGGAGCCTTGGTGAATTTCTGTATCTTGTAGATAGTACACATTGCTGCTACTGAGCATCGGTGGTGAAGGGAGTGGATGTTTATCGATATGGTGCCAAGCAAATGGGCTGCGCTGTCCTGGACTGCATCAAGGTTGAGTATTGTTGGAGCTGCACCCATCCAGACATGTGGAGAGTATTCTGTTACACCCCTGACTTGTGCTTTGTAGATGGTGGACAGTCTTTAGGGAGTCGGGAGGGGAATTATTTACTGCAGCATTCCTAGCCCCTGACCTGTTCTTGGAGCCGCTGTATTTCTATGGCTCGTCCAGCTCAGTTTCTAGTTAATGATAACCCCCAGGATGTTGATAATGGGGGATTCAGTGATGGAAATGATGTCAAATGTCATGGGGCAATGGTTATATCCTCTTTTGTTGGAGATAGTCATTGACTGGCATTTGTGTGGCACGAATGTTATGCTGCCACGTCAGCTCCTGCTTAGATATTGCCCGGGTCCTTTTGCATCCAGACATGGACTGCTTCAGTAGCTGAGGTGTGAATATCCCACCTCACACCTTAAGTAGGGAAGGTCACCTGATGTCATTTTTCACCGATTGTCCACTGTATCTGTCCATTCTCTGCTGGGCTTGTTACACTAGGAAAAAAAACTTCTCTCTCATTTCTCAAACATGTGAATGAAAATGAAGGTTGTCGATATATTGCATCATCCATGTTACAGGATGTTACAGCTTTCACTGTGAATAATACAGCTTCTACCAAACCAATTTAAACTAAACGATAACTTAGTCATAGAGTTTTGCGACACAGGAACAGGCTCTTCAGCCCATCATGTCTGGGCTGGACATCAAGCAGCATCTACTCTAGTCCCATTTTTCTAGGTCCTTGTATGCTTCAGTTTTTCAAGTGTTCATCTAAACCCACCATCTTATAACCCCTCTAAACCTCCTGCTCTTGTCTTAAAGTCATTTCCCTGGTAACTGACCCTTTTACTAAGGGGAAAGATTTCTTCCCATTTACCATATCGATACCTCTCAATTTTACGTTCCTCAAAAAGGTCCCTTCTCAGTCTTCTTTGCTCAAAGGGAAAAAGGTAATCTAGACTTGACTAGTCTGTCTTCATAGTGAAACACCCCATCCCAGTTAACATCCTGGGTGAATTGCCTATGCCCCAACTCTAGTGCTATCACATCCCTCCTATAGTACGGCAACTAAAACTGCACAGCCATCCTGCTGTGCCCTAACTGAAGTTAGACGCAGCTCCAGTTCTTGTATTCAAGGCTAATAAAGGCAAGTATCCCATAAGCCTTCTCAACCACGTTACCTATCTGTCCGTAGATCCCTGAAAGCAGAAGGACACGTACACCAAGGTCCCTCTGATCCTCTGCACTTCTTAAGATCCTGTATTCCCTCACCTAGTTAGTCCTCCCAAAATGTCTCACCTCACACTTTTCCAGTGTGAATTCTATTTGCCACTGTTCTGCTGGTCTGACTAGCCTGTCTATATTATCCTCTAGTCTAAGGCTTCCTTCCTTGCGAATTACCACACCACTAATTGTCATTTCATCTCCAAGTTTACTGATCTACATTCTAATACATGTCTAGATCATTAATATATGCTATAAATAGATGTTGGTACGTTCGCCAAGCTGGGAGGTTTAATAGCAGACATTTCGTCCCCTTACTAGGAGATAACAGCGCTTCACAGGAGGCTCCACTACACTGAGGATGTCACTTAGTAAGGGAACAAAATGTCTGTTATCAAACCTCCCAGCTCAGCAAACACACCAACATCTATAACCAGTACCCAAGCTACAAATCTTCACTCAAACCCTGAATATGCTATAAATAGCAAGGGACCCAGCAATGAACTCTGTGGTAGATCACTGGTTATAAGCCTTCCAACATCATCCTCTGCTTGCTGCCACTAAACCAATCTGAGATCCAAATCAAGGACAAAGTCTGTTCACTTTGGATTCTATATTGACTTCTTTCTTCTCCATAATTCTATGCCCCCACTCCGCCCACCCCAGTATAGAAAGAAGCACAGCACTCCAAAAATATTTTAACCAATAAAGGAAATGGGCTCAGGAGTGTTGCAAGAATTTTGATGTAGAACGGGAAGGTAATGCATCTTGAAATCAGGGAAGATAATAAAACACGGTGGATCTGGCCTGTAATTGTTGAACATAACTTCCAAGTCAATCAGTAATCAAGCAATCACAACACGCTCGGGCACATATCTATGGTATTTGCCTTAAAACTGACACAAAGTTATTCAAAGTTTGATACATATTTGTAACATTCTGAGTGCCCACCTTCAACAGATCAATGATTCATGGTTGGAGGCAGTTCAGAAAAGTACAGTATAGATGGATTTGAAGATTTCAGACCCCAGACAGGAAGAAATGAAGCTACTGATCAACGTCGAATCAGAACTAGGGACAAATGAATTCGAGTTGGCTAATAAAGTCTTATATTCCTATGCGCAGGGGAGATAACAGCCTTGTGAGAATGTCACTGGACCCATAACCCTGACTCAAGCTTTTTGGACCCAGGTTCAAATCCCAACACAGCAACTGGTGGAACTTAAATACTATCAATAAGTCTGGAAAATAGAAGCATGACCAGCATCAGAATTGTTGCTTATTGTGAAGTAAACCCATCTGATTTACTGATGTCCTACAAGGAAGGAAATCTTCTGTCCTCACCTGGTTTAGCCTCTATGTTACTCCAGCCCTCAGCAATGTGACTGCTCTCTGAAATGGTCTCTCTGCATGCCACTCAGTTCAAGGGCAATTAGGGGAAGGGCAACACATGCCAGCCTTACCAAAGAAGCTCATTTTACAAAGAAGCAAAACCACTCCCTTGTTTCACACACATCTGCTGTGTGTAGGTATAACTAATATACTCTTCATAATTCAGAGTCAGACTGAAAACACTCATTTGCACTGTCACTGGGGAAACATTTTCAAGCTTTATGAAAAGCAGTTCAGACGACATCAGAAAGCAGTTATTCCCTTGGACAAAATAAACGTGCCACTTTGGTTCTGTGAAACCTTATCAATGCACGTTCTGCTTCTACCGGTAACTCTTGGGACTTTACCTGAATTTGCACAAAATGGGAACGTGCTGGGCTAGTTCTCTTGAGATAATTCTCTTGCTGCAATGGAAACAAAAAGAATTTTGGAGATAGGTGAGGATCTCCATGACAACCAGTAAATGGGTACATCAGCATTTAATTTGATGAGCTGGAAGGGTGCATCATGAAGGTTCCCTGCTCGTAATGGCTGCAGCAAGAACGTACAGCAAACAGAAAATGATTTGCAAAGGAAGCTTGAGATACAAAATTGGTGGGTGGTTTTCCTCAGTTTCTCAAGTGCTCCTGGCAAGATTCCAATGTTCTGGGAAGGGACAAGGAGTTTTAATTGTCGTTACTCAGCTAATTGGCACAGATCAAATGCCAACGATTCCAGATGTAACCTCACAGCTAGTCAATGTGAAAACCCAATATATCTTACAGCTGGCCTCCTTTAGCTGAAACAAAAGGCTTAGAAATTATCACCAGGAGCAGGTGCTATGCCTAGACCTACTGAAGAATATCCTTCCTAGGCAGAAGCTTGGGAACCAATCGTTTTGCTGTTTGAGTGAAAGCGAAGTTCAAAGAGCATTGCTTCGTATGAACTTCACACAGTTATCAATGCTCAGAGAAGACAGCATCCAAAATTCTGAAGTGTTTAAAAATAAAGGAAATCTTTTTCCAGTCTTGACTCCAAGTTGCAGCACTCCCAGGTCCACTCCAGCAGGAAGCATAGATTAAAGTCAGCTCTAAATTGACAGGAACTTGCTAGTCTGGTGCCAAGGGCTTATCACTCTTTCATAGTAGACTGCTATCGAGCCTGGTTCTATCCTTCCTCTCTCTTCCAAGTACAAGAAACCCACAGAGCAGAAGTGTGTGCAGGCTCATCCAAATTACTGTCAACCATGAAACTACTATGTGAAAATGGCCAAGATGCCACTGACTTCCCAGTGTCTTCAGGAATGAGTGGTATATAGCAAATGTCATAATCTGTGAAGGATTCCAAACAGGGCACAAGTTTAATTTTCTGATTGCTCCTCTGCGGACTTTCACTGGGGCTACTCATTCATTCTCACCAAACTCCTCAATGAGGTGACATATTCATGTGTTAACATTACCTGTATTACAGTACTAACAGTATTTGTGTTGATAAGTGCCATGTTTAGACTGACACAGAAGCAGACTTGGAAGAATTCATTAATTCCCTCAACAATCATCAACCATCCATTAGAATTAAAGCCACAACACAAAACGAAAGTGTTAGATTTCCTAGATGTCACAGTATTTAAATAGGCACAAGGCAACAAGGGTAAATTAGCAATGGGTATTTTTCTCCCAAGTTATCACAAAAAGCCATCACCTTAATCACACCTTCCAGGTTAGTGGAGTGACAGCTAAGATGGTTCCATTGCATTTTAAGTTGGAATATATTAACCAGTTACTAGCCTTGTTGCTCATCTCAGATCTCAAAATTAAATGTAACACTTCATATACAGCATTCCTTACAACAACAACACTACATTGTTAATAAGAGTCACTCCTGAAGCCTTAGGCTAGAGTCATCACATTCATTTTTGTTTTATTCGTTCATAGGATGAGGGCGTCGCTAGTTAGGGCAGCATTTATTGCCCATCCCTAATTGCCCAGAGGGCAGTCAAGAGTCAATTACATTGCTGTGGGTCTGGAGTCACGTGTAGGCCAGACCAGGTAGGGGTAACAGAACGATATTAGTGAACCCGATGGTGTTTTTCTTTTAAAACGACAAATCAACAGTCATGGTCACCATTAGGCCACCTTTTTATGTTTTTTATATAATATAAATTTGATGATCTGTTATGGTGGGATTCGAATCCAAGTCCCTGGATCATTAGCCTGGGGTTCTGGATTGCTAATCCAGTGACATGACCATAATGGCACTGTCTCCACTCATTTCTAGGTACTTCATTACTTTGGCGATTTCACATTTTCCCAGCTGCTAGTAGGTGGCATGTTCCTTTACTGACAGGTTTGAAAGAATTCTTTGCAACTTCCACACTCTCCGATGTCCCCTTTTCGCCTCCAATGCTATCCCACATCCCCTTGCAGCCTCCCTGCCTCCCCTCTCACACTCCTGCCCCCTCCATATCCCCTTTGCAGCCTCCTTCTTCTCCCCAATACTCCTGGACCCAGGTGACTGCCTTGGCTAGTTCCCAGTCAGAGTAAAGTAGCTGCTGATTACTGGCCCTCAGCATCTGAGCCCTCCCAACTCTTGGTCCTGTTTGACACTCCAGCCTTGAGCAGACCATTCCCTACTGGCTCCCCTCATTGTTGGATGTTCCTTATTGAAGTGCTCGCTACTCCTCCAATCACAGGTTGATTCCCTCTCACAGTGATTGATGATGGACTCATGAGTGAACCTATCAGCAGCAAGCATGCAAGACATGCAGCCTGTGATTGGAGGAGCAGCTTCTGGCCCTGTGGAAACTGGCACTGGGTAACAGATGCGCATTTGAGGAGCTGGCACAGGCACGATGGGCCAAGTGGCCTCTTTCTGCATTCTATCACTTCTGCAAGATTTCCTTCAATTCAAATTACTCGACTTTTCTCCAACTGTTCATTCCAGGAGGGAATTTTCCCAGGCGTTTTGTTGACTTGTACGGGTGTACTTGTCCACAACACTTGTGTATTTTGAGCGCTAATTCAGTGTTACAGTCTACTTACTCTACCTTCAAACCCCCTCCACCGCCCACAATATCTACGATATCTATTGCACTGGTATCAATATTTCCACATCAGCGTGTGACACTACCCATCTACATGCAAGATTAAAAAAATGATGATTTAAGGACAGTGTGTCCAAACCATTAGAGAAAAACAGTGGATTCAGTCCAAACTGGATACAAATCTAATCCCTGAATGAATGGAAGGGTCCTGACCCACCTCAGAACTCTACGTTCCTGAACATGCAACAAATCCCAATGAGGGGCCTACATATTCAGGAGGATATTGTGGCAGGTAAGAGTCATTCAGCATGGAAACAGACCTTCAGTCCAACTCATCTGCACTGACCAGACATCCCAGTCTGACCTAGTCCCATTTGCCAGCATTTGGCCCATATCCCTCTAAACCCTTCCTATTTATATACCCATCCAAATGCCTTGCGATTATACCCGCCTCAACCACTTCCTCTGGCAGCACCACCCGCTGCGTGAAAAAGTTACCCCTCAAACTTTTAGCTTGCTCTGATTTAATAAGAGAATGCAAGTTTAGAAAGCAGTATAGTCACTTTGCCAGGTAGTGTGTTCCAACTGCTTACCAACCAAATGGGATTAACCCAGTTATTTTCAGAGCCACTCCCTGTGAGAGCCAAATGATAAAAAGGGAAATGGACGACGACAGCAGGCAGTGAGACACGGCTAAGTAAATCTCATTTTAAAATTCACAGGTGACAGTTTGTTCTCACAAGCTTGTTTGACACAGTTATAAAAGACAAAGCAGCTGACAAAGCGTTATGAAACTATTTGAAACTTAGCCATTTTATCAGAGAGTACTGACTTAATGAAAGATTACTTGCACAGCAGCACTCCATAATCAATCCTACAATACCCAGACAGCAGGCCGAAGGATGACTTAAACATCACAGCAAGTCGAGAAGTTTGGCATGAAACACTCCCGGTCAGTAATCGTATTATGAAAGAATGAGTTAGGAATGGGAGAAGACTATTCGGCCCTTCAGCCTGTTCTATCATTTCATAAGATCATGGCTAATCTGATTGTGGCATCAACTCTACTTTACTGTTTACAGTTATACCCTCTAATGCTGTGCTGGTGTAATGGTGATTTCACTGGTTGAGTAGTGCACAAGCCTAGACTAATTCAGTGGGGACATGGGTTCAAATCCTACCATAGCAGCTGTGAACTTTGCATTCAATTTTAAAAATCTGGCAAGGAAAGCTAGTTTCATAGGCCACTGTTATTGAGACTATTAATTGTTGTAAAAATAAAACCCATCTGGCTCAGTAATGAAGGAATACTATCATCCTTACCTGGCTTGGCCTATTCATGACCCAGACTCTTAAGTACCCTCTGAAATGGCCTAATATGCCACATTTCAACGGCAATTAGGAATGAGCTGTATCCTAGGAAAGGATGTGAGAATCTAACCTAGCCTTAAAAATAATCAACGGACCTGTTATTATAGCTCTCTGGGGAAGGAAGTTCCACGGGCCAATTGCCCGAGGAAAAACTTTCTCCATCTTCAACAGGAGACCCTCTCCCACCCATAGTTTTAAACGGTGTCCCTTAGATTGAGTCTCTGCCACAAGGGGAAAGATTATCCCAGTGTCCATGCTGTCAATTGCCCTCATATTGACTCATGGGAATTGGGCATTGCCAAGTGGGCAAAGCCAGCATTCATGTTATCTCCTTACTTGCGCAGGGAAGTGGCTGGCGGTAAGCAGTGTTCCTGAACACAACTGAGTGGCTTGCTAGGTCATATCAGAAGGCAGTTTGGAGTCAAACATATTGCTGTGGATCTGGAGCCATATATAGGGCCACACTAGGAAAGGAAAGCTATCATTTTTACCCAAAGAAACATGAACAAGACAGATTGGCATGACAACACATGCAACAGTTTCATCATCACCATTACTGGTACTGGCTTTTAGTTTCAGATATAATTAACTAAATTTAATTTCCCCTGGTTGCTGTGTTGCGAACAGGAACAGAAATTGCTGGAAAAAATTGAAGTTCTGAAGAAGGGTCATTGGACCCAAAATGCTAATTTTGCTTTCTTTCCTCAGACCTGCTTAGTTTTTCCAGCAATTTCTGTTTTCATTTCAGAGTTCCAGCATCTGCAGTTCTTTTTTCCTGGACTGCGTTGGGACTCGAACTCATCTCCAGATCGTTAGTAGAAGCCTCTGAATGACTAATCTAACTACTTACTAATCACTAAGCTACTGCATCCCACAATATCACTACTGAATCTGTAAACAGCACCAATTGCACAGTTATTTTGACCACCTGTTACTTTTAAAGACTGTGACCAATGAATGTTTAAAATTATGCATTGCAAGTACATAAGTATTTAAATTTTGCAAATGACTCAATACTCGACACGTTGTCTCTGGACTTATGCATGAGTTTAGCCACTGAGCGAGGCTTTTCATATTGAAGTACGTTGGAGTATTTTGATCTGATTTATATTCCCAGCTATTTAGTATCGATATCCAGGGTTCAGTTAACATGGGTCTGTAAGTAGCCACAATACAAGAGTGGCATGAGACCACGTGTCTTAGTTTCCCCATCACCATGTAGTGAAATATTCTGAACCTTTTATAGGGACTCCATCCCCCTCCCCTGAGCCTGGTAAACAGCGAGTTCTCATGATGTGTAGAATAACAGACATGAACCATCCACTGCGTGACACCTTGGCACAATAACACATTCTGCAAAGAAATAGCAGCTGACATGTTGAACATAACAGACAGCAACTCTCACTGTGAGCTGGGTAACTCGGCACCCATGTCCCCAGAGAATTCGCCTGGCTTTGTGGCTTGCAGGTCGAAGGCATCAAAGATAAAGGTGAGGAGATATGCCCGACAAAAAGCGTGATCTGAAACCCAAATTAGTATTTCCAGGGCCCAGGGACCCAGGTTCAATTCTACCCTCAGGTGACTGTGTGGAGTTTGCACATTCTCCCCATGTCTGTGTGGGTTTACTCCGGGTGGTCCATTTCCTCCCACACTCCAAAGATGTAAAGGTTAGGTAGATTGACCATGCTAAATTTCCCGTAGTGTCCAAGGATGTGCAGGGTTAGGTGGATTAGCCATGGGAAATGCAGGGTTACAGGGATGACGGTTGGATCTGAGTGGGCTGTTCTTTGGAGTTCTGAATGGCCTGCTTCCACACTGGGAGGATTCTATGAAATTGGCACTTAACCTTTGGATGGAACGAGGCAATCTGTGACATTGATCACTTTAGTCGCACAATGACTCAGGTACATAAAGCAGTGACTACATTTTATACTTAGTTATTGCTATGGGACCGTTGACAGATATCATAAGGAGCTGCTTAAATGAGGATTCCTTGTCAAATTTTGAACTGAAAATTAGGGTGAAACTGGTGTTGCGTAAATTGCATTACAGATCAATCAGAAGACCATTTAGCTGTGCAGCAATAATTTGTCAGCGAGGCCGAAAGCGTTCCTGTTCAGTTAACAGATGAGAATTCAAGTGCACGAGATACCGCACTCAAGATGTGCATTAACAGACAGCATACCTTCAGTACAGCACTATTCCCATTAATGTCCAACATACTGAAGTGGGTCAAAGCAGCTTCCCACATCACCCAAGGGAGTAACTCATATTTCAACTCTCGTGAGGAAGTGAAACCCTTTCTTCCAAGAAACTGACAGAAAATGTCAGGATGATGAAATCTCATTTTATGTAAATACCCAAGCTATGCTCTGTTGTTGAAATTAACCAACTCCGGCTTCTCAAGTATGCCTCATTTCAGTCACAATATCAACACGGACACATGGAGTGAATAAATATGCTTATCCCACGACAAGTTTAGTGACAGGAAGCCATTTAATCAGATGGCAGGGTGTCAGGTGGAGTGCCTGCTACCTACACACCGCTCCCTGAGCAGGTCCATGTCTATCACCAATTGAGGCCCATTGGTCCTGCCACCCCTAGCATTCACCTGGCAACAGACAGAGGATTCGTCTTACATGAAGCCCAAAAAGTAAACTCTCTTGAGGTTACCTGCAGGTGTTCTGACAGGAAGAGTACGCAGAATGGGAGAGAGGACAACTGACAGCTACCACACCCCCGTGTCCCTCCACACAGCCCTTTCTGCTGAATCCTCTTCTCCGCAAACCCTACCCTTTGACTGACCAATCAACACCCACCCTTCCCTAATCACCACCACAGGCTCTCACAACCTAGGATCGATCCTTAACAATCCTGCACCTTGGATGTGTGCATTATTGGCACTGCCAGGCAATGAAAAGCTGCCAACCCCCAAGTCAGGGTTGGGTGGGGGGAGTGACACGTTCTCACCCTATCTTACCCCTCATCACCGCTGCCCAATTAAGTGCCAGATTGGCACAATGTCTTTTCTGAAAAGGGAAAATTCGGGTTCTTGGGACCTCTGTCTAGGTCTAGGTGACCCCTGTCACTTTAATTCATGCCATCCATGTCATGTAAGGATGTGTTTCAATGTGATTTTAAAAGGATACCATATGTTTGCAAACACTCTGATATTGAACATGATAATGCTCAAGTCAAAAGAGGCAGAGTCAAGAAAAATTCACCTCTCATCTGGTGTTTAACTAATAGCCTGACCACTTCCCTCAGGCTTCCTTAGCTAAAAGGAAGTTGGGAACCTGTGATCGAGGGATCTGCCAATGCCATTCCCAAATTGGCCAGTTGAAGGCACTTTGCACTATATTCATATCCCAGGCAGACAGCACTACATTGCTGGCATTATTCATCAAAAGGAATTGCATGTTTCTCTACTCTGTGCAAAGTTAGGCATTACACACGAGGTGGCTGCTTAAGGAATAAAGTACAACAGTTTCAGCTTCAGAAAGGAATGGAGAGGGCCAAAACGGAGGAAGAGAGAGAATGGTTTTTGTAAAGATGCAAGGTCCTCTGCAACTGGTAATGCCTGCGTGAATTTTGGGAAACATCAGGTCAGTGCAACTCATTACACCCTGGTCTTTCTTTAGTATTCTGAGGGGAAGCAGGAAGAGTTACTCCTTTAAAAAATGGGTTTCTAGTTGCAGAGTCCCTATAATCATCAGGTCATTGGTGGAAGCTCAGCACATCCAGAGTTGGCGATTTGAATGGTCTCACTCCTCCTCAGCAGAGAGGCACCGAGATCGAGTGTCTAAATCCCAAGGTTCAGCCAACTCTCCTGGAATCAGTAATCAAAACTGGAACTCACATTCTGCAGGATTACTTCCTATATCATTCAGTACATTGTACACCCTCTATCTACCACCATCCCATTCAAAAGTCAAGTTTACAGTGAAATATTCTGCAAAATGAAAATACTGGTTTAATTCATTAAATAAGTATTTTCAGACAGATAGCAATCTAACAGTTGGGTCAAAGACTCCCACACTTTGATGTGATTCAGTAAAAAGTCTCTCCTATTGCGATCATCCTGGCTGGCTTCACATCTGACTCAGTTAGGATGTGATCAGGTTTTTACATATTGAAGTTATAGTTCTTCTGACCTTAGTAACAAGTATCCTCGAATCACTAGTGTGGAAGCAGGCCATTCAGCCCATCAAGTCCACTCGTCCCCTCCAAAAAGCATCCCACCAAGACCCACACCCCAACTCTATTCCTGTAACTCTACATTTCCCATGGCTAATCTACCTAGCCTGTATACCCCTGGACATTACGGGGCAATTTAGCATGGCCAATCCACCCTAACTTGTACATCTTTGGACCATGGGAGCACCCAGAGGAAACCCACGCAGACATGGGGAGAACATGCAGACTCCACACTGTCATCCAAAGCTGGAATCAAACCTGGTCCCTAGTGCTGTGAGGCAGTAGTGCTAGCCACTGTGCAAGCAATCGAAACAGAGCTATGTCTAATTGCACAGGAGAGGCAATGGCCTAGTGGTATTATCGCTGGACTGTTAATCCACAACCGAGATAATGTTCTGGGGACCCTGATTCAAATCCCGCTATGGCAGATGGTGGAACTTGAATTCAATAAATATCTGGAATTTAAGAATCTAATGATGACTATGAATCCATTGTCAAATGTTGGAAAAACCCATCTGCTTCACTAATGCCCTTTAGGGAAGGAAACTGCCACCCTTACCTGGTCTGGCCTATATGTGACTCCAGACTCTCAGCAATGTGGTTGACTCTAAACTGCCTTCTGGGAAATTAAGGATGGGCAATAAATGCTCCCTAGCCAGCAACACCCTCATCCCATGAATGAATTAAAAAAACAACGACAATCCTGCTCATAGCGCAAGGTTATCCAAAATGAATCCCATCAGGAACTGTTGGCATGATGTGCACCAAACAACTCTGCATCAAATTTATTTACTACAATGTTCTACTGAAGTCAGAAAAATTGGCGTAACAGCAAAGCAGAGTCCAACATTCATCAGGGATAATAAGAACTGCCGATGCTGGAGTCAGAGATGACACAGTATGGAGCTGGAGGAATGCAGCATCCAGACAGCATCAGAGGAGCAGGAAAGTTGACATTTTGGGGGTCCCGACCCAAACCTCAACTTTTCTGCTCCTGTACTGCCTGGCTTGCTGTGTTCCTCCAGCTCCACACTGTTATCTCCAACATTCATCAATAATTTTCAAATATGTGCCCAAGAGATGACACCACATTACTATATAGTTAACGTTCAAATTCCACATAGGGCTACGCAGCAACATCAAGTATATTCTTGTGGTCAGTTACAGGGGAATGAAACAAAACTAAAAAACTTTAAAGAAAAAAACTGGATCCAAGCTTGATCAATTTCTGAAATCCAAAGACAGGTTGTTGGTTCCACTGTCTATCTATTTCTATCTAATTCTATACTGTCCCATTCTACCTCCATACCTTATCCCATGCACCTGCCTCCACTTAACAATGTACCAGAGCAATACAAGACTGGTAACTAATCAATGGAATAAGGAGGGAATATTGAAACTCGTGTTTCCATGTGCGAGGTAATTCTCAGCATTTGCATCAACCAAAAAGAGTCAGAGCAGTACAGCATGGAAACAGACCCTTCAATCCAACTTGCCCGTGCCGACCAGATATTCTAAATTAATCTAGTCCCTTTTGCCAGCTTTTGGCCCATATCCCTCTAAACTCTTCTTGTTCATATACCCATCCAGATGCCATTTAAATGTTGCAACTGTGCCAGCCTCCACAATCTCCTCTGGCAGCTGATACATGCATCAATCTCTGCGTGAAAATGGTGCCCTTTGGATCGCTTTTAAATCTTTCCCCTCTCATGTTAAACCAATGCCCTGTAGTTTTGGACTCCCACAGGCCCAGGAAAGGACCTTGGCTATTCATCTTATCCATTCCTCTCATGATTTTATAAATTTCTACAAGGTCACCCCTCAGCCTCCAGCGCTCCAGGGAAAATAGCCCCAGCCTATTCAGCCTCACCCTATAGCTTAAACCCTCCAACCCTGGTAACATCCTTGTAAATCTTTTTTGAACCCTTTCAAGTTTCACAACATTTTTCCTGCAGCAGGAAGACTAGAATTGAATGGAAACTTGTCCCATTTCTATGAACAATTCTAAAAGAGAAATGCGTTCATGTGACTGGAATTAGACAGCAACATTTACATGAGCTTGCATTCTAAGAGGTGACTTCTGCATTTTGGCAATGTCTTGCATGAAGACTACTCCTGTCTGTTCTCTTGCCATGCATTAGTTGACAATATGGTTCATACACATGGAGAGTAGAAGACAGAAAACCAAAGCCTGAAAAGGATTATAAATTTTAGGGGATTCAAGATGCAGGCGCATTTCACTAAAATCAGCAGTGAGGCAAAAGTAGTTATTTTGCCATGAATAAATCAGATGTGACAAGTATTTACAGGCGGTGTGCATGGCTCAGAGACAGTTCAGTGCGTGAGTAAATGATTTACAAGCTCACACATTTGTTCAACAGAAGTCATGACGCACTGTATTAGAATGAGATTCATTCACTAATCTCACCTTTACAGGTCACAACAGGGAGGTTTTGCACAGACCACACCTTGAAATTCTTCTATCAAAGGGTCCCACCCAACATTTTATGTACTGTTTACTTCCAATGTTTGCTTTTTAAATTTCAGATTCCAGGGATGGAGTGTTCGTCAAGTCTAGAATTTTTGGTTTCAACTTTTGGTTTCAGAGTGAGCAAGAAACCATACAAAAGAGGTGTATTATATTAAACAATGCTTCTCTTCAACAACATACACGGACTAGTCAGTGTAAGAGCAAAAGATAATCCTTGCTTAATACTACTCAGGAAGCAGCTTTTCCATTGCCTTGGAGATTCGGTGTGCAAAACTCAGGATTCAAGCTATAAATTACAACATTGCTGCAAGAAGTCATATGTAGAAAGAGTTAAGAAAGTGTGGACTTGAGCAGTTTGGAGACAGGACACAAATAGATTAGGTCAGATCCACCCTTCCTTCCAGTTTTCAATGGACCAAGTGTCAGCTTGTCAATCTGAATGCCAAATCTTAAAGCCATTGGTTCAATCCCTACTCCTGGTTTGAAGGCATACTCAAAGGGTGACATCCAGCTTAGATTGTGCTGCACTGTTCAAGATGCATAAATTGAAGACTACATGACAGATTTTCCAAATTACAGCAGGGAGTTTTTTCACTTTCCTGGCTGACAACTCTCCCTCAATAACGCTAAAGCAGATGAACCAATCTTCCCATGTAATTGCAGAGTATGGGATCTTGCTCTACAAAACTGAGCCTATGCTTTTGTCTACAGATCAGCAATACGATAATACCTTTCACATTCAGCCAGCAGCCCACTACCCAATGATTTGCTTTTGAAATGCATCACTTGTTTTGTAGGCAAATAGAGAAACAAGTTTCCATGAGAAGTGGTCTGTTGATCTGTCATTGAGTTGTTGACAGAGGGTTCAACTTTCTTCCTGTAGTCCCATTGTGGACAGTCAGCCTTGGGCAGAGGCTCTCAAACTGTTCCTATTTCGCCTTGGGAGATTTACGTCCTATAATCTGCCTCTCTCGCTGGTAGGTAACACCACAGGTCAGGGTGGAAGGATTGTCTCGAGGCGTTTGGAACACTTTGAATTGAAACAGCATATCAGTGCAGATGTCTATTCAAGCAAAGAACTACTTAAACTGTTAACAGCGCAAGATATTGTCAACAGGTTATTTACTTAGTGGACACCTACAGCTGTTTAAGTGAAGTAATACAAGAGATAGTACAGACTTGCATCATCAATAATAATACACTATGTGAGGTTACCAACAAAGATTGTGCTGAAATCAGTCCTTGATCCACTCACTGCCTGAGGCTACAATCAGTGACTTTAATTCTTGTTAAATTAAGCAAAGCTATCCAACACTTAACCCCTACCACAGTACAAGTCCCTGGAGTAACTTTGGTTCCCAAAACCTTCTGAATGAGATGAGAATTCTACCTCTAGGACAAGTTAACACTTTTGACTGCAATTCAAAAATTCAACAATAAAATGAAGCACTACATAATTGCAAGGCTCATTCCTCCCTCCCACTTCAATGTGTCAAGGCTGACATTGGCAGGACTGGCACAGGATCTTACATCACATAAATTCACATAAAAATACACACTAATGTTGAAACTGCAATAATCTGACTTAAATGTTGCACCAAGGGCAAAATGTCACTAGGCCTCCATTACACCTGCAATAAATGTGCATTGTTAGCTTTTTAAAAAGTAATAAACATGCAAATATTGAACTGAGTACCACATGAGCTCGCTGCCAGCAAGGCACTAGTTAAGTGTCTCACTGGCATTACCTCAACCTGGCATCTGCCAAGGGCACAAGTTCAATAAATAGTGCCCTATTTAAACATTACTTACAATCCACCACAATGCCAAATTGCCTTCAAAATATGTATTGATTGTGGGCGCAGGGATTGTCAAGCACAGTAATAATCAGAAGACAGATGTACAAGTCTTTTCATGCTTACTATTTGTTTCTACTTCTGAGGGGAAGCCACCCAGTCTCCTCTTTATCAAGCAGAGAGTGGGAGTGGTACCAACCCTGGGCTGTTGCACAGACTTGTATCTCTGTTAGCACTGCATTTTTTGAAGAGGTTGGGCTTTAAAGTTTGGAGGATAGAAGTGGATATTGATAGTTTGCATCTTCCAGCAGAAAGCTAGATTGTCCTATCCAATCTGGAGTCAACAGAAACCCCTCCACACAAGGGGAGGAAGTTGCAGAACTGCGGGTTTGAATAAAGCAGCAGTCAAGCTTCCCACAATGTGCACAGAATAGCCAAGACTGAGGCAGACTGTAGCTGACATCCGCTGTTCTTGCACCAAGAATAAATTCAAACTCCAATTACATTTAACCTTGATCTTTTTTATTCGTTGCACATACAAAAAATAATGTGCAGCACATTAAAAGTGCATGATTGTTTAATTACTGAGATATCCCACTATTCAATCTCATAAAATGGTGTCTTACTATAGATTATTTCAAATCATTTGGGAATTGTACAACAGACATGAGCTGCATGATATTTTTTTAAAAATCTTTCCACATCTTGAAACTGTAACTTTTATTTTGCTATCATCATTATTTTTCCTCATGGCAGCAGATAACCTAACGCTGTGTGGGGAAAGTAATTAATTTTATTTCAAACCTCTCATACCCGAGAGCAGCAGTCAACCATTCCCACCTACATGAGGCAATTTTAAGGGACGGGATTATTCCAGATTCACACCAATATGGCCGAGTCTTAAATGCCCTCTGCAACAGCCTAGGAAAATCACTCAGTTTAAGGGTGATCAGGGATGACAACAAATACTGGCCTTGCTAGTGATGCAAACACTGCATGCAAAAATTAAACACGTTAATCTGTTAAGTGTTATGTATTGTACCTTGCTTCGGGTTTAATCTAGGAGAGTTACAATGCTCCTGTGTCCGTGATGCTAATATTGGCTCCTTTATCACAACCCGAGTTCAAGACCTGAAAATGTTAATCAGTTTCAATACATGGGCATCCAATGCATGAACATCAGTCTTCTGTGATCCGAACCGTAGAAATCCCAAATCCCTCCATGTTTGGTGCAATTAAAAAAAAAGCCCAGTAATAACAGGCCCTTGTCAAGAAGCTTGGTGATGTCAGAGATTTAGTACACAGGAAGTATTCACTCCGGGGAATGCAACAATTCACAGCACTGGTACCTCAAGCATGGTCAGGACGTTTGGGAAAAGTTGGGAAGTTTGGGAACCACAAGCACATAGTGATTCGACTTCAGGTGAAGGACAGCATCCCTCAGCAAGGCAGCATTCCCTCAGCTCTGCACTGAATCCTGAGGCTGAGATTCCGACACATTCTCACTGGAGGTTGGAGGCTTATCCGCTGAGCAAAGATGTGACATCTTACGTGAGTGGTCACCAACGTGTAAATGAAAATAACACCTCAGCATTTGCTGAAGAAGGGTCTAAGTTGAAACACATCCTCTCCTATGTATAATAGTCAACCTCCTATACATTTGCAACTTTCATCCAGGTTGCCACCATTTGAGGTGGATATCACAAAGGATGAGAAGCTTCAGTTAAGAAGGTAGATTGAGGAAGTGGGGACTGTTCTGCTTGTAGAGAAGGCAGCTAAGAGCCGATCTCAAAGATTTTCATGATAAAATCATGTGGGCTGGATGTAGCCAAGAGGGAGAAACGATTCTCTCTTGTAAAAGGGGCAAGAACAGGAGGATGTAGATTTGAATTTATTTGTAAATGTGAGAAAACTTATTTGTAAACCAGTTATGAGATAACTTTTTTTCACTCAATGAGTAGTCAGTTAGAATAGAATCATAGAATCCCTACAGTGTGGAAACAGGCCCTTTGGCCCAACAAATCCACACCGACCCTTGGAGCATCCCACCCAGACCCATCCCCCTATAACCCACACACCCCTGAACACTACGGGCAATTTAGCATGGCCAATCCACCTATAGCCTGCATACCTTTGGACTGTGGGAGGAAGCCGGAGGAAACCCACGCAGACACGGGGAGAATGTGCAAACTCCACACAGACAGTTGCCCAAATCGAACCCAGTTGATGGAATCCGTTGCCCGAGAATGCAGTGGAGGCAGGTTCACCTGGGCATTGAGCAATTATTTGATTAAAAATAGTGTGCAAGGATATGGGTAGGGAAACCAGAAGATTGGCACTGGGTAATGACACTTATTTTACATGCTGGTGCAGGCACAATGAGGCGAACGGCCTTTTTCTGCACCATAACACTTTTGTGATTCTCAGATTGACCTTGGTTCTAAATTCACTCCTTGAAAAGACCTTCAATAGAATCACAAATGCCGTGTTTCCTTTCATTTAGGGAAGGAATATCAACACCATGCTCCATGTACCACAAGTAACCTGGCAGCAGGGAAACTCAGCCGCAAAACCCAGGCAACGCTCACCCCTTTCTGAACTTTATTTCTTTCTTGATGCTTTGCATAATTTGAATTTTATGGCCCTGAATTTTCTGAAGCAACCAAACACATGATTGAGAGGGAGGGGGAAGAGAATGGGAGCAAACAAAACAGTGAAAGAGAGAGATCAAAGAAGACAGAGACAGATGGTGAAAGAGAGTGGAGAAAGATTGTATATTTGTCTAGAGTGGGAGGCAGATCTCGTGTAGAGTTTTGGTCTCCGAACCTGTGAAGCGATATAACTGCCACAAAGGAAATGGAACAATGTGCAATGTCAATAGTTAACACTGAGGTAACGAGGAACTTCTTCACTCTCAGGATGAGGAACCTTTGGAATTCTCTAACCCAGAGGGCTGTGGAAGTTCAGTCATTGAGTACAGCCAAGACGGAGAGAGCGAGAGCAATGATACCTTTTAATATCTAGAAATCTAAAGGATATAAGGAGGGCGTTGTAATGGCATCATGTCACTGGATAATGGAACTCCAGGTCATGCTTTGGGGATATGGGTTCAAATCCCACTCTAGCAGAAAGTGGAATTTGAATTCAATAAAAATCTGGAATAAAGAGCTGACCTAATGGTGAGCATGTAAATACTATTGAGGTCATGAAAACCCATTTGGCTCAATAATATTCTTTAGGGAAGGAAATCTGCAGTCCTTACCTGATATGGCATGTGACTGCAGACCCACAGGAAATGTCAGTAACTCTTAACTGACCCCTGGACAATTAGTGACGGGCAATAATGCTGGCCTAGCCAGTGACATCGGTGTCTCGTGAACAATTAAAATAAAAAATATGGGGGTAGCAGTGGAATACGGCATTGATGCATACGATCGGCCGTGATCCAGCTGAATGGAAGAGCAGGCTTAATGGGCTGAATTCCCATCACTCTGGGGAACGGAAGACGCTTTCACAATCAATTACTTTTCAAGAGTCATCCATTGGAAACACAGCAGTGAGCTCCCACAAACACCAGGGAGATAAATAGCCTGTTCATTGCAGCAACTGTTTTTTTTTCTTCTTTCCTACAACTGCCTTATTGGTGGATACATTAGAATTTATTCCACAATAATAAATTCTAGTGATACATGAGCATCAACAAGTTGTAATGAGGTTATTTGTGACTTTTGAGGCTCCACAGCAGATGACAATCACAGATAAAAAATGTTTGGACAATCTGGAGTTATAATGGACTAGATTGTGCGTTAGCGCCTTCACAGGAGGGCAGCTCAGGCCTGGACAGCACAGCTTCACTTCAGCTCTGCAGTTTCCAAGCTCTCTGCTTGTCAAGAATGAGAAATTAACGGAATAAACAAATAAACAGAACAGACAGGTAACTGAACAGGTGAAAAATCATGATTGAGAACACTGATCTGCTGCTAATTTCACAAAACTGCTTCCAAGACGTTAGATGGAGAAATTGTTTTTCGCAGTGTTTTTCATGACTAATTAAAAAATGGTATGGTTTCTGGATATCCAGCTGGCAGAGTTGCTGCCAAGGAAACTGAAGCACAACATGAACTGATCACAACTCTCAGGGAAACAGATTAAAACCCCAAGTGGTGCAGAGAAAACTTACACCAAAGTTGCCACAGAATGTCTCTGTGGAGCAACACAACTGGTTGAAGGTTCATGATTAAATTAAGTTCAAGACCGGAAATTTCCAGTTTTATACTTATTCATTTTAATCTTTAATTTGATTCATTTAATCTTAATGAAGCACTGAACTTTATGATTTTTCGCTCATGAACAACTACATAGCAAACAAACATCACGTCATAGTCTCCGTTCAAATTCACAAATCGCTACGTCAACCATCAGGTTGGAACATGCTGCATACAGAATACAGCTCCTAAAAGGGTCTGACCTTATGTAACAGCCTCCTTCATGCTTAAATCAATGTTTCCTACACAAGGTTCACTCAGCTCAGTCTCAAACGCTCACCAAAGCCTAGGCGCCTCAAAAGGTTAATAATGACCAGGTCGTGTTTCTGGCTCTGACCTTTACCCTCATTCCCCTGACCAGCTGGTACCACTCCCACCTGGAATACCAATGTCCCTCCCGGTAAGGGGCAGCAGGCCAAACGCCAATGTAACAATGAGCAGTCATCTGGCATCCCTCCCGTAAGCGATGATCCAAGCTATCAGTCGGACGGGGTGGGGGTGGTGTGTGCGTGTGCGCGTAGGTTGGTGGAGGCAGAGGGAACACGAAGAATGCACCAGCAGAAGAGATATCAGGAGGTGACCCAAGGCTTGGCCAAAGGGTCTCAGTTTAGGCAGCAAGAAGGAAGAGGACCGACAGCGAGAGAACAAAGAAATTAGATATCAACATTCTATTATCCTGGAGATAGAAGTAGTTAGCATAACAGCTTGCACATGAAATATTGGCAACTTTTTTTAAAAAAAGTTATTCATGGGATGTGGACATTTCTGGCTAGGCCAGCACTTTTATGCATTGGCAATAGCCCTATAGAGGGTAGGTGTGAGCTAGCTTCTTGAACTGCTGCAGTCCTTGGGTATGGAGGCACCCACAATGCAGTTGGTGATGGAATTCCAGGATTTTGATCCAATGACAGTGAAGGAACAGTGAATTACAGTATTTTCAAGTCAGGATGATAAATGGCTTGGAGGGAGACTTGCAGGTGATGGTGTTCCCAACTGTCTGCTGCTCTTATCCTTCTAGGTGGCAGAGGTCTTGGGTTGCAAGGAACTATCTGATGATCCTTGGCGAGTTAGTGCAATTCATGTTATAGATCATACAGACTACCGCCACTGCGTGCCGGTGATAGAGGGAGTGGATGCTTCTGGATGTAGGGCCAATCAAGCAGGCTGCTTTGTCCTGAATGGTGTCAAGCTTCTTGAATGTTGTTGGAGCTGCACCCATCCAGGCAAGTGGGGAGTATTCTGTCACACTCCTGACATTTGCCTTGTAAATGGTTGACAGGCTTTGAGGAGTCAGTGCAGGAGGTATTTGCTGCAAGATTCCAAGGCTCTGACCTGCTTTTGTAGCTACCGTTTAGAAAGCTGGTCTGGTTCAATTTCTGGTCACCGGTAACCCCAGAATGTTAATAACTTGATGCTCAGAAGCCAAGGTAGCCCCTGTGGGAGACACCACAATCTATTAGTCACTCAGCGTTGCCTGGAAACCAACTGCAGCAACCTTCCAAAGAGCTAGCTCAGACCTCTTTATGAGCCACACACAAAGAAAACAGTCTGAACTGTCGATTTATTCAATGATCCAAAGCATGCCTGGCTGACATTTTACAGCAATATGCCAGTTTAACTTACACATCAGACAACAGTGAACATTCAGCTGGAGGTAACCATACCAAAAGCACATTAATGACACTCAGGAAACCAAATAGAATATGGAAAAGGTTTGAAAAAAAAAATGAAATGGCAAAAGAAGCTTTCCAATGCTAATATATCCTTATACCATCCAGATTCAGCAAGTAGTGAACTATCCTGTACATATCAAACATCATTATTTTAAACCAAAGTCAGCAACTCACCAGGTGTTTCAGCTCACTTGTGCATTTGAAAAGTAAACTTTTTCCTGCAGCCCACAGAGGACAGAAGGTATTCAATGTCATAGTTAGTAAGCATTTATACAGCACCTTTAATCGAGAAAAGTATCCTAAAGCATAGTTAAAGGGGGACTTAAAAAAGGAAAGGAATTCCTAAGTATGGGACTCAAGCAATTGAAGACAGCGATAGGCAGGAAAGTGACTGGTGAACAGGACGTAAGGAGGACATGAAAATTATAGATAGGTCAAGTAAATGACCAAAGATCTGGCAAATGGAATATAATGTGGGAAAAAGTGAACTTGTCCATTTTGACAGGAAGAATAAAAATGAAGCACATGAACTAAATGGTCAGAGATTGTACAGCTCTGAGTTGCAGAAGGATCTGGCTGTCTTTGTGAGTGAATCGTAAAAGGTTAGTAAGCAGGTTCAGCAGGTAACCAAGAAAGCTAATCAAATGTTACTGCTTGAGATGAGGGGAAATGAATACAATTCCCGGAGGCTATGCTTCCATTATACAAAGTATTGGTGAGACTACATCTGGAGTACTGTACACAGTATGCAAGTGTGAATTGAGAGGCAAAAAGAACAACAGAGACAGAGATCATGATCATACTCCGAGTCATTGCTCAAAGCTGACCCCAAAGGAGTGACTATAAGACACTGAAGATTTTAAAAGGAGATGGGGACGGGGTGGAATAAGGTCAAGTAGGAGCTCAATAGGGTTGCCAACCCAATAGGATTAGCCTGAAATCTGCAGGAATTGAAGATCAAACTTTAGGACATGGCTATACATGACTGTGAAGGGAAAATGTCATAGCCATGTTAAAAAAAAAAAAATTTTTTCAATTCTTTTAGAGTCATAGAGTTGTACATCATGGAAACAGACCCTGTAGTCCAACTTGTCCATGCCAACCGGAAATCCTAAATAAATCTAGTCCCATTTGCCAGCTTTTGGCCCATATCCCTCTAAACCCTTCCTGTTCACGTACCCACCCAGATGCCTTTTAAGTGTTGCAATTGTACCCGGCTCCACCACTTCCTCTGGCAGCTCATTCCATACAGGATCCATCCTGTGCATGAAAAAGTTACCCCCCCTTATGCCCCTTTTAAATCTTTCCTCTCTCACCTTAAACTTATGCCCTCTAGTTTTGGACTCCCCTGCCCCGGGGAAAAGACTTCGGTTTTGTTTTGAACTTTTCCCTTTCCCAATTTGGCAGATTTAGAAAATGGTGGAAAAACCACTAACTGAGTAATGAGTCTTTTGACATAAAAAGGCAGTGCATCACCACAACAATGAGATGGACAAACAGAGCATCATGGGGTGAGCCTACTTGCAATCACAATTGGCAACTCTACGTGTCAGATGAGAATTGACCAGCATTGGGCTTTACTTCCCATTTGCTCCCACAGTTAGCAACTCAACCAGAACAAAAAACATTTGAGGATGAACTGATGGCTTCGGTGTCAATCATAAAGCATTAAATATTCATCTCCAAACGGCCTCTTAAGGCATCGCTACTGCTTTACACAACAGCCTTCACCCCTGCATCCCATACACCTTTTAAGATTGAATGTAAACTCTTAAATAAAAATGGTATCAAATATTATAAAATAAAACAAAGAACTGCAGATATCGACGATCTGCAATAAAAACAGAAATTACTGGAGAAACTCAGCAGGTCTGGCAGCATCTGTGGAGAGACAGCAAAGTTAACGTTCTGAAGAAGGGTCACCAGACTCCAAACATTTGACGCGTTTCTCTCTCCATAGATGCTGCCACACCTGCCGAGTTGCTCCAGCAATATTGGCTATGAAATGTTTCCTGGTGAGAATCTGAGAAACAGGCTTTATTTTATCCTCACTAAATATGGAATTGTCAAGGTTTGAAAACAAAATGAGGAGTTTGGTGGAAGTGGATACAATTTTCATTGAAGTTAAATGTAAAAGTCTCACAGCTCCCCATATTTCAGACATCAGTACATGACATACAACATTGAACTGTGTGTCAAGGCATATTAACTTGATATGCAGTTTTCCAATTATCTCACATTTGTGATGGAGGTCCTTGAGTCACAATGAAACAAATGAGCAAAAATAAAACAACACCACTCAAAGCAGAGCAAGGAATATCAAAAGGCAAATGTGAGCAGCAACATTTTAGTGAGATTGCTGTTGACCGTAGATGTGGGACTGAGGAAGTCAGTCAGGTTCACAATGTTCTGTCATATCACTTATTAAAACAGTTGGTGCATTAGAACTAACAGATTTTTTTAACAATTCAAAAATTACTAACAGTGAATACAAACAATGCCTTTCCTCTGTCTGCCGTTTTAAAAGCAGCTACTGATCCATTTCTTCGCTTCTTCCATTCATCAACTAATATGATGCACCTGCCGTTAGATTTCCAATTAAATGAGTTGGACCCTGTAAGGCAGCATCGAAGCCCTTAGAACTATTATTCAAAACAAAATATAGTAGAAACTAGAGATAGTAGGAACTGCAGATGCTGGAGAATCTGAGACAAGGTGCAGAGCTGGATG
>NC_063364.1:19063716-19133150 GCF_021869965.1 Rhincodon typus | reverse complement strand
GGGTCTAGGCCCGAAACGTCAGCCTTTCTGCTCCTATGATGCTGCTTGGCCTGCTGTGTTCGTCCAGCTCTGCACCTTGTTGTCTATAGTAGAAACTACTTTTGGCGTTTAAGCAGCATTTCAGTGGCCTGCAGAGTGTCAAAAATCTGAACTTGTCAATGGAGTACACACCCTCTAAACCACCTTAGAAAATGAATTGCACACCTTCAGCACGTGCACTGCCCTTCAACAATAACCTGTACGTATGCAATACTTTTGATATACAAAGCAGCTCAAAGTGATTCAAAGAGTGTCATGGTGTCAAACCAACACCAAGAGACAAAGTCTCAGGGCATTCTTGAAAGGATGAGAGCAGCTTAGATCCTCGAAGTCCCAGCCAGCCAAGGCAGAATTATTAAAATGAGGGATAGCGAAGAGCTCGGAATTAGATGAATTAATGTGTTAGAGGTTTACAGGGCTGAAGGAGATTGCAGAATTAGGGAGCAGCCAGAGGAATTTGAAATCTAGGATGAGAATTTTAAAATCAAAGCGTTATTTAACTGGGAGCCAATATAGGTGAATAACCAAAGGGGTAATGGATGGTGTACGTGTACGCACTTGTGCGTGAGGGCACAGGTAGCGGAGTTGGGATTGCTCTCATGTTTATGGAGAGCACAGCATCATTTTGGACTCTCCAGAGCTAAAATCTGTACAATGTGGATATTCCTTGTTATTCCACTTCCATAAAATGTTGTAGATCTCAGCAACTTCACTCTGGTCAAGCACATGTCCCATGACACACGATGCAAATGACCCTCACACACAGCAAGGTCTCTATGCAGGGCAGATGGTGAATCTATTAGTCTCTAGTTTCCTAGCTTGGAATGTACAAGGTTAATTTTACATCTGAATTTCTGCAAAGAGGGGCCAAGATAAAGCAAATGGCATAACGTTTGGAACTGACATTCTCTGCAAACTAACTTTGAATGGTTCAAGATGCAGAAGTACAGCCATAGCAGGTTCTGTATAGTCCTTAGCGTGTGTATGTATTGTATAAGGTCTTGAGAGAAGTAAGGAGTAGGTGAGACGGAGGAGAGGGGAAGGTGGCAGACCGTCTCTGGGGTTCAAGCTCTTTTGTCCATGGTTGGACCAAGGCTATAATGAGCTCAGGAGCTGAGTGGCCCCTGGTGAGACCCAAATTGAGCATCAGAGAACAGTTATTGTTGAGAAAGTGTCACTTGATGGCACTGTCAATGACACCTTCCATTCCTTTCCTGATCATCAACGATGGGGTGGTAATTGACCATTTTGAATATCTCCTGCAGTTTCTGGACAGAACGTAGCTAGATAGGTTTCTAATTGCATAGTAGGTGCCAGTGATGTAATGGTACTGGAACAGCTTGACCAGAAACATGGCTGGTTCTGGACCACAAATCCTCAGTACAAAGGCCAGAATATTAGGAGGGCCCATAGCATCTTCTCTGCACTCATCTTTGAACGAGGTTATCATCGAGCAGGGATGTCAATGGTAAAATAGGGGATATGCCCAGTTAAAAGATTATAAATTAGAGTGAATACAATACTGCTGATGGCCCATGGCACCACATGGATGCCCAGTTTCAAGCATGATGGAGGTAAGCCTTGGCATCATGGTTTTTACAAGGACTGTGCTGTGGTCATCTCCTACTAATAACTTTATAGACACACAGCTTTACAACAGGTACTCCGATAAAGACAAGGTCAAGTAGGTTTTGTCTCTCATTTCAGTTTACTCACAATCTGCAGGAAGGCTGATCTGGAGGCCACATCGTTCAGAACCCAGGCAGCTTGGTCATTACTGATGCTGGTGAACGGTTTTGGTGATGGAAATTGGAGACCTCACCGAGAGTAGACTCTATGCCCTTTCTGTCCTCAGTGTTTCTTACAAATGGTGTTCAATATGGAGGAGCAAAGATGTATCAACTGAGGGAGAGCAGTCAGTAGTAATCAACTGGAAGGTTCCTTGCCAGCAATTGGCCTGTTCCCATGTCACTTCATGGAGTCTGAAGGCCATCACCACTGGCAGATCTGTCCTGTCACTGGATGAGCATCTACCCATACACGATTATGGAGAAATCTGGAACATTCGCTCTCAGTTATGATCTGAGAGTATGACAATATCTTGACTCATCAGTGGGGCAGCTCTCCCAGTTTTGGAGCAAGTCCCCAGATGACAATGAGGAGGATCCACTGGACAGGGTGCACCTTTGTCATTGCCTGTGCAAAAACTGATCCATAAAATTTTCTTGTTTGGTTTCTCTGTAGAAGTTTTATACAATCATTGCAGTTAAGTCATTTTAGAGGACAGCTAAGAATCAAGAACATTGCAATAGATCCAGAATCACTATTGGCTATTCAGAGCAAGGATGGCAGATTTCCCTCCCTAAAAAGACGAGTGAACGAAATAAGGTTTTAAAGGATCTCATCATTGTACAGATAAGCGTTCCTTTTCAAAACCCCACATTTATTAATCAAATTTAAATTCCTCCAGCCACTATGGGATCTGAATTTGCAGCTTTGGAGTTCGACACTGAACCTGAAATAGAACTCCAGAGACATTATCATGATGCTAACATTGGCCTGGAGGTGAAAATGGAAAGCCTGGAAAATGACCTGATCTGTGCTTTATCTACACATGTAGTTCCTTTGGTTATAATCTTGACAATGGAATTGTCTCGGCCTGCAGGAGTGTTTCTGAGCAATGCATCTGTGTCTGCCGGTGTTCAAATTCTCCTCCACCTTCCCTCTTTCAAAAGGTCACATTGATTTGTCTGACTTGGCACAAATGTATTTTTAGCTTGGCTTTTAAAATTCTTTGCTGAAGTGGGTTTTTTTTTGGCCACCAGAAGCATTGGCTTGTTTTGATAATCAGTCACCAAACGGTTTCCCAACCCAGGGCCCAGTTTCAGCTGGGAGCCATTTTTCTACTTGGAACCCAGTGACTGCAAGACAAAATTGATTTATACAAAAAGAAGAAAAGGCTTCACATTCTTCAACAGGCCAACACTGTGGCTTGCAATGCAAACTAATGCCAGTGAGAGTTTGATTCCCACACCACCTCAGGTTATCATGAAGGACTCTCTTTCTCAACCTCTCTACTTGGCTAAGGCATGGCGACCCTCAGGTTAAACCACCACCAGTCGTCTCTCTCTGGCAAGACTATGGTAACTTCAGCTTTATCTTTTACTACCTTTCACCTCTTGTACACAATTACTCCAAAACAGATCATGGCCACACGGCCAGGTGAAAGGCAACTGCCTGCAAAAGGCCTATAATCACTCAAATATAGAAGAATAAAAGACGGTTTAATTGAATCAGTTATCACTCTGAAGGAAAACCAAAAGAACTGCAGATGCTGTAAATCTGAAGGGGCTGGACAGGGTAGATGCTGGGAAGATGCCCCTGCCTGGGAGATTTAATTTAAAAGTATGCGCCACAGTAAAGGGCCAGTCACCTGGGACGAAGATGAGAAATTTAGTCCCTCAAAAGTGTGTGAATTCTTGGAATTCTCTAATGCAGATAGGTGTGGCTGTTCTATCCTAGAGAATATTCAAGAGAACACTCAGGAGAACTTTGAGTATTAATGAAATAAAGCAAAATCGGGATAGGATGGAAAGGGGTTGTTGAGAAGCAAGATCAGCCAGGACTCTACTGAATGAAGATAAGCAACTTAGGAAAAAATAAAAATTCAATCTAAAAGGGCTGTTTCAACAAAGGACGTTAAAATTATTGTACAAATCTGAGCTTACTTACTCAGAGTGATTCTTATTTATATGCTGAGTGCTCTGGTTTCCTCCCAGAAACCAAAAATATGCAGGTTAGGTGGATTGGCCATGCTAAATTGATCCATAGTATCCAGGGATGTGCAGGCTAGGTGGATTAGCCATGGGAAATGCAGGGTTATAGAAATAGGGTGGGGGGGGTGTGGGTCTGGATAGGATCGTCTTTGGAGGGTCAATGTAATCTGCACAGGCTGAATGGCCTCTTTCTGCACTGTAGGGATTCCATGATTTAACATCATTATTCAAACAGCTTTGTCTGCTTCCTAGACCTCCATATCAAGCGATCTGCCATTTTGAGCCTGTGAGATGTTTGTGCAATATTCTGCATAAACACTGCTGATATAATAGCTAAAGATTAAATTTCAACCATCATATTATTTCCAACTCCAAAGAAAGTAAGGGCTGAATTGCATCAATAATAAAACGGTGGTGGACAAACTCAGTTAGTCTGGCAGCACCTGTGCAGGGAGAAACAGAGCTGAGTCTCATTTGACACTGCTTCAGAATTATCTTCATAGTCATAGTGGACTCTGTTTCTCCATCCACAGATGCTGCCAGACCTACTGGCTATTTCTAGCATTTTCTGTTTTTTTAATTCAGATTTCCAGCATTCAGTATTTTGCTTTTATTTGATTCATCAGGTGCACTGCCCTAAAATATATGGAATTTAACATTGGAATTTCATGTTTCATTTTTATTTCTTTCCTGCAGATCTTTTGTTTAAAAACAAAATCAAACCATTAGAACAATTAGACGAGAAGGGTGATTTGACCCAAACTGGCTCATGCAGATAAAACTTCACATATCACAATGCCAAAGGCACATCTCCACTGCCATACCCACTATCCAGTCCAAACGATGATTACATTAAGTGCAGAATCTCTGGACATCAATCCTAAATTCGCTCATCCCCCCCCATGTAACCCGTGTCCCTTTATATCGTACACAGGAACGGAGTTTCACTCTGAAGATGGAAGCTTCTTCTATTTTCTAATTCAACCCAAGCATGCTCAGAATCAACTGAATTAAACAGTTCTTGTCTGCACTCATCCCACTGGGACACTGGGCTGGTCTTGTGATTTGAAGATGTTGCTCGTGATGATGTACAGTTCAGTCAAGGAGCCCAGGTTACTCTGGCAACATACACCGTGACATGTAGGCTGTGGTCTGGAGCTATGAAAAGAGATGGTGGAAGTTGCAATTTTTTTTCCTCTTGACTAGGAGCCTCTTTTGCTCTTAATCGCCTGTCATTATTAAGCTGACGGGATCTGGAGGTTGATATTTAATCTGTTTGGCATCATTATGAATGCGCCTTCCTTGGTCATGAAGCCCTGGAGTGATTCGAACCCAAAGCATCCAGCTCAGGGATAGAATCCACTGGGTCACAATCTCCCTGGCTTTAAGCTAACGCCGTACAATTTTATTGAGATCTCCTCTGATTTGCACACGTCAAACCTGATTTATGGTTCAGTATTTCTCTTGTTGATGAATGCTGGTCAGTTATTGACATACACATCTCCATTCAAAGTGGGTGGGTTTCACTTATGGAAATCTGTTCAACATTGTAAATATATAATTGCATTATCTGGTTGTTACCCACATGTTGAGCCAGTTGGACAGGCCTCAGCTAAGCTTCAGAATGGAAAAGTCTATCAGGTATTGTCTGTGGAAGGGTGGCGCAGTGATTGCATTACTGGAGTTGTATTCCAGAAGCATGAACTATTTACCTAGAGCCAAGAGTTCAAATCCCATGGCACCTTGGGAAATCTAAATTAAAGTTACATAAAATTGGCATTTAAAAAGCAGATGGATAGTCATTTAAAAAAAAAAAAAAAAAAAAAAAAAAAGAGTCCTTCAGGTAAGAAAATCTGCCATCACTTCTGGGTCCGGTTTGTATAGGATTCCAAATCCATAGCCATGTGGGCAATTCTTAGCTGCCCTTTGAGAAGTCCTGACAAGCAACTCATGATTCAAGCAGGGATAGTAGGAACTGACAATGCTGGAGTCTGAGATAACAAGATGTAGAGCTGGATGAACATAGCAGGCCAGGCAGCATCAGAAGAGCAGGAAAGCTGACGTTTTGAGTCTGGACCCTTCTTCAGAAAAGGAGGGAGGGGAAGGGAATTCTGAAATAAATAGAGAGGGGAGAGGCGATGATGGAAGGTGGATAAAGGAGCAGATAGGTGGAGAGGAGACGGACCGGTCAAGGAGGCAGGGATGGATCCAGTAAAGGTGAGTGTAGGTAGGAAGTAGGGGTGGGAGTTGGTCAGTGAGGTGGGAGGAGCTGTTAGGTGGGAGAAAAGACGGACAGGTCAAGGAGGCGGGGATGAGGCAGGCTGGTTTTGGGATAAGGTCGGGGATGGGGAGATTTTGAAGCCTGTGAAGTCCGCATTGAGACCATTGGGCTGCAAGCAGAATTTCCAAGCAGAATGAGGTGCTGTTCCTGCAACCTTCGGGTGGCATCATTGTGGCACTGGAGGCGGCCCAGGATGGACATGTCGTCCAAGGAGTGGGAGGGGGAGTTGAAGTGGTTCGCGACTGGGAGGTATTGTCGTTTGTCACGAACGTCCATCCTGGCCTCCTCTAGTACCACAACAATGCCACCCGAAGGTTGCAGGAACAGCACCTCATATTCCACTTGGGAACCCTGCAGCCCAATAGTCTCAATGTGGACTTCACAAGCTTCAAAATCTCCCCACCCCTGACCTCATCCCAAGACCAGCCCATCTCGTCCCCGCCTCCTTGACCTGTCCGTCTTTTCTCCCACCTATTCACTTCTCCCACCTCACTGACCAACCCCCACCCCCACTTCCTACCTACTAGCCTCATCCCTGCCTCCTTGACCTGTCCGTCTTTTCTCCACTTATCTGCTCCTTTATCCACCTTTCATCATTGCCTCCCCCCTCTCTATTTATTTCAGAATCCCCTTCCCATCCCCCATTTCTGAAGAAGGGTCCAGACCCAAAACGCCAGCCTTCCTGCTCCTCTGATGCTGCCTGGCCTGCTGTGTTCATCAGCTCTACACCTTGTTATCTCATTATTCAAGCAGGTAGTTTCTCAAGGACAATTAGGAATGGACAATAAATGCTGATATCCTATGAATAAATGAAAGAAAATCTTCAGTCTTGTAAACTTCATTTGTTGTTCAGGCAAACAAGAAAGGAAAGACTGCTTTTCAAAAAAAAAATGAAGTTTTGCTACTTTATAATCATTGTGGGACTTCAATTAATCTGGCTAAGATCAGGGACCCCAAGGATAAGTTGGGGGGCACACAACAGAATTAAACAGAATGCATTGCAGCTTTTAAACCATTACATTTTTGAACATTTCTGATAATGCTTCCTGAAATTGTACAATGAGCTTTAGAAAACCTCCTTCAGTTCATGCATGAGAAGTACCAACAACAATTAGAAAAAGCCAAATAGTTTCTAAGCAGGGAAGCAAATGTAATTGTACTGGGAAACCTCTAATAGGGTTGATTCTACAGGCTAGCTATGAAGCTCAGTATTAGCTAACAGGCCTTCCAATTGGAAAGAGAGTCTGTGTTCTCAGATTAATCTCATGATCTTTTGAGCAGTGATCACATGAATCAGCAAACAAGACAACTCCTTTTCATCACACACCAGTGTTATCATGAGACCAGCACACAGCACCCTAGAAGGAGCCATAAAAAAAAAATCATTAGACCGTGACATAACCAGCACAAAGCTCTTCGTCTACGTGCCTTAATAGCAGCCTGTCTTCGTCAACTCGTTCCCAGACTATCACTCCAGGATCTCGCTGTACAATTAATAAAATGTAAAGAGCTGGGAGGGAGACCCATGAGACATCACATACAGAAGTAGCAGCATCCACTACAGCACAATCACATTGACATTTAGATACAGTGGAAACAACTAACTGAGTTACAATGAATGCAGCCAACAGGCTTGCATAGGAATTTTTAATGCAAGGTTAATTTGTAATGTAGCTTTTATAAAAATCGGCCGAGAAAGAACAATTTTGACAACAAAAGGTCAGTTCCCTCACACATTTCATGGCTGTACTCCAGCGTTTGCATCCTCTGCCCCTTGCAAAGATGGCATCCCCAAAGATAGCACCACAATCTGGCACATCAGCTGGGCCAGATACTCTACATCCCAGACTTCCCTAAGAGAGAGATTGTGGGTGCTTTTGTGCTAATCTTCCAGAATCTACGTCAAAAGGTAGAATGGTCCTGAGGGGCAACTTTATCACGGAGAGGGTGGTACGTGTATGGAATGAGCTGCCAGAGAATGTGGTGGAGCCAGTTACAATTACAACATTTAAAAGCCATCGGGATGGGTACATGAATATGAAGGGTTTCAAGGAATATGGGCCAAATACTGGCAAATGGGATTAGATCAGTTTAGGATATCTGTTCGGCACGGACAAGTTGCACTAAAGGGTCTGTTTCCTTGCTGCATAACTTTATGACTATTATTCTATATACAATCCTGCAATTTGAGAAAGGAGGGAAGAGAGTAAATGGAGAGAGATAGACCAGTTTGCTTAGCATCTGTAAAAGGGAAAGTGATGGAAGCTATGATTAGGGAAGTGACAACAGGAACTCAAAGATTAATGAAAGGAAAATTGTTTTTGATCAGTCTAATAAGAGTTTGTTCAAAAGTCTAACTGGCCAGATAGACAAGGGAGAAACCAATAGATATTGTACATCTAGATTCTCAAAAGGCATTTGAAAAGGTGCCTCATAAAATGTTTGGATGGAAGTTTCAAGACGAAGGGATTGACCTTAAATATTAGCATAAATGGAGGATTGGTTAATGGACAGAAAATCTGTCCTGAACAGTCTTGTCAAGGCAAGTGTGGAAATGTTGTTCCTCCTGTGAGTGATTCTAGAGCTAGGAACACTGTTTTAAAAGTAAGGGTCATCCTTCTAGGACAGAGATGAAGACAAATTTGTTTCTCTGAGGATTGTGCAACTTTGAAATACTTCACCTCAGAAAGTGAAGAAGGCAGAGTCATGGAATTCTTTAACTTAAAGATAAACAGACGTTTGCTAGAAAAGGCAATCAAAGGTTATTGGGGGGTGCATGGGAACGTGGAATTTGAAACACAAACAAATGAGCCACTAACATCTCAAATGGAACAGCAAGCACAAAGAACTGAATGGCTTACTTCTGCTCCATGTTCATATGTTTGCAAATTGGAATGCAAATATAGAAGGGTTATTTTCAAGTTAGCAGTCTTTAACTGGTAGCATACAGCCAGGATTAGTGCTTAGGCCTCACTACTTATAATTTATATCAATTATATGGATAAAGGGGACCAAGAGTATTTTATCCAAGTTTGCTAATAAGGTGGGAAAGTGTGCAGTAGGCAGGACACAAGCATTTAAACAGGTAAAAGGAGATTGAGACAGAAAATAGCACAGGGAACATAATGTGGAGAAGTTTGAAGTTTTGTACTTTGAAAGATAATTAGAAAAATAAGAATATTTCTAAATACAAAAAGATACTGGGAAATGTTGGCACTCAAGGGAATCCTTATAGATGAATCTCAGAATCAGAGAACTCGCCTAGTTTGAATCTAAACAAAAGCAATTAACTGTTCACTGGTGCATTCTCTCTGACAACACGTCTGCCAATTAGAATCCACTTGTCAACTAATCAGTACCATCTTCTCTCAGACTGCCTAATCTGTTGTTCCTTTTCAGATTTGGTATTCTTGCAATTCTGTCCTGATGAATGCAAAAGGAAAGGCTTAGACAGTATGAACACAGCAGGCCAAGCAGCAACGTCAGCCCCTCTGCTCCTATGATGCTGCTTGGCCTGCTGTGTTCATCCAGCCCTGCACCTTGTTGTCTCGGATTCTCCAGCATCTGCAGTTCCTACTATCTCCGGCTTAGACAGTATGTTTTCTTTCCTCAACATGAATCACAGACAGGTAATATACAAGTGCAGCTTGTAATTAGGGAAGTAATAGGTGTACTGGCTTTTATTACAAAGGATTGGACTATGAAGAAGATTTCCTGAAAATATAAGGCGAGGTTAAACCAAGACCACTGTGAAGAGTTTTGATCTCCTTACTGATGGAATAGCATCCAGGGCATGGAGACAGCACACTGAGGTTTTACTAGGCTGATTGACAGGTGCAGACTTGATGGGCTACAGACTGTAGACCACTATTATTCCTGTGTTGAAGGTACCGTTCAGCTATTATTGGATAGATTGAGTAAGCCAGATTTATATTCTCTGGAGTTAGGAAGAATGAGCAATGATCTCATTGAAATGCTCAAAGGGACTCGACAGGGTATATGCTGGGAGATGGCTGCCCTGAGTGAAGAGTCTAGAAAATGTCTCAAAATACATGATCGGTCATTTAAGGACTGCTCTCGGAGAATTCTCCACTAGAGAGTTTCCAGTGCTTAGTCATTTGAGTATTTTCGAATCAATTGTCAAATGAGTTGAAAAATATGGAGATAGAGCGGGAAGGTGAAGGTGATTGTGATTTGAAAGAACAGCCTTGATCTAATTCAGTGGAAGAACAGGTTTGAGGAAGGCAAGCTCTGATTTCTTATGCTCCGAAATTCTAATTTACCAAAGAATGGATGGGAACATGACAAATCTACTGCAGACCAACCACATCAAGATCCTGCCATATTGTGCTGAAAATTGGGCGTTGCCCATTAGAGGTTATGACTTGAGAGTCATTTTGAAGTATCATATAGCTTTATTGCAGGCAATTACTCAATCCTAATTCAGAAGTACTTTTAACTTTATCTTGCAGTTAATCCTGTTAGAGTCACTCTAATGATATAGATAACAGTCTAATGATACAAATAACAGTCTGTTGGGTTGAAAACACGATACTGTGGCAACATGGCATTGCTCTGCACAACTGCAGAAAGGCAATTTTAGCAGCAGATAGTTAGAAACAAAATCAATATGCTTCAGTGCTGGGCCAGTCTATGCTTCATGTATATTCTTAATCTCATTATGCTGCTAAAGAATTTTTAACTGTGTCTGCTGAGGTAAGGAAAACATTAACTTCATTTACAATCATGTGACATTGCATCTCATCCTATGATGTATATAGCGTATCACCAGCATTTCATACAGCAAGATCTAACTCCTTATGATGGCCCGGCTTCTTTCAGCCTATTAAGTTTGGGCCAGCTTTCCTAGCATTTCAGAAAGGGAGATTACAGATACTTGGTATAAGAATGTGTAATCACATGGCACAGATCTCTTTCATTTAAAACCCATTTTTCTTTAGTTAGATTGGAAGGGGAGGTACAACACTCTGGTCGTTCTTTGGCTGGATCAGAGCAGCTTGGGATACCTCCCCTTTCCTTACCGTCTGCTGTGGCTCAGCTGGTAGCGGTTGAGTCACAACGCTCCAGGCCCACTCGCAATACCAAGGGGGCCTGCTGCAATGGCAGAGATACCATCTTCCAGTTGGGATATTAAACGGCATCCCACCTCCCTGCTCAGGTGAAAATAAATGATCCCATGCTTCTATTTCAAAGAACAGTAATGTAGATAATCTCCCATTTCATGGCCAATGTTTCTCTCTCAAAAAAAATCCAAGTATATAGCCCCGAGGAGGCAGTGTCGTAGTAGTAATGTTACTGAACTAGCAATCCTGAAGCCCAGGCTAATATTCTTGGAGCATGGGTTTGAATACCCACAACAGTGAAATATAAATTCAAAAAAAAAATTAGAATAAAAGGCTAGACTCATGGCAACCATGTAACCCACTGTCAATTGTTGTAATAAAAAGCCATCTTATTCACTAATTAATTTCTTTATGGAGGGAAATCTGCCACTCTTTCCCGGTCTGGCCTACATGTGACTCTAAGCCCACAGTAATGCAGTTGACTCTTAATTACCGTCAGGGCAATTAGGGTTGGGCAATATATGACAGTCTAGCCAGCAAGCGCCCTCATTCCATTGACAAGTATTTGACAATCACATTGTTAATTATGGGAGGTGCCATGTTTTAACTGGCTGCTATGACTCCAAGATTACAACAGCGTGCACACTTCAAAAAGTATGTCATTGGCTAGAAAGTCCTAAGTGTGTAGGGTGGTCGTGAAAGGTGTTGTATAAATGCAAGTCTTTTTTTTCCTTGAATGTTGGTCACCTCATATACATTCTGTGCCCACTTCACATGACATGGCTCGTTGAACAGGGAAAACCATTGGCATAAACCAGCCTTTAGCATCGAGGCATTAATTGCTGCACCTTTACCTCCTCTTCCCATTGCAACCACAGAAAACAAGCACAAAAATTCCTCATCAGATGCATAAACTACTGAAGTACATTCTGACTGGGAACAAATTGTCAAAGGAAAGAGAAAGAAGCTTGTATTCATGGCACATTTTTAGCAAGGCCGTACAAACGCCAATTCTCTTTGCAACCAATGAATTATTTCAGATATACAATCACAGATCTTGCAGGTATCTATGAATGACAACTGCACTCCAAAAGTAGTTGATTTCACTTATGTCACAAGTATAATACAATCCAAAGCATTTGGCATTCAAAGAATAACAGGCAATAACTGTCTACTGTATAAATGTACCTTTTCTTGCTGAATCTTTTCATACACTTCATTCAAGAATTTAACTCAATCTTACACAGGCTAACAGGAATACAGTTAAATTTCAACAACTGAGTAAAATATTGAACACCTCAGATCATGCACTCTTCACTGCAACAAAATGTTGCAACATTCCCCATGCACATATTGGTTAAAAAAACTTTGCCAAATGCACTAAAAGGTAGCAGAATCTGCATTTTACTGCTGCATTGCCTACAAATGATCAAATAACAGGTTACCCCCCAACTCCCAACCCCCAACAAATCTAACTGATACACTGTGCTATTGGCCATTAATGGTTTAGTGAACTATTTAAATGATGCACAATGGCGAACCAGAGTGATGGGCTTCAGAATTAACTGGCTGCTTTTCATTTTTTACAGTTGAAATTAAAACACTATGTACAGAGTCGATACAGCACAGAAACAAACCTTCTGGTCCAACCAGTCCTAATCCCAAACTAAACTAGTCCCATCTGCCTGCTCCTGGCCCATATCCTTCCAAACCTTACCTATTCATGTACTTATTCAAATGTCTTTTAAATGTTGTAATTGTACCCACATCCACCACTTCCTCAAGAAGTTCATTCTACACATGAACCATCCTTTGTAAAAAATTTGCCCCTCATGTCTTTTTTAAAATCTCTCTCCTATCACCTTACTAATGTGCCCCCTAATCTTGAAATCCCCCATCATAGGGAAAAGGCACCTACCGTTAGCCGTATACCCCTCATGATCAACTTCCAACGCTTCAATGAACAAAGTTCCAGCCAATCCAGCCTTTCTTTATAACTCAAATCTTCCATACCTGGCAACATCCTGGTAAATCTCTTCTGTACACTCTCCAGTTTAATAATATTCTTCCTATAACTGGGAGAGCAGAACTGGCCACAGCACTCCAGAAGAAACTTTACCAATGTCCTGTATAAACTCAACAAGATTTCCCAACTCCTATACGCAAAGGACTGAGCAACGAAAGCAATCATTTCAAATGCTTCATAGTTCATCATTCAGTGCCTGTGCTGGTTCTTTGAAAGAGCTACAAACTCAGATCCACGCACCTACAATTTTCTACCCTACAAGTACATAGCTAGAGCCAATTCCCTTTTGAAAATTACTACCGAATCAAACTTCCATCACCCTTTAAAACAGCACATTCCGGATGATGACAACTGCGTAAAAAAAAAACCGGTTTTCGTGGTCTCACCTCTGTCTCTTTTCCATTTCCCTTAATAGTTTCCACTGGTTACTGATTTGCTTTCCAATGGAAATAGGTTCTCCCGAGTTGCTCTATCAAAGCTCTTCATTTTATTTCCCACTTTCCTTTTAAAAACGTAAATACTAGCACAGTCAGTGGCAGGTTGCAGCTCAACAACTCTACCCGAAAGATCAGTTCACCAAATCTTTTCATCTTTTGATCATTTCAGAAAGAAAGCAGGCAGAGTTAACCACTATTCATGACAAAGCCCAGTGATACATTTTGTTAATTCAACCTTCTGTTCGATATTATATTTATATAACTGGGTTGCAGAGAAAGATTGGCCAAGGCCATTGTGGGAAGAATATAACAGTGTACTTTTTTTTATAAAAAGAAAAAACAGATAATGCAACAGAGTACAACAACAATGTAGAAAACTGCATGAAAATGAAACAGAAGATTTTTTTTAAAATCCAAACATAATGGCCCTCAACACAAGAAAATGTTACCTACACAAGGGGATAACGAGGGAGAGAGGATGACTTTAACCAGTTCTTTGAGATTCAAACCATTGCCAATACTGAATCCCTCCCTAATATCATCCTAACAATTATCATTGACCAGGAACTGAATTTATCCAACTATCAAAATACTGTGGTTATGAGAGCCAGTCAGACACAAGGAATTCTGCGATGACTAACTCACCTCCCAACTCCCCAAAGCTTGTCCACCATCTACAAGGCCCAAGTCAGGAATGTGATAGAATAGGCACCACATGCCTACGTGAAAGTAACTCTAACTATGCTCAAAAAGCTCAAGACCTTCAGTACCCTGCAGCTTAAACATTAATTTCCACCACTACCAGCACACTGGGTGCATCAACAGAATGCAATTCAACAAGTGCCTGAGTACATGGACAATACCTGAAAACCACCTAGAGGAATGGCAGCAGATGTATAAAACAGAGATAGTGGGAACTGCCGATGCTGGAGAATCTGAGATAACAAGGTGTAGAGCTGGATGAACGCAGCAGGCCAAGAAAATGATTTTCTGAAGGGTCCAGACCCGAACGTCAGCTTTCCTGCTCCTCTGATGCTGCGTGGCCTGCTGTGTTCATCCAGCTCTACACCTTGTTATCTCAGATGTCGGAGACTGTCTCCACCTCACCCACCAATGCACGAACTGTCTTAGCTCAGACTGTGGAACATAATTTTAAACCTTACAGCCAGAGTGAAATTGAAGAGCACACCTTCGTACAAAATCTGGTAGATGTTTGGAACTCTCTTCTGCAAATGGCAATAATTAAGCTTAAAACTGAAGGCATTAGGTCACAGATCAGCCACAATCTCACTTGAACAATGAAAATGACTCAGGGACTGAATGGTTTCCTCCTGCCCCTGTATCACCATTCCTTCTTTACCTCTGAACCAAAGTACTAGACCAGCCTGTACCTCATAATAGTGACTCCAGGCATTCACCACTATGTTCTGCACGGAAAATCAAGGACGAGCAATAAATGCTGGCCTTGCCAACCATAACCGCACTGCGCAAAATAAACTAAAAAGAAAATCAGTTTGCCACATTTAGATAAATGGATATAAGTACATGAGGAAAAGAAAGTGTAAAGCATTCAGAAACATACTTTTTTTTCTCCTAAGTATTACATAGAGGGGGACCAAATGAACAAACCTGAATCTATAGCATGCATTTCACATGCTCAGAATTGCTCAATTCGATTTGTGAATTAGTTTTGAGCATAGTTAGAGTTACTTTCACGTAGACATGTGGTGCCTATTCTATCACATTCCTGACTTGGGCCTTGTGGATGGTGGACAAGCTTTGGGGAGGCAGGAGGTGAGTTAGTCATCGCAGAATTCCTTGTGTCTGACTGGCTCTCATAACAACAGCATTTTGGTAGTTGGATAAATTCAGTTCCCGGTCAATGATAATTGTTAGGATGATATTAGGGAGGGATTCAGTATTGGCAATGGTTTGAATCTCAAAGAATTGGTTAAAGTCATCCTCTCTCCCCTGTTATCCCCTTGTGTAGGTAACATTTGAAGTGCACTGACTGATTGGTTGACTTGGACGGAATAACATTTGGTGCACAGCGAGACAACATAGCCTGCAATATGATAACTAGGCACTTGAACAGACTTTGGGTAAATTGAAAAGGGACATATAAAATGCAGGAGCTGAGAGAACTCCTATGTGTTCTTTGAACAACAACATGGCCTTTTTACTGAAGAGAATCAAGGGACAATCCACCCCAGAACAATAGACAATGGATGGAGAGTTAGGATACAGTTCTGCCACTTCATCTGGACAGTGGAGCAGGTTTGAAAGGCTGCATGAACTATTCCTACGCGTGCTGGTCTCATACACTTACTTCTATTTCTACATAAAGTCCATCTCAACCCTCAAACTAACATTTATTACAAAAAAAAGCAAACAAATTAGAATCCAGGCATTGAGAATGGCCATTTGCCAGATCACATTCAGACTCTAGCCACACCTGATTAGAAATGGAATGTGTCATGCCTGTGAGGTAGGAATCCTGTCTAGACAGCTTTAGATACTCATTATTTCACAGCGAGATCACTACAAGTTGGATATTTTACTGCAGTCAGAAAATGGCTAGATGTATGCTTGAGAAAATTTCCACTCATTAACCCCAGCAGATAAACCACAGGCTCTCAAAAGCTTCATTGTCAAAGCACCTTGTGATACATTAAGAGAAATATACAATTGAAGCATTCTGGTTGTGTGCTAGAAACCCTGTACACTTTGGTGCGTAGTTTCTGATTCTCTATAACCAACGCAAAGCCAAGTTACAAATACACAGTCAGACATGCACCCATTCTAGTCTTGGTGAAGGTTGCTAAAGGTAGGTCACTTTTTTTTTTGTAGACGGAGACGAAGAGCCAGGGATTGTATTCACTCCATCTCCCAAGGTTGGCACAAGTGCTTGTGTTGGAGCCTCTGGGAGGAATTTAGACCAGCTGGTACAATTCCCAGGCAGCAGCTTAAAATTTGGTTGCAGTAGGTTCTTGTAAACCACTGTTCCTCCACATTTTAGCCAAGATACTTCTGTGATATGGTGCACAAGGACATATGTTGCTGTAGCAATTTTAATATATTATAAAAAAAAATCCCCAGATGCTTTGCAGGGTCAGGGTTTAAACAGAGTATCTGTCCCAGTCTTCTTCAGAGATCCTGGGCAGTCTGAAAGTGAGACTGAAAATGGTTAATTCAGTTAACTACCTAGACTGTGTTTGGACAGAGTAATATATACTTAAACCTTTTGGTCACAGTTTAATTATGATTTTGCAACATTCTTCTGGTTAGGGGAATTACAGGTTCAAAACATATCTTGCACAAGGCGAGAAAGAGTTAAACAATGTAGATTTTTTAAAAATTGTTAAAAATCAGCTTTTTATTCTGCATGTGCAGTCTGCCAAAAAAATAATATGCCCTACAAACCACCAATCTGCACCTCAGACCCAATGCCTGCTTGTATCCCACACAGGTTGTCCCAAACCACTGTAACTCAACTGTATTAGTCCAAGTCCACCCTTAGTCTGTATCTCCAAGATCTTAGATGTGTTAATATTACCTCAGTGGGAGCATTCTTGCCTGAATGAGAGGGTTACGAATTTAAGCCTCACTGAAGGACCTGAACATAATCTCGATTGAACCTCCTGTGCAGTGCTGAGGGGCATGCTGCATTGAAGGATGCATTATCTTTTCAGTGAGGCAATAAACCTCTATACTGTCAGCTTACCGTAAAGACGATCTGATGGTATCATTCAAAGACCAAGGGAAATCTCCCCTCTGGATTGGCCATTGTTGATTCCTCCTTGGATAGGACCTTACAAACCTGCACCGTTGGCCTCTGGAATGCCAAGGGCAGCAGGTGTATGGACACACCACTACCTGCAAGTTCCTCTCCCCTGACTTGGAACAATAATCACCATTTCTTCACTGTCACTGGGTCAAAACCCTGAACTCCCTTAACTACAGCATAGGTGTACCTATCCCCACCCAACTATCCTCATCCCACTCCCCATCCTTGGACTGAACCCGTCAAGAAAGCAGCACACCACCAACGTCTGGAGGGTGATCAGGACAACAATAAGTGCTGGCCTAGCCAGTGAGGTCCACATCCTGCTGAACAAATAAATAGGCCAACATCATCAAAACAGGTAATCTTATTGATATTTGCAGGATCAAGCCGAGTGCTAATCAGTGACTAGGTTTCCTGACATTACAGGAGTGACAACATTTTATAAGAACTGAATTGGTTGTAAAGTGCTTTGAAACACTGAGGTCATTAAAGGCAGAATATATGACTGCAGGTGCTGTCCTTTGGGGTTTGAACAACGTTGCAGGAAACAAGATAGCAACCAGAACTGACATTAGCAGTCAAGATCAAATTCAATAATAGCTGATAACTGGAATACAATTTGATTCCTTGACCATCAGATGGCATCTAGGAAGACAGCCAGCTGGAGCAATGTTGCAATGCAATAGTGTGGGAAAAGCAGAGACATTAGCATAGTAATGAACCAAAGGTTGGAAGGGGTTAAGGGTGCACAGAGGTTAGGACATGGGGTAGAAGAGTGCCTCTGTATCACTGACAAAACGTAGAAACTATCCTAAAACTATTTATCAGAGTTTATAACTGAGAATTCCAATACATGTTCAGGAAACCATGCAATGATTTTGCAAGAAATGAGGAAAACCTTCCAACACATGCAGTTGAATGTAACTATATGTCACAGATCTAGACTGAAGGTAATTTGATATGTCAACATATGGCAGGACAATTTTTTTTTTGCTCATTTTCTAGGTTAGCACACATAGCAAGAGGAATCTAGGCAGCTTTGGGTTTAGTCAGCTCTCAGTGCAACATGCTGCAAACTCTAATCCATATGTTTCCAGCAGGAAGCAAAGAGTAAGAAAAGAAAGTGCTCTCATATTTTTAGAAGCAACCCTCAAGATCTTGGGGTCTGGAAAAGGATAGCCAAACAAGTCTTAACGAATCTCGATTCTAGGCAGGGCCAAAGTTGGTAGAGTAGGTGGACTTGGGCCTGTCATGAGCACATGTCGATATCACCACATACTGTCCAAACCTGAACAGTCAGAGCCAGTGAAATTGATCAAGCTCATGAAAGGTGTGACCCAAGGACTGGCAAATTTTTCAAACAGTCTCATAAGTGGAGCCAAAAAGACAAGGACTTGAATAGATTCACATTTACTTCTCTACCTAAATTGTCCTTGAAACAACACCAATTTTCAATCCTTTGTAAATTTTGAAGAGTATGACTGTCTGTTTGACAACATGCTAGACTAGTTGTCTTCATCAATACAAACCATGATTAATGATGAAATGCTTTACATAAAGAGCACCATTTTTTGCCTGGAGAACCTATAGTCAATGTTGCAGTGCGTATGGTAACTTAACAATAATCCCCCACTGCTTTCTTAATAATTAATGCAAAACAGACCACACAGAGCTCAGTAGAATTATGAATGCTTTGCATATCCATGGGAGAGTTGCTGAGTGTTTAAATCAGCTGTCCATCGTTTTATTTCATATTTACATGAAAAAAATAACACAGCACTGATTTAACACTGTTTAAATGGAGATTGATTACAAACATATTAGGAATCTAAACTTCTTTCAGATAAAATTGAGGGAAACCTCTAAATAAATACAGGTTAAGAATATTTCGTAGAAACTCTCCATATAAAAAGGAAGAAATTGGTGTGCTATTAGGCACAAAAACAAGTTTTCTTCAAGTATTGCGTTTCTCACATTGAAAAGTTTAGCCATGATTAAATCTGAACACACTGGTCCTAAAACTTAAATCAAAGAACTGCGAATGCTGGAGATCTGAAACACAAACAGAAAGTGCTGAAGAAACTCAGCAGGTTTGGCAGCATCTCTAGTGAGAAAACAGAGTCGATGTTTCAAATCCGGTAATCCTTTGACATTGAACATTCTCTCTGTTTTTCTCTCTACAGATGCTGCCAGACAGCTGGGTTTTTCTGGGACTCTCTCTTCTTGTTTAGCCCTATAATTTACTGATTTTCTAAAGCAGGATTTACTCCAGGAATTGTACAGAGGCAGGCTGAATCCAGGATTAAGGTCGAAGGGAACAAAGCCATTTTAGGTTCTTTGGAGGTGGTCACAGAGGACATCTGAACCTTACATTCCCAAAAGTTTAATGTCAAAGCAAAGCCAAAACCAATTGCCACTGATACCAAGCCTGTGCTGTAAATGCACTGTTGGAAATGTCACTGTCAAATCAGTTTGTCAGCTCCAAAAGATTCAAAATGAGGTCAATCACTTTTAGCTAACAAACTTAATGATAAGGGGAGGGAATCAATGCAATTTAATCCTCAACAGAAAGTTCTGTAGTACTCAGTTACCAACGCATTGAACATAATTCAGCAAAGGAGGACTGTTCAACAGAAGTAACAGACAGTGCTGCTGGTCAACACACTTTGGAAGCGACCGGATAGAATTTTGGAAAACCATCCAATGCCAGGGTCAAAACATATTACCCCAACCTCTCTGCTGTTTACAGTTACAATAACAAAAATTCATGTATCAGGTTTATGATAATAGATCCAACTTTGTGAAACTACATGGACGTGTACTGTAGGTCCACTAAAATGTTAGCAATTTTGTTAAGAGGGTAGGATAATCCTTGAGGGTAGGAGTAGAGGCCAAAACTACTCTTATAAATACATTGTGATGTACAGCCATTCAGAGGTTCACACCCTTTTCTTTAGGGGGTATTTTAATGTCAACGTGTTGATTCCTCGAGACTGTAAAAGAGAGTCATTCCTTGTGTATGAGGAGAAATTGTGTTTTCTTTTTGCTGCAAGACAGAACTTGAATTGATCATTTACTCGGCCTATTTCAATCCCAAATCAATTACTGCTACAATGCAATCATGGTTGGTATACAAGGAAATGTAGCAGATAGTGGGATCATTCTGTGCGCAAGTGAGATAAATAACCTGATCATCTTTCTTGGGTTATATTGATTGAAAGAGGAAACAACCATACCATCAGGAAAATTCCACACTTTTTTTTAAAACCGTTTACAAAATTGTGAATCATATCATTATAGAATCATGGAATGCCTAGTGTGGAGCAGGTCATTCAGCCCATCAAGTCCACACCAACCCTCCGAACAGCATCCCACCCAGACCCACTCCGCTTTCCTATCCCTGTAACCCCACATTTCCTATGACTAACCCACCTAGCCTGCAGATCCCTAAACACTATGGGCATCTTTGGACTGTGGGATGAAACCGGAGCACCCAGAAGAAACCCACGCAGATACAAGGAGAATGTGCAAACTCCACACAGACAGTTGACAGAGGGTGGAATCAAACCCAGGTCCCTGGCGCCGTGGGACAGCAGTGCTAACCACTGAGCCACCACATCGCTCATTAAATATCATTTTAAAAATAGGCAAGACTTGGTTTAATGTCTTAATATAGTAAAATCTCAAAATATAGTAGATAAATTGTAATTTTAGACCTCTGACACTACTTTAAATTGGTCAAACTTGTTAAAAGTTCTGAAAACTATCCTCTCTTGCCTGCTGTTACAATCACTAAGTATTTCTACAACCCTCAGTCTGATTCCTACCCATTGGAGAGTACACTAGATTTGAAAATACAACCATTGTTGTCCTTTTAATAAAAAAAAAGGAGGCAAGAAGACAGAGTCTTCTGCAACACATCATTGTTACCCTGGCAGCAAAGCAACTAGTTATTTGACAGGCGATGTTTATCTTCCCCATATACTCCATTCTCCAATTGACATTTCAGAATCTAATTTTAGTTCAGTCTGGCTACATAGATTTGGAAGTCTGACAACATTAAATTAAATTTGGATATTGCAAAAAAAAAATCTAATTGTGGACTCAATTGTAATTTCAAGCATATTTTGGAAAGTGTAGAAAATGACAGAATAAGTACTTACTTTCACATACACAAAATCCCAATCCATCTCTAATCCCCTCAGTCATGTGATAAACCTGAATATTGTGTTGAGAATATTTTCTGCTCAGACAGATGTAAGGTACACACTAGGAGGACATGTGCACTGCAGTCACCCCGCTAATAAAATGGAACATTTACTTGTAAATTTGAAGTACATGATAACCCCTCCTCCTTAAAACATACAGGAAGCTTGACAAGGTCACAATCCCGATGCAAGAAGAGAACACAACATTTCTAGGTGAATGAAGTCTTTTATAAATAGCCCTAGAACAACATTCCCATCATCCAATTGAGCACAAGGGACAGGCTGTTTGCAGAGGCGTGATAAATTTAGCTTTGTGCCCATCAGATGACAACAGCAGAATTATGTGCTGCAGAAAATGCAGAATTATCTTTGCTCTCTTGCTGGTACTCAACCATCAAGTTTGCGTAACCCTTTCAGAGCTTCAATGTGGTGACAAAGGCGTGATTTCACAAGCTGTTCAGCCTGGTGGCAGACCACAAGAGCCCTGCCTTGTGATTACGTCATTTCCCAACAGGATAGGCTCAGCTGGTACTACGCAAGTGAATGACCCTGAAAAATACTACTTCAACAGGAGACTGAGTCTCTGTGGATAAAAGATACCCCATTCCTGCTTCACTACATTTGAATGCTCCACTTATTGCCGCTAAAAGTTAATCTCAGATTGCTCTCAAATAATTCATCTTTATCAGAATATTATTAAAACAATAATTCAAATCCTCCAGCTGGCATAAGAGGGAGAGAAAAATGAAGTAAACAAGCCACTGTGTACCACTGAAACCCTGGCGGAAAACATACAAGATATTGTGCTGCACTGTGTGCTACTTTAATTCTAGAACAGATTTGATTGAAAAGGCAGGCCATCATTTTCTTCCAAATAGAGTTAAATACATTGCGTCAGAAGACTGCAGTTCACAAAATAACAGGTCACAAATTAATTCTGAGAATCAAGGACCTTAAAACTACAGACCAAGAAGAGAGGGGGTAAAAGCAGGAAACAAACTGAACACGGCATGCTAATTGGTCAGGAATTGTATATCATGCACAGATTTTCAGATAAACAGTGCTCAGCTGATAGTTAATTGCCAGGTCAGTATTAACAGTTCTTTATTGCCTATAAATAGGTAGACTCTCTGCCTTGGGTTGCAAGGGCAGTTGTTTATCTTTTGGACAATACCAAAGTGGCCATTGACCATCTGGGAGCCCAAGGGTAATGGACATCCCAGGTGACCCTGAATCGATCATCTCCTGATGACAGAACTGCTTTACTTCTTGTGGTCGTCATCTCTATATGGATCAGAAGCTGGTATCTTGGTCAACTTCTGCTTCCTTATCTCCAATGTCACTATTTCTAATTTTAGCACCTCGACTGATAATCACTAACTTGTGCAGATCAGCAAACATGCATGCTGTGTAAAAACATCAAACATTGATGAGTCTAGTCTTAACACTGAAAATTCATGTTTAAACAGATGTGCTGAAAATAAATGAGAACAGGATTACACATGATAAGGAGAACATTCAAAACCACCTTTCGGAACGATATGGCTGTGTGCTGACTCCCTCTGTACCTAAAATCCATCAACTTTTTTGAAAATGTACCCAGAACATCCCATTTAAAGTCACATTATTATGGAATTTTGGAGAGCACTCAGTCTCGTCCTCCATAAAAGCACATGTCTATTAGATTGACAAAGCTCCCAGCTATATTGTGATTGAAAAATTTGTGTAGAAAATTCTGCAAAAAATTTGTACAACTATTCCTCTGTAATATTACATGGAGCATGTTACAAAGTCATGAACAGTCCCAATGACTTTGCAGTTAATTACACTGCCTGCAGATGTTAGTGAAGTGATGACAGTGATACAACTAGATTCAACGTCAAGTTAGGTTAAAGTAAAGGCTCCTATTGCTGATCACATTACGACAATCTCATCTGCATGTGCAGGCCTGGGTGTTTGGCAAGAGCATTGTACTTAGCTGTGATCCTTTGCCTTCTCTTCAACGGTCAATATTCACCGTTTAGGCTCACACACTTAGTGAGCAATTTCACTGTGTGAATTTCTGTCACTCACTCACTCTCTCTCTCACACACACACACACACACACACACACACACACACACACACACACAGTTCAAGAAGTCAGAGATAGTAGGAACTGCAGATGCTGGAGAATCCGAGACAACAAGGTGTAGGTAAGTCAGCTCACCACCTTTTCCAGGACGATTAGGGATGGACAATAAATGCTGGCCTTGCCAGTGACATGCACAACCAATGAACAAATTTAAAATTACGACAACATTAATATGTAACAAAACTCAAAGTCAAAGTCAAAGTCAAGAAAAAAAAAAAGAAGCCGTTTAAAACATCAGTTTTGCATAGGCACAAGACACAAATAACAGAATTCAAAATGGAGTAACACTGAACAATAGTTCACAAAGGTTACAAAATAACTTATTGTTAGTGTGCAAATGGCACAGGAAACAATCAAAACAGGTTGGTCACACACCTTGCATATCACTTGACAAATGTGCTGATTGTTTGATTTATCAGAGGATTAGGCCTCAATTTTAAGCTGTATTTCCAATTTACAAAGTACAGCAAGTTATTGTGAAACTTCAGGAGGATGAAAAGAGCAACTGGAATCCAGCATCAGCTTCAAGAGTTTACTCAATGGACTCTCATTTCTTCGCAGCATGACAATTTTTTCCAAAGTCACTGGGTCAAAATCCTAGACCTCCTTCCCTAATAGCACTGACAGCAAATGGACAGTAGTGGTTCAAGAAGGAAGTTCACCAGCACTAAGGACAATAAGGGATGGAAAATAAATGCTGGCCCAGCTAGCAAAGTCCAAATGCCATGAATGAATAAAACTAAAGCTTATTTCCACTAAGATCAACAATTATAAAATCTAAATTATTTGTCTGGATTTTCAGCAGATACAAATATGGCATTTCGCCCTGAACCAATTCACTCATTTTCAAGGCCAATGTGCACTTTACATGGAAAGTTACTAAAATTTTTAAAATGCGACTCCCAAGACATATGTTTCATATTTGAAAAATCAAAAATTCCTTCATCCAGCATCCTGTGATAGAGTTTAAACTTCTTCTGTCATGAAGCACAATGCACCTGAAAATTCAGAAATATCAGAAATGCAGCCATTACTTACACACTCTCGGTCAGTTGGCCCCTTCAACTTGCTCTGCCATTCAATATGAACGCAGCTGATCAGTTCATGGCCTCATTCCACTCGCACTCTGACTCCCTTGTTAGTCAAATATCTACCTAATTCAGCCATGAAAACATTCAATGACCCTGCCTCTGCCACTCTTGGAAGAAGAATGGTAACCAACACCCCGTTTAGAAAATAATTTCAATTCTGTGCAGGGCTGGGCAGTTAGAACTACAGTGATTCCTGGGATTGAATTAAATTTAGCTGGAGTTTCAAAAGCCAAGATATCCACGTGAAATGAATTTGGGCAGCTTCACCCCAACATATCAGCAAAAATACAAGTACGCAATTCTCCACCAAATTAGTAAATTACCAAAAGTGGCCAGAATCAGCTCAGGGAGGAACAAATTCCAACCCTTGGCAGTCAAGGTGCACATGATGCTATAGTTAAAATAAATTGCTGCGGCAAGGTTGAAGGATGGTCAAATTCACTGTTTGTCTCAAATTAGGCCAAATTGTTTCTTTTAAAACAATATGTTCACACTGACTAAAGCAGAAAAATGATTGTTTCATCATCAGAGGCATATTTTGGCCAGCAGGAAATTTTTCACATTGCACTCACCAGCAAAAAGGTCCATGTAAAAACATGCAACGTCCTACATAGCTCAGACCATTGAGTATAGAAGTTGGGACATCATGTTGAAGTTGTATAGAACATTGGGAGGCCACTTTTGGAGTATTGCGTACAATTCTGGTTGTACTCCTATAGGAAGGATATTATTAAACCGGAGGGTTCAGAAATGACTTACCAGAACGTTGCTGGGAATGGAGGGCTTGAGTTAAAAGGAGAGGCTAGATAGGCTAGGAGTTTTTTCACTAGAGCATAGGAGGTTGAGAAGTGACCTTGTAGTGTTTATAAAATCATGAGGGGCACAGATGAGGTGATTAGCAATGGTCTTTTCTCTAGGGTGGGAGAGTTCAAAACTAGAGGGCATAACTTTAAGGTAAGAGGAGAAAAGATTTAAAAGGGACCCAAGGGGCAACTTTTTCACACAGAGGGTTGTTCATATGCAGAATGAACTGCCAGAGGAAGTGGTAGATGTAGGTACAATTTAGATTCATTTGGATAGATACATGAATAGGAAAGGTTGAGAGGGATATGGGCCAACTGCAGGCAAGTGGGGCGAGCTTAATTTGGGAAAGTTGGTCAGCGTGGATGAGTTGGACCAAAGGGTCCGTTTCCATGCTGTATGATTCTATGAGAACATTCCCCTTCTCCCAAGAACTCAGTAAAATCATACATTGAGCAGGGAGCTAGAATCCAAAAGATAGGAAAGAAAAAGAAAATTGATCGCACTTTTCCTCATGATTGTTATCCAGACATCTATACTAAAAGTACTTGTATGAATGGGAGGCAAATACAGGATTAGACTGACTACGATGTCTTTAGTTGCCACATCTGCTGGTACACATCATTGCTGCTCACATAAATGAGCAATTTTGACAGAGGTGAGATATCTGAAGTTGCCCTACATCTGCAGAAACTATAAACCAGGGAAAATCTCCTTCAGGTCAACAGTGAAATCAGTGTAAAGCTGGAAATCAGAAAAATTGAGGCACAATCTCTCTGCTCAGGTGAATGTTAAACATCCCAATGACACAATTTCAAAGAAGAGCATGGTATCATGTCCTGACCAATATTTATCCCTCTACCAACATCACAGAAACAGATTATCTAGTCATGATCAGATTGGCTGCTACATTGCAAAGGGAAATACATTAAAAAATACTTCACCAGATGTAAAGCATTTAGAATCCAGTGGAAACAAGAGTCATTTATAGAGATGTCTTTCATTTACTAGTTTGGAAACTGTCGCATCTACTGCCTGAACTTTCATTGTAAATGTTACACTGTTCATCACTGAATACAACCTTGGCCATAACATGAAAGTCCAAAAATCATTTTTGCAATGGACTTCATCAGTGAAAATAATTCAACACAGCCTTACACACACAAATATCCACTCAGAAATGGAATGAGTTGGAATGAATTAATTTCTAAGAACAATGTGTTGTAGAATATTAGGAACTACTGAACACTTAACATGATACTACATCACTGTCAGAAAAATTCTAAGGCACAATAGGTGCCTTTATCTGAGTATTATTGAAACATTTTCAGCCCCACGATCAGTGGATCAACAAACCAGCAATTAAAAAATGAATGATTTACAAAGATTTATAAATTGATGGACACGTCTGTTGCCTGAAGGGAGACATAATAAATAATAAAATGGGCGATGAGTTGAAAACGCAAGGAGCATGGGATGCGAACTGAATCCAGAAAATACTTCAGAAACTCAGCAAATCTGGCAGCATCTGTGGGGAGGGGTAGAAACAGAGTGACGATCACAAATGCTACCATATCTCCTGAGTTGCTCCAGCATTTTCTCTCTTTCATTATTTCAGAGCTCCAGCATGCACAAGATTTGGCTTCGATGCGACAGTACTGGGTTGAGAGCCGGACCCGGTGGTTTTACATCCCAGGGGGACGCTGCCCCAACAGGAATCATTCACTCGCTTCCCCCCCTCCCCCGTTCAGTTTTCCAGGTTGGAGCGAGCGGGGCCCAGAATGGCCTGGCGAGCCGCTCCAATTTACTGCGAACTCAAAACCAACACGACGTGGTGTTAGAGAGCGAGACAATCCGAAGGAGCATCTCATTCAAACGCCGTGAAATTAATCCGAGCCACGGCGGCGTTCATTCATTTCATTGGTGCCAAACGCTATTGAGGAAGTGCCGACGATGCGAAGTCAAAAACGCTTTTCTCTTCCTGCTTTCGCTGTGTGCGTGTTTTTTTTAGGCCAATAAATCAGCAGCTCGGATACATTTCCTTGACGTAGTGAGTTTTGATTATGGGAAGGGGGAGGAGGTTAATTTCTCGGCTTCTCGGGGTGGGGAACTCAGCAGTTACACACAGATTTAGGGTAAATAGGAGCCAGCCCATTTCTACTGGTGAAAAAAGGTCCATGCAGATAGGATGAATGCATCTTCTCTTCACCCTCATGAATCACACACACACACACACACACACACAGCCAGATCGAATGTCACACCAGAACGGCTCCTTCTCTCTCGCCACTGAATCACAAATCAAAGCCAAGAACATTAACAGCAACAAGGACCATATCCCCCAGCCTCTCCCTCCTATATCCATTGTTCAATAGAAACCTCGCTCCTTTCTCCCTCTTCCTCCTCCCCAAGCCCAGTCTGACCACCTTTGCAATACACTCGACAATAGGATGCACCGCGGTGATTTGCATTCGGCTGACCGGGCTGAAGAAACACAGCCAAAGAGAGGGGTTGGAGATGTGAAAATCTGTACCTTAGTGAAGAGCTCGGATGCTGCCATTCTCCCGTGGGGCGAGTCTCTGCCTGTGCCACCGTCCGGAGCAGCCTCCTTCCCCACTGCTCAGCGACTGGAAAGGGACGGTCGGGGGTGGAAGGGAGGTCAATCAGCTCCAACAAAACATCGGCTTTCCAAATCAAAAGGAATCCCGGAGCAAACTGCACCGAGCGCCTGCTTCCTTCCTCCCTCCCTCTGAAAATCTCAGCCTAAGGTACCAAACGCCATGTTACCTGTGTCACTGAAATGCTACCCGGCTATGCATTCTGGGTACGAGAGATAGACCTAAAAAGATGCTTTCCTGCACACTGCGAGAAAATCTGTGCTCAACGTGCCTCCCATCGGCGGCGGCAGCAGCAAGTCACAGAGTCAGAAGTGTCAGAAATGTACCCGGAAAGACAGCGCCACCGTTAGGTTGTGAGGAGCTCTGGAAAATAAGCAGGACATGGGGAGAGTCTAGAACGTGCACAGAGTTACTCCGCGCTCAGTTCTCTGTGGGGGCCACATGTAGCCGAAAGCACATCTGCACCAAACTCTACGTTGACCCCACACCCCATTTCCAAACGTTTGCAAGCAATTGGTGCACTTTAACGCGCTTGGAATTTGTTCTGGGAGTGTTTTTCTATTTGAATTTAAAAACTAATTAGGTCACATCTCTTGTTCGCATGTGATTTTTTTAAAAATGTCGATACATTTATAAAGAAACAACTTACATTCCTTCATATTTCATCTAATCGAGTTAATTTCCAGAGCTGGTTTGATCAATTGCGTCTGTCTCTGGGGGTGGATGTGGAAGGGAACGCGCTCTCGAGAAGCTACTAAATCGACCAAAATAAAACAAGCAGGAGTAGTCTAGAATAAAAACGGAAAATGCCGGAGAAACTCAGTAGGTCTGACAGCATCCGCAGAAAGGGAAACAGAGTGAACGTTGAGTCCAACGTGACTCTCTTTACTTCATAGGAACAACCGGACCTGTCGTTAACCGTAGCCGTTTAAAACAGCTGCAACTTATTCATGTATCAGACATGACCGAAATCGAGACACACGAAATCGGTAGGTGAATTTGCATTTGGTCGGGGCAAACTGCCTAGATACTAATGTTAAACCAATCTAATGAAATGAAGAGGACGGAGAACTCTTGTGGCACGGTGGCAGCGTCTCTGTTTCCGAGCCAGTGTCACAACACATCTGAACACATGAATGAAAAATATCTATACGATGGAATGAGGCATTAACACGTTTGGTCAAGCCCTGTTAGATTGCAATGAGCAGAGGCGACACGTGAAGGAATTAGACAGGAAGTTACGGTCTGGAATGCGCTGGGAGGATAGAATTGGGTCCAAATCGAACTTGTTATAGGGAATTGGGCAAATACAACAAACATACAAGGCTCTGGGGATTGATTAGAAGTGGAACTAAAGGGAACTCCTCAGGTAGATGGTAAATGTATGATGGGCTGAATGGCCTTCTCTGCTCGCATAGTACGGACACTTCTCTAGTTGTGTCTTAAATTTGCATTAACCCAGTCTATCATGGATGTGAGGCTGCTATTACAGCAACTCAGTCAGTAAACTAGATTATTAATCAGGTGCCATAAACAGACTCCCCCAAAGAAACAAAATTATATCCTCCAGAGAACGCAAACAAACTCCATTCCGGTTTCAGTAGGTCCAAAGAGCAGGCTTCTTTAACAACCTTTAACCACTGTATTCATTGATGCAATATAGCACTGTGAATGGAACTAAAGAGAGCGAGGTACAGACAGGCTGGACAACAGTAGTAAGAGTTACTTTTACAGAAACCCAACGAAAAGGCTGAAGAAAGACTTGAAATTTACCGTAATGAGGACAGCACGGGGAGTTTTTAAAAATCAGTCATTCTTGGCAGTACTAGTTTTTTTTTGGTAAAGATAATCCAGTACTCATTCAATCCCTGCATCTCCCTGCACTTCAAACGTTTAGCTACTTTCCTTTAAAAGATGCAACAGTCTCTGTAACGGTTTATTTCTTGTTCCATCAGCTAAGTGTGAAAATTTTAGATAGATAACCTTCATCAAGTTCTTAAAAATGAGTATTTTCCTTTTTAGTAAAAAGGAATCCTCAGGCTGGAAATAAGTTTATTCTAAACCATAGGGGAGCATGTTAAACCTCAAAAGGGCAAACTGGGCAATTAAGACATTAATTTTAATTAGAGGATATTTGAAGTGACACATCTTGGTATGAAAAATGAAACTACGCAATATGAAAGGTACATTTCTAAATCAGATGCAGAGGAACTCTATAGTACACGTACATGGGTTGAAAAGGATTAATAAGCATACGTTATTGCTTTTACTTGTTAACAGGACATGAGTAGCACTGGTTAAGCCAATGTCACCCAATGCTACCTGTCTTTAAGACAACAGTGTTGAGCTTCCTTCCTGAAGCTATGCAGTCCTTCAGGAATAGGAAAGCCAACAGAACTATAAGGGAGAGTTCTTGGATTTCGATCCATGAACAGTAAGGAAGTGACAATTTAGTTCCAAGTCAGAATAGAGAGGAATCTGAAACTGGTGATATAAATAAGGACAACAAAAACAAGGAAAATGGAATAAATATGAAAAACTTGTATTAAGCATTTTCTTTCAATGCGATTGTTTAGTTTTAAATTCCATATTTTAGAAAGGATGTGAACACATTAAAGAAGCTGCAGCTAAGACTTAGATGAATGGTTCAAGACATGCAATTTTAGTTGCTTGAGTATAATAGCATCTAGGTCTGTTCCGAGGGGTCAAGGAGTGATTTTTTTTCAGAAGAATAAACGGAAAGAATCGTTTTGGTGGAAGGATCAAGAACCAGAGGATAATGACACAAGCTGATTGACAATAAGAGGAGCTTTAAAATACACATTGCAGCAAGTGCAGGAATAGAGAGTGCACTGCCAGTATGTCAGAATCAGACCTAATCATTATCCAAGGGAACATGTGTAGGCTGCAATGAAGACAGAGGAAATGGCAGAGTGAGTTGCTTTTGCAGAAAACCAACTCAGAACATAAAGAGGCTGAACTGTGTATTGGAACCTTTGTAACTTTTTAAAACATTTATCAATCTTGCAAGTTTAAAAGATATTTCTAAACTTGAAAATTAAAGCATTGAATATACATATAAAATTTTTTTTTAGTAAGTCTAGGTGTTTTTAATAATTAAACCATCTTATTTCAAACGCCGTATCAGGTAGTCAAGCACTCCAATTTGAAGTGTAAGATGATATACGAACCAGGTGAGATGACACTTGGTCAACCTGAGAAAATAGGTGTGAATCTTGCTCAGCAGTTTATTTTAAAAATCCATTTGCACCTAAAGACCAACCGTTGGTACTTTAAGTCTACATGGATGCAAATGTGTAGCACTAGAACTTGATATACATCACCTATGGAATCTAATGGCACTGGGATTAGTGGGATCAGCAGACAAAAGTATTTGTCTAAAAAAGTCACTGACCAGAAGCATTGTTTACCTCTCCACAGACTATAACCAAACCTTTGACATACTGTTTATATTTCAAATATATCTCATGCTGGGATGACAATGTGGAAGAAATAATACTGTAGATTTTATTTATCAGCATATGGCCTAAACTTAAAAGTTTACACATTTCACAGTATGCTATAATTTAACCCACAAGTAACAGATTTTTAATTAGATGAAACCATTCCTTCATAAGCATAGTTGACAGGAGTGTGAATGGGGGCCTTTAGGTCTTTCCCAATTGATGAAAGCGAGCCTATAAAAAGACTAACATTGCTAATAAAACTAATTTAAATTTTACTGCAACATTCTATTCTAGTCTGAGAATTTCAAATTTTGTCTCATTACAAAACTGTTTTGATGTCCATTGAAATAAGTGCCAATGAAAATTCTGATTTTAAAAACTGTATAATTTGAGACTAGAAAAATGTATTAATCTGAAGAATTGATCTTTATTATTTCATTATTCATGCTCCAACTTGTCAGTCTCCAACACGAATGGAGGCCAGTTAGTAATCAACTTCAAGTAACACGATCCTGTGATTTTTAGGTTACAATTAAAACCTAAGGAAACTAGTCTAATTTAAGGAAAAATGGAGGTACTGCAGTTGCAGTTCAGGATTACGTCGCTATTACCCATCATACTCGGTTCTGTATTTTAAGAAAAGCCTTGAGCAAAAACACTGACCTGTTACTTGCAGCAGAAGGAAGTGATCAACATGGTATATTCAGCCTAAAGCATTAGGCACTAAATAAACCGCTTAATGTCACAAACCTATACCAACTACTTAACTGTAAGACTAGAATACACTCCACACATTAAGGATCTAACCACTCTAAATGAAGTAGTGATCCCAAAGGATTGGAGATATTTTTTTAAAAGCTTCCTTTCATCCTCGTATCAACATAATCCATTGGTTAATTTGTGGGTGTCTCAGTCCGACTTCTTAGCTAAGGGAAGGCAGCCCGCAGGCTGGAATTCACTTGGAGAGAAGGCAACAATTGAGAAGTAACATTCATAAGGATAAGAACTTTCTTAGAGCATGTACAACTTTAATATTTAAGCTATATTTTTCATTCATCAGAAGGTACGAGACCCAGTTCTTTAAGTTTTGTTGTATTCTACTACTAACCTCCTCACATTAATCAGGTCCGGATTGGCATGATGATGCCAATTTGCTTTTGGTAGTTAATCATTTATGGTTCAATAACTACCTCAGAGGAGGTAAATGATGAGCAATGAGTAAGTGGCAGGCAATAATAGTACAAGATTCCTGATGAACCCTGCTAGAAAGAAAGAAAGTTGGAACCACTACCATCACTACTCATAGCTCAAGACTGCAACAAACACATGGCCTGATGAGTGTTATAGATCTGATTGGTGCTGACAGAGTGGGATTTGTTCTTTTCTGCCTGGATGGATATAGGGCTTGCTTCCTTGCTCTACCCATAGTGGAAAATGATGATATTTATTTAAATATTGAATATTATCTGGACATTCAAATTGTGATTATTGAAAGTGATAGTTTGCTTTTAATCATTCAAGTTCAATTGGAAACAAGTCTATCACAACATCCCCAACTGATGCCATAGCTCTATCAACCAGCTAAGAATGATAGTTGCACTTCCTCAGTTATGTTTTGAGAACTTCAACCATATCTATAAAGCATAGGAATTTTAACAGTGCAGGGATTTCAGTTGATTTTCTATGTTCTAGATACACAGCAATCAAATATTTACAAATAATTTGCCAGCGTTTAAGGCAGCCATTGCACTTATTGTCCAAAACTATTTTATTTACAAAACAATGGCACAAAGTGACTGCACAGTCTATGCTCATGCACATTTCAATCACCTTGAATATATGACATCCCTAACCTATCAATCTTGAGTCAATACCATTTGGAACTGCTAGAGGCACAGTAATGATGAACTGAAATACATCCAAGAGGGCAAATCAGAGGACAAATATTGTCCAATTTACAGACATTTAAATAGGTTTAAAGCTCTTAAGTTCCTCAAGATTAGCTGAGAAATGGACAGCTGTCCTGGTTTTCAAATATGCCATTTCCATTTTAGTGTTAACATCTACAAGGACAGTTTACTTGCAATATTATAATCAGCATTACACAAGAGCATGAAAAAAGAGAAACAGAGGTTTATCTAACTCAATCTAGATTAGAAACTCACATTATACTAATTAATGAGAAACCAGAAACAGTAAAAATGTAAAATACTTAATGGGAGTGCTTCTACTGAAGTTACCATATGTACATTTCTGCCTCAGTGTTGTAATTGACTACTTCCTACTTTTAACACCGAAGTCCTATTCATCAGTGCATGGTTTATAGTTTATGAAATCTCAGGCTGGTCCTCAGTCTGAATTTGAAGGACTTTCTTGCAGCAACAACTTGGCACTGTAGTTATCTGCTAAGCTGTCAGTCATGATGTAATGGAACAAGGAAAAAAGCTAAAACACAGGAATTAATAGCAAGAAAAAGGAATGACAAGAGTTTTATGCATTCCTCATGAGGTCTCAGACAGCCAGTTTGCTAGCAACAAGGGAAGGTTTTCTCTGAGGGAGATCTTGTGGAGTGGGAATGTGTTCCCCAGTCACTTGGTTCTTGTCTGCTCCACTGTTTGGCAGCTGCTTGTTCTTGATTTTAGCTTTAGCCATGTTGTAATCTCCTGAATCAAAGTACTTCGGCTGCAACACAAAATAAAGAAAAATTTACATGGTAGCAATCGTTCCATTTTTAAAAAGCTTGATTTCTCAAAACCTAAAAACTTAATTAGTCACTTTGCAAAATAGCACCAAAAATTAAATGATCTGATGATGCAGTGTAAACCACACTTTTGCAACTGGCGTTTACAAAAGTTACATCAATTAAAAACTACCTCCTGCCACCAAGTTGGAGGGGTGTCAGAAATGGTTGCACGTGTGTACTCAATGCCCAAGCACAACTAGTTGGTAGTCCAACTACACTAAGCCCCAAAAGATGACCATAAGAAAAAAAAGAAGTTGACTATTGAGCCAATTTAGTCTGCTCTATTTAATGAGATCTTGGATGATCTGACAATCCCCAACTCCACTTTCCTGCCTTTTCCCCATAACTTTTGGTCCCTTTATGTTCAAAAATTTTAGCCTTGAATATGCTTAAGGAGCTAGCCTTTGAGTACAAATTCCAGAGATTCAATACCTCCTCACACCTGTCTTAAATGGACAGCCCCTTACCCAATTATATCCTCTGCTCCTAGACTCTCCCACAGGTAGAACAATCTTTCTGCACCTACCCCCATCAAGCCTCCAAGCATCTTGTACGTTTCAATAAGGTCACATCTCATTCTTTTAAACTTCAATGAGTTCATGCCAAACCTTTCTCAACATAAGACAGCCCCTCCATATCCAGGATAAGACTAGTGAACTTTCTCTGATCTACCTACAATGCCACTTTATCTTCCCACGATAGGTGGACCAAAAGTGTTTATGATATTCCAGATGTGGTATGACTAGTGCCTTGTATAGTTTTACAAAAACTTCCTTCCTTTTATAATCCATTCCCTTTTAAATAAAAGCCAACATTCCATTTGCCATCCTAATCCTCACGAACTTGAATGTTGGTTTTGAGATTCATGCACAAGGATTCCTAAACTCCTTTGTTCTGTAGCTTTCTGCAGATTTCCTCCATTTAAATATCCAGCTCCTCTATTCTCCCTGCCAGAGTGCAGAACCTAATTTTCCCACATTCCACAGAATATTCCGTCAAATTTTCAGCCCTATTGCTTGAACAGCCTATATATCTCTGCAGACTGTCATCCACTGCCTTTTCTACCTACTTGGCAACAGTACATTTACTCTCCTTTTCAAAGTTATGAACATATATTGTAAATCAGCTGTTGCCCCAAAACTGATCCTATATTGAAATTCTTTTTTTCAAAAACTTAATATTGTTTATAAAAGAATATTATTGGCTCTACAAATATATAATTAGTCTTTTAATATCATATGCAAAAAAGTATTGACTAAAAACCAAGCGTTTCCAATGAGACTTTTTTTTTAAAAAAGCAACGAAGTGGGGATTCATGGTGGGGAGATACACATTCTGTTTCAACTCATACCCTAATATTAGTTTTCAGTTATGCATTGCAAAAAAAAAGTCAATTTAAAACTTACAAGCCACAGACTGACTGACTGGTACAGCATATGAAGGAAGTGCTCCCCCAAGTGTTAAAGCACTAAAACACAGCAAAAATAAAATGTTGTGCACACACTCAAAAAGTGTTTAAAAACAAGCAATACACTGATACCTTTTCCACATATCTGAAATTATAGCCACAAAAAATTACTTCAATCAAGTGGAAAGTAGGGAAATGGAGTTGCACTACAAGTAATTTATCTGGACATACAAATTTAGAGATCCAAACAACCTGCATGGATTAAATTGCAGAATTACAAAATTAGGTATTATAGTCTATACATCAAATCATAAGAGGATAACTTTCAATACTAATTATAAATTAACCAAACAAACTTGGACAGGAGGTATTTTAGTTGTGAATGGGAAGGATTTTCTGCATTATCATTGCAGAGAATGGAAAAAATACTTAGCACCGATTTCAGGAGATACATATAAAACCATTATAATAGGTTATGCAAAGACAAAAAAGTAATTCAAATATGAATGGAAGATAAATACTTTGCATGAGGTAACAAGGAAAGTTTATTCTCCAAAACACTTCAGAAAGGAAAACTGCACTACAGAATTCAATACATTTACAGCTCATTGCAAAACTGGCTGCAAATACATTTCTAATTGGCAAGGAAAATGGTGATAAATAGCAGACAGTCAAACTTCTGTTGGTGAACTGAGTAAAGTAAGATGCAACTAAGCACACTGCTAGTCAGATCATTCTGCACTTGACCATCCTGTGACATAAATGGAAAATATGCAAGTATAGTTATTAGAATGTCAGATGACTTAAGTAAATTGTTCACAAGAAAAGATTTTTCCTCATTCCAGCATTGTTGAATTTTACCACGGATATTAGAAATAGGGCTTTCACTTCAGAATAATGATTTTAGCTATCCCAAAAGAGGCCAGTTATGGGAAGCAGTTAGTTTCTTTTAACATTATTCTAACACAATGACTTTCCAGTAAATAAGGAAAGTGAGTGAGCAGCAAGCCAAGTGGAACCTGGTACCTCAAAAGGAGCAACAGTCTTAAATGCTTGAATTCAGGCCTCAGTATTGACTAGTGGTGGTCAAACAGACCAGCAAAATTCAAGGCCAGAGTTATACTGCTGCATTTAGCTAACTAGAGAATCTCAGTGTACATATGCTTATATGCCTGCATTGTTCACTTGCCCAAATACCCACCATTGAAGGTCAGGAGAAATACTATTATAAAGTGCACAGTCAGACCATTGCAATACTGAGACAGTTAATATCTTTGCACTGTGCTCATTATAAAGGAGTCTGAAACATTTTGAAAACAAATTGAATGGAACAAAGAATTCAGAAAGCAAATAAATACTGCTACAATAACAGCTATTACATGTGCAGAAAATATACAGGGTAAGCAAAGTCCCTTTTGAAAAGTGCATTGTAAGCCCTGGAATTTTTTTAAATTTTTTTTTTTTTTTTTTTTTAAGTGGAGGGAGAGAAGATTCAGACAACCTTAGTTTAGCAAATTTCAACAAATTGTTTATTATCTTGCCAACTATTAAGAACTCAATTCAAATAACCATACAGCTTAAAGACATTTGGTATGATTACAAATTCCATATTGGAAATTTACCCAGTAGTACAAAGCTATGTACAACTGAAATCAAATCTAAAATTAGTCATAATTAACAGATGTCAAAGTCATTTCTTACAAATACTTACATCCTTCTGCAGACGTTTCCTCAAAAACTCTGATCCACCAGGTTTTTGTCCCAACTTTGGATATTTTAACTTCAATTTTGCTTCCTCAGCCTTTTCAGGACTGATTACGGTGTCATCCATTTCCTGGAAAACAAAGATTGCAATCAGTGGACATTATTCAGTTCTAATGCAATTTAATTATCTCATGCTCTAACTTACCAAAAATTGTGTCTCTTCAACACCAACACAATGAACTTTATCACTTCTGATTTGAGATTATATCAACATCAAACTTCAGATAATACCAAATTTGGGGCAGGGAGGGTTTAATTAATATTAACAAGATTGCCACAATATACAACCTGAATATACACAAGGTAATATTTCAGTTGGGGTTTAAAGAGACCAGCTTCTCCTTGGATAACAGAATTTAATTCTTCTTGGAGAGAACAGGACATTAAAACTAATTGGCAATGAGAAAATACGTGTTAACAAATGAACATCAACATTGATGATAACAGACAGATCAATAAGGGCAATGCAGTTTGTACATATGAAGTTCAAAAAGCATTTAACAAATTGATGTAAGGTACAGCAGTATTGTAAAGTGGACATGTTCGTGAACTGGCAATCAAGAGGAGAGTTCAAATCCCATCATGGCAATTGCAGATTTAAAACTTAGCTAATTAAAAACCTGGAATAAAAAGAGAGCACAAGTAAAGTGATCATGAAATGACTGGATTGACAAAAAAGTCCATCTGGTTCACTAATGTACTTGGACTTGAAAGCTCCCATTCCTACACAGTTGCCTGTATGCTACACTAGACCCACAGCTGACTTAACAGCCACGAAATATCTCACTGCAAATGTTCTAGTGGAGCTCAGCACCACTTCCAAAGCAGTTAACTGTTGCCCTTTTTAGCAATGCCTACATTAAACACTTGTTGGTAATATTGTCAGATTAAACGGGGGTGTAGCTGCATCATTACAAAACTGGCTAAGGACAGAAGCAAAGAATGACAGGTTTCCCAGAATGGAATTTTCCTCTTATTTGCCTGGTGTACTACAGTACATGAAGCAATTCATTGTGATGCAAAAGAGGCAATATAAATGAAATGGTACAACTTTAAAGACAACACTAGGGCACAAGGTACTCACACAGTACAATTATTTTTGTTTTGAGATACAGGGTATTTGAATTGAAGCAGATTAGAAGAATTCACCAGTATCTTTAATAATTATCAACCCTCCATTAAATTTGAAGTCACAGTCCAATCAAAGTATGAAGTTAGCAGACTTTTCTTTCAAAATAACTGACTTCTACAAACAAAAACCCAATCGTGAACACATCTCCCATGTGGGTGAGATCACAGTTACTGCAAATATGCAAAGAAATTGCAAAGCTGGGAATTTAACCAGATAACACTACAGTGCTACTGCATCTCAGATATAAATGTTACAATTAAGACAGCATTCATTACAATAGCATCCAGTGCTTTATCTCCCTTAGGTGAATTATAAAGACAAACTTAAGCTTACAATTCCAAATTCGTTTGCAAGTAAACCATTGCCTCAATGATTTCAATCATCCTTGGCTACTTTGTAGCTGAGGGCTCCTATGAGGATGGGTTTAAACTATTCACTCTTCCTTGTGGCCTCCCAGTCTATCCTCAGACTCCCACTTGCAACCTCCATCTTCTTGCAGTCTCCTTCCCCGAATCCCTTCAAACCTAAAGGCAATCAACTATCTATACAAAAAGGTGCTGTCCACTCTACCCCTCTCCCTGCTTTCAGTCCCACATGATAAAATGCTGGCATACACTTATCTTGCTCACTACACCTTCAACAGCAGGTAATTTCTCCCTCACTTGCGAGTCTAGCAGCAAGCACTTCAGAACCAGCCAGTGAATGCAGCAGCAGCTGCTCAATTTCCTTCCATTTTTCCCCAGTGGTCGCCTCCCTGGATGGAATTTTGCAGACAATCTGTAGGCATCACAGTCAAATTCACCATTCATACACATGTATTTTGAGCATTAGAGGGCATAGGTACAGAAATTCATTTGTCTGCTTGCACTGCTCTTTGAATATCCAGAAAAGGTTCAGGTGCCTCTTCAAAAAAAAGGTCAAGATAGTTATTGTTGAAAAGGTGACATGTTGCCAAAGCTGTTTGTCTTACATTTATCTAGAGAAACAATGACAAATCTCAAATGACCTAAACAATCTACATTAGAAAGTGGGTGTGTGAATGGTTAGCAAGTTGATTCCAACTGGCCGTGGCAATGCAAAGAAAGCAAAGAAGAAAAGGAAACATCAGCTTCCAAAGTTCTGGTTAATTCACAAAAGCCACGAGGCTTGAACACAGTCATGTTTTCAGAGAACAGGCTCCGACACAGGAAATCTAATGGGACATGTTACAAGCTCACCTGATTATCTCTAATTGGATGTTAGTGTAGTTCAAACTGGAAACAAAAGAAATATATTCAAGCTTGCACAATTTTGAATTCCCCAAGAGCTTTGGGAGCCTATATTTCCCCATTGCTTTCTCCATGACAACCCGTAGGCCAGAGTGCACTTACCAAACAGCACACTGTAGTATAATATTGTGATCATTTTCAATTAGGCATTCCTGCTTTTCTCATGATTGCAAAATGGAAAGTTTTGAGAACATCTCTTTTCTGCAAGATTCAAGGAAGTTATGCCAAGCTTTTTATGTAATACACCAGCTGAATACAGCATATTCAGAACTTCATACTTGGAGGACAAAATATAACAGGCGTTGCTGAGGAGATTTACTGGAATAGCACTATGAAAGAAAGACTCCAGTTACTCAGGAGAAATAACAAACTGGGCTTTTAATCCCTACAACAGGGAAAGAAACATTTAATGAAGAGTTCAACATTATGAAAGATTTTCATGTGTAAATAGGAAAATGTTTCCAGTTGCAGGTGGGTCAATAATTGGAAGGCAATGATTTAAGCTAATTGTCAAAAGAATCACATGCAATATTAGGTTGTATTATAATTGCTCTTTCAAATTAAATCTCCAAGGCCACCAACACAGCAGGTTTGAATTCATTACCGGTCCTTCCTTCAAAACAGCAATGGTGAGCTCACTAATGAAAATCCATGATTTTGACTGAATAAATATAGTAAAGAATCAGGATAGTGAAGACAATCCCATACAAATACTTCCTTGACAATCTAGGGAATGGAGGTCACAGATTTGACGCATTACTGAAGACAACTATTTGCATTATAGATATTTTCTAAGCAACTTATTCAGAGACATTACTATACACCTCTGGAGTAGCCCAGTTCATCATGCAAACCAGCCTTGAGAAACCAACATAATCAAAGACCCCTCCCATCCTGGTTATACTCTCTTCCACGTACAAATATTCAAGAACAGCTGCTTCCCTGCTGTTATCAGACTTTTGAACAGACCTCTCAAATGTTAACTCTAATCTCTCTGCACCTGGAACATTGTATTTTGAACTGTTTTGCCACCATGATGCACTTTGTACGGTACAATGTGCCTGTACAGTACACAACATTTTTCACTACATGTGACAACAATAAATCAATCAGTTCATGGTCATGCTTGGTCCGAAGCTGTAATAAAATGCGAAGCAGAGACACTGGCAGAATCAAAACAAAAGCATTAGTGTGCAGGTTATTAGTGAATAGCTACTCAATAGAACTTGTCACAATTCCTTATGATCATTTGTAAAAGATTGGGTGGGAGCACGCCATTGCACCACAGGTGGCTGAATTTCTGCGTTCTTTGAAAGTAATTAACAAATACATTAAAACCTTCATTTACCAGCAAATCAGATGGTAAAACAGCAAAATCCAATTAAATTCACGTTTCTGCAATAAAGGCACGTTATAATGGAATGCAGGTGCTTCAGCTCACTGTACACAGGAGCAGTGCATCAGCAAAATCAGGGCCTAAAGTTAACTCAGCAGATACAGTAAACATAAAAAGCAAATAGACACACATGAAATCCTGCAAGTTGATCTTTCCAATTGGGCAGTGTTTATTGTGTCACAGGAGATGGAGGCAGCAGTACTCTTTATAAAATGGCTAATACTCCTCATGGTTAGAAGCAGAGTGGGGTCCAGGGTGCAAAGACAACAGGATCAATGGTATCAACCATTTAACACCAATTCAATACCACACTCTCCAGCAGCATCTCCATCCCAGCCACTTGTCCCTCCCAGTAACTAACCACATCCTATCCTGTCCTATCCTCCTCTCTCCGCGCACCCCCCCCCCCAACCCCCCCCCACCCCCCCCCCCTCCTATTTTGCTACCACCACCACCTACCCCCACCCCCGACCCGACCCCATACCCTTCCAGACCTCTCCCCACCGTATCACACTTATCCTCCACCTGAAACGCTCCACTCTCCCTCGGCAACCCCACTAGAAGACCCCCATCCGCAGGCACAGGCCTAAGCGCAGCCCTCCCCAAGGGGGTAGTGGGCGGTTGGCGCAACGTTGCCTCTAATGCAGCTTTATGCAGCCGGCGATCGATGTATAGCCAGCCTCTTGCCTGCAGCAATACGGACCCTCGGCCTCACCCCCACAGCGCGGTGACCCCCGGGGCCATGACGGTGTCGTCCGCGCCGCAGTATCCTACCTGCCGTTCTTCACCCGAAGCTTCCTCAGACCGCCTCACCGCCTCGTTCCTTGATGACATCGCCGCCGGCCTCAGAGGGAGCGCTGGATAACCGAATCTGAGCTGAAGCGTATCCCTCCGCACAGCCGTCTGCGCAAGCGCACTCCTGTCACCCCGCCCACATTTATAACGTCACCTATTCTAGAAACTACTTCAGTGTTTTTTTAAAAACAAACTTTCTTTTCCTAAATCCACCTAAATGTATATTTAGTTTTATTTGATTTTCATTCGACAACATCAAGGATTTTCTTCTCGTCTTCACCTCGCATTTGGGCAACGTCCATCTAGTGACGTCATGCGCGGTCGGTTCTGGGAGTTGTAGTTTCTTGTCCTTTCACCCTCAATAATAGACCAGGAGACACAATGGTCTGATTCATCATGTTTACTTTGAAGTAGGGGAGCAATACAACCAGTAGAATTATAGAATAGAATCCCTACAGTGTGGAAACAGGCCCTTCGGCCCAACAAGTCCACACTGGACCTCAGAGCATCCCACCCTGACCCATCACCCTATGACCCACCTAATATACACCCTCTACCTCCCTGAACACTATGGGCAATGTAGCACAGCCAATCCACCTAACCTGCACATCTTTGGATTGTGGGAGGAAACCAGAGCACCCAGAGGAAACCCACGCAGACACAGGGAGAATGTGCAAACTCCACACAGTCAGTCACCCAAGCCTGCAATCAAACCCTGGTCCCTGGCGCTGTGAGGCAGCAGTGCTAACCACTGTGCCACCATGCCACTCATTTATTGTTAAGTGTACATGACAACATGAAAACTGTACAATGTCACCATTCCCAGTGGAAAGTTCATTTCCAAATATTACTGTGTTTTCCTACTGGATTTCCCTCGCATCAGTTATTTGGTGGAACGCAGGAAAGATGAGAGAACAAAATCACAAAGCAAAAGGTGATGGGAATGGGATCAGTGAAAATGAATCTCAAATCATAGAATCCTTACAGTGCAGATAGAGGCCATTTGGCCCATTGAGTCTGCACTGTCCCTCTGAAGGCCATAGGCCCTATCCCTTTAACCCTACATTTACCAAAATTAACCCACAGAGCCTGCACATCCCTGGACACTATAGGGCAATTTAGCTTGGCCAAACGACTTAACCTGCACATCTTTGGACTGTGGGAGGAAACCAGAGGAAAACTGTGCAGACATGGGGAAAACATGCAAACTCCATACAGACAGGCTCCCGAGGGTGGAATCGAACATGGGTCCTTGGCACTGTGAGGCAGCAGCGCTAGCCACTGTACCTCAAGTTTAAGGGAACTGTCAATGTTAATAGTGGAACCATAACCAAAAAATGCATTTTTACACAGTGGCAATGTTTGGAATAAAGTAAACAGCTTGGAATAAAGTAAATGACACATTACTCTGCATATAATTGTTTGTACACAACTATGCCTTCCCTGGTGGTCTAGTGGTTAGGATTTAGCAGTCTCACCCTTCCTGGTCAGGGAATCAGGATTTGTAGAGGCAGCACAGCAGCTCAGTGATTAGCACTGCTACTTCACGGGACCAGGTCTCCATTCCAGCCTTGGGAAACTATCTGTGTGGAGTTTACACATTCTCCCCATGTCTGCATGGGTTTCCACCAGGTGCTTTGGTTTCCTCCCACAGTCTTAAAATGTGCAGATTAGGCTGATTGGCAATGCTAAATGTGGGGTTATGGGGATAGGGTGGGGGGGGTGTTTGGAGGGTCAGTGCATACTCAATGGGCTGATCGGCCTCTTTCTGCACCGTAGGGATTCTATGATGCCTGGATGAACAGAAATGAGAGACTGGGAAGGCTATGACACTATCACCATCCCTTTTTCTAGCAACTGTTTGATCCCCACAAGAATATTCATGACCTGGGTGTTATTTTGACCAGAGATAAACATCCAAACAATCCCAGGACTACCTACTTCTGCTCCATTACACTGCCTGATGCCACTTTCCTTTCAGATCATCTGCTGAAACCCTTATTCATTCCTTTGCCAACTTGAGATTGATTATTCCAATGCCGTCCTGGCTAGCAATATTTCCTGTAAGCTGAGAAGCTGCTGGGAAGCTCCACGACCATCGATCAGTGTGCTGATGAATGACTTCTGCTTCCAGATACCGCTGCCCCATACAGAACTTGAAGGTCTGCACAGCAGCAAAACAGATGACAGGGAATGTTACTAGCTAGCTTCCTGTTGTATGTGTAACCTACCTATAAGAAAGTTCACCTTTAAAGACTCCAAGTATTGTTTGCACGCAATGCTAAGACTCTGTCTGCCAGATAGTCTGCTGTAGGTTTGCAATCTGCACATACAAATCATTCCATTTCCTGTAACATCTCTTCATAATTTATAATGTGCTTTACTGTTTTAAATAAATGAACTGTAGAGTTAATCAGTCCATGACCAGTGACTAATTAGTTGAACATTATCATTAATATGACATTGTGGATGTCAATGAAAACATTTAGCCAAAGAGGACTATTATGATTGATTAGTCAGCAAGTAAGTTATTTTACAAGTGAAACAAATGGTTAACACTCTTAAGTCTTGCTAAAGTTCATAAGAAAACTCTCAATGTTTTGTTTGCTACAGCGTCAGAGAGTTTTGATAACATAGCTTGTAGTTAAGCAGACACATCCCTATTAAGAGGCAGTTTAGCTAACTTGACAAAGGCAAGTGTAGCTACACAACAGAAAGCAAGAAAAGGCCACAGGCATATTTTCAGAATGTCTGCAAAAATTATCTTGAATAAATTGGGACACAGCAGACCGCCTAACAGAATTTTGAAATGTTTAAACAGCATATAGCATATAGTTTCTAGTTTTATGTATGTCCAATACAGAAAACCAAGCCTTTAAAATTTACTTGGCAGTTGGGTCTGAAGGTCTATACAGACATACACATCAGAATTAATGGCTGAAGAGCTAAAAGATCCTAAAAGATATGTACCACATTGGAAGACCAATCCAGAGTCAAATTAAACTTTCATATTCAGTGACTAGAATTCATGTCATTTAGACAGAAGCCCACAGAATCTATTTGCCGAATCTTATGTTTTTTGGCTAAGTGCGAGTCTCGTCAAGTTTAGTGGAGTGCTTCTCGCTTTAAGGATGGGGGCGTTTTCTTGCCATATCTTACCAAACACTTTGCATTAATTAGTGTTCACGCCCTTATGGCAAATATCATGTTCACTTCTGCCCCATCTTGCCATGTGACATTTCCAGAGCAATGTACCATTCACAGAAGATTCTGGAATTGATCATCATCCCTGACATTGGTGCCACATTTAAAGGTGGGCTGAGCTCCAGAGAAGCATTGTCTCTCCAGAGTTGCCCTCATGGTTCCTGATATTTGACCCAGACATGGCAGATAGGGATAAATTGGTGGCCTGTTTTATGTGCATGCTCCTGGAGGTCCTGATGAACAAGGTGGGACACAGATGGGATGTGTTCTTCCCCCAAGGACCAGCAGTGGAGGCCATACACCAGACCATGCCAATCTGCTCCAAGCTTGCCACCCAGGATAGAGCAGTTTCGGCTGTCTGGACTAGCACTATAAGAAGAAAGTCAATGTCCTTCTCTTCTCTGCCAGTGAAAGTGGCATCATCTTCCCTCTGAAAACAACTCCCACTCTATCACTGTTACTACAACCACCTCCCACCAAGGGCCATGATCTATCACTCTCACTACTGCCTGCAATATCTTCCCTCATTCACTGACATTCACTGACACCCACCGTGACCCCTGACAACACTAACCCTGCATGACCTCTGCTCAGGGCAGCTCTCCACCTGCATCAACAGTAACAGCTGTGCCATCCATAGAATCCCTACAGTGTGGAAACAGGCCCTTCAGCCCAACAAGTCCACACCGACCCTCAGAGCATCCCACCCAGGCCCAACCCCCTATAACCCACCTAATCTAAAGATCCCTGAACACTACAGGCAATTTAACCTGGCCAATCCACCTAGCCTGCACATCTTTGGACTGTGGGAGAAAACCGGAGCATCCGGAGGAAAACCACACAGACACCGGGAGAACGTGCAAACTTCACACAGACAGTTGCCCAAGGGGGAATCAAACGTGGGTCCCTGGCACTGTGAGGCAGCAGTGCTAACCACTCAGCCACCGTGCCACTTTCATCTTCTGTAATATCTGCATCTCTCTCATTTCAGGGGCATAACAGACCACAACAGGGCAGAAAGAATCAAGACAGGTGGTGTAATAGTGGGTGAAGGGAGAACGAGATGCAGGCAAAGCACAAAATAATCTAAGGCAAGATAATGCAAGGCAGTGATGTTGTGAATATCCAGATAGGCTCAGAGCGAGTGGGCGCTATGAGAACAAGCAAAGATCTTGGCGATGCAGCCAGGTCCAGTCCATGAGCTGGATGCCTATCCCCAAATGCACGGTGTCCTTACTGCAGCATTACATACATGAGTTGCTGGGACAGCCTGAGCTGTAACATTGACGTGCGGAAGAGTCCTATATGTAAATCAGAGATGTGCCACTGGGGTTCTTAGAGGCTGGCACATGTTGGCTGTCAGCATCCAAAGACTTGGGGCGTGTGTGGCTGGTGCCCATGGAGAATGCCCAAGATTTTGTGCCCCATGTCTAAAATAGCAATCCTTTGGAGCAAGTTGTGATTTGAACCAGCGAAGGACCCGCTCTGGTTTCCAATATGAAATTATCCAAACAGCTAGTTTGTATAGTTTGGTAAGATCACAACCTATTGCAAGTTAGACTGATAACATGATGTTTAACAAGCAATAATGAGTGTCAATTGGGAACTCACCACTGTCTAGCAAGAGTCTCGCTACGCTGTTTGTGAAAATAAATCTAAGCATGAGAATACAATCTCTGAGTTGAAGAAGTCTTTAAGGAATTCTTCTGTACAATTCATGAAGATGAATGAACAGCTGAATGAAAATGAAAGGAAGTCTGATAAATTAAAAGCCCTGTATCATCAATCCAATGTGGTTGACTCTTAACTGCATTCTGGGCAATTAGGGACAGGCAATAAATGCTGGTCTGTCCAGGGATGCCCACAATCCTGAAAATGAATGTTTTTTAAAAAATCAAATAATTGTTTGTTTACAGGAAGTTCTGAAGCTGTAGTAATCAAAGGCAAGCTAAAAGTTCTACAGTTCACAAAAACATTTCAAGGTCTCATTGGCTACCAAGAACACGGATCTGATTTCCTCTCACCTTGAACTCTACATTTTTGCCAAAATGCTGAGATGTGCAATGCTGCTTTTCTTGTGAGGGGGGGTAGAAGCAAAATTTCAGGAGTCTGACTACATTTACAATCTCCTACTGGATTTGCAGGGCATGGATTGTGCTCATGCATCAGAATAAGGTCCCTTTGTCATTCCGAGGTCCCCCTTGTTGAACTCTCATATTCTTTTATTTCGAGGTCTGTGCGCTTGATAAGGATGATTACTGGGAGTTGAGGGCTACCTATTGCAATCAGGGCTTTATCTCCATTATTTAACTTCTGAATGAGGCTGAGCATTGAAACAATGCAGCCTATTATTTACTCTCCGGGTCATCGTAGAGGAGATGACAGCATCCTTGGAGATGAAGCTCTAATGTTTGGGTTGGTCTGGGGGCTCTTGCATTTCAATTCAGACAGAGTATGCAGTATAAACCTTGCATGCAGGGGTGCCCTGCAAACTGGAGCAGGCAAAGAGGAGGTTTAGTGTGAATAAGACTGGATGAACAGCTGCAGTCTTCCAAAGAGGACAGTGAGAAGAAGGAACATCACCTTCAGCCTGACAGAATCGTACAGCATCAGGCAGAACAATCCAAACAGGACTTAATTGTCACATAAATGGAAATTGCTGGCAAAACTCAGCGGGTCTGGGAGCATCTGTGGGGAGAAAGCAGAATTAACGTCTCAAGTCCTTCGACTCTTTATCAGGACTTAACTGACACCTGCTTCAAATTGATTTGAGTTGTGTGAAGTGAATGTAGATTGATTGTAATTTTGCTGTTGCTCAAAAGGTAAACAACCCCATTATTCTGAGAAGCAAATGCAGCCTGATTTGAAATTATTTCTTCACTTGTCCTGTTGTTCAATAAAAGTTAACATTCTCAACTATTTGAATGCTTTCCAACATGTGCTACTCCCACTTTGAACAATGACAAGGGGCATTAAGGGAAAGCGTAGAAATCCCTGAGACAGGGTTCTGAGATGGTATGGGCCTGAAAAGGGGTAACCTGTGTAGTTTGATTGCTGTAGCTGCGTTTATAATAAGTCAGACAGGTGCTGATGTAAAACAGCAATACATTTATGAATGTGCACTTGTATTTGCCATGAAATTCCACTTGTGCCACCTACATGCCTTGCCTTTAGATGTGCTATGAAGAGCCATTAATGGCATGCAGCAAATGACCTCATGCACAGCTAGGCTCTAAATATGGTTCCAGTGGCATAAATCCTACAAGGTCCCAGCAATGGCAAATAGTTCCACCACTTGCAGTGCAAGATAATGTGGGTGTAGTGCATACGTAATGAGGTAAGCAGCGGAGAATTGAATGAGATCACTCACTACAGCCCACGAAGAGAATGTAAATTCTTTGAAATAAACAACCAATTTTGGTAAATTTCAGCCCAAAGGCTTACGTGTCATTATAAATAACTGGAAAGGAGAGGATGTTGTATGTGTAACTTGCCTTGAAGAAAGTTAACCTTTAAAGACTCTATGTGCTGTGCATGTACAATGTGGTGATTCTGCCTCATAGTTCATCTACTCTGGATTTGCAAATTACACATAGAAATCAGTTGGTTTGCTTTAACGTATCTTCATAACATTTAATGTGTTTTACTGCTTTAAATAACCTATAGAGTTAATCAATCCTTGATGAGCAATTGATTATTCAACCTTTGTCATTAATATGAGACCACACGTTATTTCATCTGTAAACTTCAGGTCATCCAAAATACTGCTGCATGTGTCTTAATTCTGACCAAGTCTGGTTCACTCTTCGTTCTTACGTTATTGACTTAATTTGGTTCCCAGTTAAATAATACTTTGTTTCTTAAAAAAAAATTCTTGTTTTCAAATCTATCCATGGCTTGTCTCTCACTATCTCTGAAATCTCTTTCAGCCCCACAACCCTCTGTGATGTCTGCATTCTTCCAATTCTTATCTCCTGAACCTTCACAATTTTTATTACTCTGCCATTGCTGTCTGTACCTTTAGCTACCTAGATTCTTAGCTCTATAATTCTGTCCAAAAACTTCTTTACTTCTCTACCTCCTTTGAATCACTTCTTAAAATCTATACTTGACTAAGTTTTTGATCATTGGTCCTAATGTCTTCTTATGTGACTTGGTATTACTATGTGAAAGCTGCAATAAAGCTATTGTTGTAACTGTGCCTGACTTGGATAGCTGAATGTTTAGGAGTACAAACCCTTGAAGCATTGTCACTTGTGTAACTTAGGAAATGCAGCAGTAAGTTTGTGCACAGTGAACCTCAACAAATAGCAATATGATAATGACCACATCATGTTTTTGTGATGTCAGTTGAGGGGCAAATATTATCCACAACACCAGGATAACTCCACCACTGTTCTTCAAAATAGCAAATGGTATTTTTCAGATCCACTTGAAATGGTAGATTTTAAGAAGCATCTCGTAATTGACCAAGTTCAATATCACCGTCTGGCCTTAGTGTTTAATTTCATTTTTTATAATCCTGTGAATCATGTTGGGATGGTTTATTAGGTCAAGGATGCTATTTACATATAAGTTGTTGTTGAAATATGATCCATCCTGTATAATCTTTCTTGACAATTCTAACATCCCTCTTCAGACATAATTGTTAGAATGGAAAATTTCTTCAAATATACAAAATTTTCCCTGTCTCGCTAATTTTCTTTCCAACCCAAATTATTTTAAGCCAGATTGCAGGACTGCTCAGGATTTACAAGGAAGGTTGCATGTTTTGAAAGCAAGGAATTTGATACTCATTGTGAACCAGAAATGTACAGACGAACTGAAGCTGAGGGGTTGTTTGCAAGTGAAGTTGATTGGTGTGGACGAGTGGCCAGTTGTCAATGACGAAGGTCTTCTGGCTGGCAACAACTATTGATTATCAGGTAGCTGAACAGCCTGGGCAATGAACAAGGCAGTCAGACCAGAAGTGAAACCAGCAGGTCTGCAAACAAAACAACTCTCCAAGTTCTCTTCAATAAGCCACTTTAAACTTGAAAAAAAAGTTTCTCTTTCCTTCAGCAGATGCTACAACTTATGACTTTGAATTGAATAAGTTAGAGAACTTTTGTAAGTGAACCAGCTACCCCGTGCCTCATGCAAACCAGTGGAAGCATTCTGGAAAATGTTGAGGAGAAATCTTTAGACTGGCAAGAACCATCTCAACAGATTCTGTGAACAAAGACTACGGAACTGTTTTTCTAGTTTTCTCTCTGTCCCCCATTTATCCTTGTCTGTCTGTGCGTCTAGAAGGGGAAAGTTTATAAGGGGTTTTGAGTTTTAATTTTTTGCATTTACTTCATTTAATTGTTGACCCGTAGCTAGAATACATTTATCTGTAATAGACAGTATTTTTCATTAATTACAGAAACCTGGACTGTGCTTTCTATCAACTTGGGTCTGAACATAAGTAATTTGAGGATCTTTGCTTATTTCCTTTGAAAAGTTTAACAGTTATGATGACTGGGAATAGCAAGGCTTGACGTCCAGTATGCTATCCCAGTGAGTTGAGGCAATTAACTTTCCCACTTCATTACACTCAATAATCTATTACGGTCAAAGCTATCAGTTCTCATTTGCATAATAATCTCCTGTGTGGCACCCTAATGTTTTATGAGAGTCTAAGTACACTAACAACATCCACTGTCTCCCCATTATCCACCTTCTGGGGTTACATCCTCAAAAAAATCTCAACTGATTTATCAAACTCTTTCCCTTTCATAAACCCTTTTTGACTCTCTTTAATCATGCCATGCAAAACTACTCTCTCTCTAAAAATGCACATCCTCAACCTTTTTGACTATCACTCATCTGTAATCTCCTTTTCCCAAGATCTCTGAATCACTGTGAACATCCAGATATGTACATAACTCTCTTAAATTTATCTGTTGCCCTGTTACCACATTTTCTGGTAATAGTTTAGCAATTTTCCAACATCTAGCCCATCCTGCCTGATGTCAGACTCAGCTCCCTCGACATACTGGGACTCTGACAGGGGGTCACAGCTGAACCAGGAAAAGCAGGAACTCACACCACTGTGGGTCCCAACACTTAGCTCCAAATCTAAACCTGATCACATTTGTCATGTAAAGAGAGGACAAAGGTTCCACAAAAGGTAGGAGATGCAATTGGGTCACTGCTACTTTATGTTGGATTCAGCTAGCGTCTCACTGGAGTGGGAGGCTGGTAGATTTTCAGAGCTGCAAATATTAAAGTGGTTTGGACTGCTTTTGTCTAGACATTTGTATAGGACAATCACTCAAAATTGCATATGAATTACCAAATTAAAAAATGTAATTAGACAACACAACTGCAACTTGTTGAAATAAGTGCATGTAAATAGGCAGCTGCCCTATACATGCTGAAGGAGAAACCCTTCAGTAATGATGTGCACTACCCATACCACTCTCAAAAGGCTATTTGATGAAGAGATCAACTGCACCAGCTCGGTCTTTTACAAACTACAGCTGCGAGGCTTGACAAAGACCTCAATAAATCAACAAAGTCCTGGTGTACACACAGTTCTCATCACATTCCTGCAAATCAGTGAGTCATGAACTGTATCAGTGACACATGACAGCTTCAGAGAAATTCAACTAACCACGGCTCCACTGCAGCCTCAGGATTCAACGGGAGGCCCAAACAAACACTAATGTCAGATTGTAGATTTGGTTTCAAGATGGACAAAGCTCCTGAAAAATCAAACATGGTGGAGTGAACACTATCTTTGGATGGCTGAAAAGCATCTCCCCAGCCAACTCCTGTTTTCTCAATTTTTAAACGGCCAGCAGTCCAAGTCAGGACAATCAGAATACTATAAAGACACTTTGAAGCTCTTGCTAAGAGGCAACAGTATTGGCATTAACGACTGGGAGGAGGTAGCTACCAACTGTCCAAAATAACAACGACCTGTTAGTCAAACTGCATCATGTTTTAGATTCAAAGGTCTCAAAGATGAGGCAGGGAAGGAAAGAAAAGGAAGAAACTCCTGCGCCCTGGATCCCACTGCTGTGGGACATCAGCTCTCTTAGCACAAAGATCTGCAGGTCAACAATTAGCCTGGTCAGTCACGTAAAGACCTATGTCAAAAGCTCATAACCCTGAGTGGATGCCAACCTCAAATAATGATGATCAACACCTCCTACAATGCCAATTAGCTCAACTTCTTTCCCTATGGACAGTTATAAACATTTCTGAAGAAGGGTCACCCATTATGAAACCTTAACTCTATTTTCTTTCCATAGATGATGCCAGGCGTGCTGAGTTTCTCCAGCAATTTCTGCTTTTGTTTCAGATCTCCAGCATTTGCAATTCTTTGTTTTATTGGAGAAACACTGCTCCTTTCAAAAAGCACAAACACCAATCTATCTTTTCTGCTTATTTACATAATTCAATTTCTCGTCAGTGTTCTGGAGCATCATCTTCTGTAGCAAATTAATCCAGAGGTGGAAATGAGATGGGATTAGGATTACATTATATCTCAGGATTCACTGATGACCCATGATGCAAACAATATTTAAACAATTCAAGATGCATATATTGCTTATAATTGGAATTGACAGTTTTCTCAACATTGATATGGTAATTGCGTCTTTTGTATTTATCCCCCTCAAAATCCAGTATTGTGTATTTAAACAGTAAAGAAAAACATTATCACATGACTTTGAATTATGGTGACAGTGCTGATTCTTCTTTTGCAAGATTTGCTATATTAGCTTTGTCACTGCAGCAATAAATTAGACAGAGGTGTCTCCATTCTTTAAGTTGGATAGATGAATGCAAAGAAATCTTCACCTCAACATTTGATGATGCATCAATACTTGAAGAATCCACTACAAGCTCGCATTTAACTTGACTTGCTTTACAACTCATTTCCTTCACACTCTACTTAACCCCTAACCAACTTATACTTTTGGAACTTATTTCTTCAGTTAAACACAGTGTTGCATTATCATTCAGTTCCTTGCTTCAGGCACAGTTCTCCTATTTTGCAAAACTACTCTAAAAATGCGCATCCTCAACCTTTGTGACTACCACTCATTTGTAATCTCCTTTTCCCAAGATCTCTGAACATCCAGATATGTACACATCTCTCTAAATTTATCTAAATGCAATCATTTCAACCCTATTTGCAACATCAAGATATATTTGAGAATTCAATAACGACAGATTATCCTTCCTTATCATTCTACATTCTATGCTTATTTCAACACAATTAATCACTTGATCCCTTCCACCAACATTCCTCTGGGATCCATCTTTCTAGTGTTATCCTTAGTTTGTTTAATTTCTAACTATATTAGCATTGCCCTCATCCACTCAGTCATCTTGAAAGGGTCATGGAGTACCATTCTGAAAGCTTCCTGCTCAGTCTATGTGCTACCTTCAATTGCATGATAAGAATTGCTCCACCTTCCAGAAATGTGTTAGTGATACTCAGGTCTATTGTTGTATCATTACATTTGATCAGAACGTCATCCAAACAGCAAAGCCAGAGTGATGCAAAAGTCCCCACCAACTCCACAGTAAGCTTGTCAAGCCTCCACCATCACACACCATCAAAGAAAAACCTCACCACCACCACAGATTTTTGTTTACATCATTGTCACTTTTAGGCTGAGCTTTAACTCTTTATTAATAGACCTCCTCTCTCACTCTAGTCTACAGAAATGGGAAACTGTCCAAAAATTTTGCCATCCCACACCAACTCCCTATTTGCATTTCTTTTCAAATGCTTTTCCTAAACTCCTCTAGCTTGTTAGTCCTTTGCCATTGTCAAAAAAGTTTCCTCAAAACTTAGATTTGGATTATTACTTCGAGTTATTTTCCCTAATTGTTCTTCAACTTTTCTGATTCTGTAAATATTGGGTTATTTACCATGTTGAAAATATTGTAGTAGTACAAGTTGTTATATTTCATTCAGGAGAATATTAAAATTGTAATGAAAATTCATAGTGACTGTTAAGGATGGCAGGATCAACCCATAGAAAAAAAAGAATTATTTAAACTTGGTCGCTAGAATTTTCTTCACTGTCTTTGTGCTATGGAGAGGAACTTACCTATTAATGATTTTCATTGAGTCAGACTTATTAGATAATGCTATGTATGAATAATTAGTGAGAAAAATGTTGTGTTGCCTTCCAAAATTAAATAACCTGAGAATTAATTGTTTAAGATCACATCAGAAGACTGACCACTCGGACAAGAAACTGACAGCATGAGTTAGAACCTTTGGTTTGGAGGGGGAGGGGGTGATTGTGGGTGGAGTGAACATAATAAGAATTGTGTAAATTGCTCCACTATGCTCTACTATAGTCCATTGTTGGACTAGTTTAGGAAAGACTAGTTTCTCGGGGAACAATATGCAAAGACTGAAATCTTAACAATGAAAATCTTATACTTCTTTGCACACAGTCACAGATAGACAGACAGACAGACAAAGAACTTTACATTTGTTTTGTACATTTGTGTATTATTCATGTCAAAAGAAATACAGAGTATGATTTTACATAACGTTATGCTACATAATAACACTAAACAGGACAAAAATTACCTGTGCAATAAGTGAAACATTAATTTAAATATTAAATAAAAAGACAAATAAAATAAAACGTTTAAACGCTAAACTATTTCTGGTTTTTACTATTGCAACACATCCAATAAAGTGGTTTGTGACTTCCATTGTAACAGTACAGATAATATCAGGATATCATGGTTTTCATTCCAGTCTACTGCTCCATTTAAGTACAAGGGAGTTTATTCATAACACTTACACAAGACTGGTCCACTGTCTAATAGGTGCTGGGGCTCTAAAAGACTAGTACCAATAAATTCTCACAATCATGTATTGTGCATTATTTTATTTCCATTAATTAGCTGAACATGTGCCATTCTCCAGAAAACAAAACAGGAAAAATGTCCTAAAGAATACAAATGCTTCTAACATCGTGCTGAAAAATGAGGATTTGTTGGAATCTCTGTATAAGATTTTAATTCATATGCAGCACCACTGTCAACTTCCATTGACTTTCGAGAAAAAAGGAGTCTGACATCTCTATGGAGGTAGATCTTTCCAGATTTAGAACTCTGGAACCTGGAACACAAAATATTTACATTATTCATTCATTGAATATCTATTTGTAATATATAGAAAAAGGTTCAATTTTTATAAAATTTATTCATGGGATGAGGGTGTTGCTGGCTAGATCAGCATTTATTGTCCATCTCTAGTTGCCCAGAAGGCAAATTATCTGCCTACCTTCAAGAAAATATTGATATTGACAAATTTACCTTTTATAACAATTTGTGGAATGGTTCACAAGAGCAGAGATTGGGTGGGACAGGTCTAAACGCCCATAAATAAGTTAAATGTTTTAATAAATAATGAATTCAAATGTTGCAGTGATCATCTAAAATCTCTGGCCTAGCAAACTTTGAAGCAAAAAATGTGGGAGAGCACTAATTTCAATTTGGAAAATTCATAGTGTCGATGGATCTTGGTGAACTGATAAAGGAGGAGGAGGAGCCATCCCCTCTTGGCTTTTATTTTCAAAAACCTGTTCTAAAACCAAGAGCTTCATTTTTCAAACACCTTTATGAACTTGACCATTACATTTCAACTGTAACTACACTTCAAAAAAAATTTGACTGGCTGTGGAGTGCTTTGGGATATCATAAAGCTGCTAAAGGTCCTAACCATAGCTCTGTATAAATCTAAGTCTTCCTATTAAAGAAGAAACCCCATGATTAACCCACAACACAAAGACAAAATTTTCCTTCCACTATCCTTGCACTCTTTATGTGGTGTTGGCCCACAGCAGTAATTATCAGTTTCAAATGTGGAATTGTATGTGATGGTTCAATGCAAAATTATCATTCTTTTTAAATAAAAATAAAACCTGGAAACAAACTCAAATGGAAGTGCAGTATAATTATTTCATTAGTGATAGGAGTAAGTTCCCTTCAAGATCTTGTACTTCATTTTGAGAATTATGTAAGTCTTCCTCAACTAGAACTCAATCTTTGAACACTAAAACTGCTCAAATGGAAGGACTACATGGGGGAAGAAAAAAATTGCAAGATATAACACAAGTAACTTTCCTCCATACTATATATTTTGTATACTGTTTTGAATTGTTTCTTTTTTGAATCCAGAAGCGTTTGTGCCTTTAGCCCATTTCTTAGTATATCTGAATGTCTGAGCTCCTTTATTAAGTATGTGGTAATTTTTAAAAATGAACTCATGGGAAGTTTGTGTTACTGGCTGGGCCAGCATTCATTTCCCATCCTTACTTGTCATTTTAGAAGGTGGTGACGAGCTGCTTTCTTGAACCGTTGAAGTCCAACAGGTGTGGGTGGATCCACAATACTGTTGGGTAGGAGTTCAAGGACTTTTACCCAGTGAAACTGAAGATATATAGAGGAACCTGAAAATGGTGGTGCTCCCATGTAACTTCTGTACTTCTCCTACTACATGGTAGTGGTCATGCATTTGGAAGGTGCTGTCTAAGGAACCTCAGTGAATTTCTGCAGTGCATCTTGTAGATAGTACACATTACTGCTACTGAGCATTGATGATAGAGGGACTGAATGTTTGTGGATTTGACACCAGAGGGCTGTTGTAGGTAGAAAGCAAATCAGAGAATATTGCTCTAGTCAGATCTGAAATATACATATAGCATTCTGCCAGAAAAATTCACTCCACAATATTTTCCTCCCCTCTTTTTCACACACCAGCAAATTGGAGTTAGGGCTATTATTTACACACTTAAGTTTATTGCTACTCATAAAAATCACCAGTGCTGCTGTGTTATGCAGGGATGGTCCTTCTAGAGCTACAAAAGTGAGCAACTGATGAGTTTAATTCTATAGCTACAACTTAAGCATATTTTTTTGACACCAAAGTTCACATTTACCTTGGAAAACCAAGCATTGAAATCAAAGAAACGTACTGGTGCTGAATATATTATTAGCTACCTTTCCATAATATTTTTAGATTTAAATGAAAAAAAATCCAAATTTTGCACATTTTGCATGGAGAATAAAGAAAAAAGTGTCATTGAAAAGAATCTCCATTTTAGGAAACAAGTTTGTCAGATAAATCCAGTGAAGAAATGGGGAAAATTAAGTAACTTCTTGTTCAATCTACCTGTATTGTTTTGTCAGTGGACACAAATTGCTGTGAAAATTGTCTGTTAGAAATGAAAGTTTGCAGCACATCAATCAGTAATCTGGTTATTACAACAGCAATAGGCAATACAAAAAAATCCTGTTTACCAATAAATTCTTTTCATACCGCTCAGTAAAATTCGGCATCAGTACTCAAATCAACTGAATAATTAATTCATTCATTCATTCTAGAAGAAGAATAATACTGATGACAAAATCTGTTTGAAATCTTACTACTGGGTAAATCTGGCTCACATGTATAAAACAGAATAAAGACCACGTTCATTTAAGTTAGACGTCACATGACGCCAGGTTATAAGTCCAAACAGGTTTATATGGAATCAGAACCTTTCGGAGCGTAGCCCTTTCGTCAGGTGAAGTGAGCGAAGCACACAGTCACTGAATTCATAGGCAGAGAGACCAAGGATGGTGCTGGTGCTGTACAGTTTTAGATTACTTAATACTCTGGTCAGACCCTCAACATGCGACTCATATACCTATCATGTTATTTCAGTCATTTGAGTTTGTCTCCAGCACCACTTTATTTTTAATTTTTCGTAATATCTCTCTGCCTTATTTAATCGGATTATAGGTCATCCTGTCACTGGTTATTTAGCTGATGACATTTTACTCACACCATCTGACACTTTTGATCACCTGCAGAGACTTATTATTCAACACTCCACTCACACATTTATATGATCTTTTGATCTCTCTGCCTATAAATTCTGTGCCTGTGTCCTTCTTTCTCACTTCACCTGATGAGGGGGCTACACTCCAAAAGCTTGTGATTTCAAATAAACCTGTTGGACTATAACCTGGTGTCGTGTGACTTCTGACTTTGTCCACCCCAGTCCAACATCAGCACCTCCACATCACATTTATTTAAAGAAATCGATAAATCACTCAGTCACAACACAGCAAAGTTGCTTTCCTAGATCAAGGATTGAATTGAAACTCAAGCACAAATTGGACATCCGCCCTTAGCGAGGCAAGTCTTACTCTAGTTTCAAGATTTCAGCTGCAACTTCAGAATTTATGAATCCAAAGGACAATATTCTCTTAGATCTGCAACGGAAATATTATGTGGATGTAGTATCGTTGGCTTTATGTCAGACTAGGCCTTTGGTATGTTATTAGGTCTGTGTAGGAGGAACTTGTACTATAACTGTGGTTAAGCAGACTTTTGAATGCTTGATTCAGATACTGGGTTAATTAGACAAAAAAAAAATCATGCAATCATCTTTCCTCCCCCTACATGGCACTTATATACACTCATGGTAACTTAACAACAGCAGCTAGAAAAACATAGCATGTATCTGTATTGCATATACTATAATAGGCAGAAGAGAAGGACTTCACTGAACAGAAGTCTTGAACAACAACATGCTAGTTCCCACCTCTGTCTAGGCATTAATTTGACTTTAATCAGTGTTGAAAGCATTGATTTGGTGGTCATTGCATAACCATGAAGTTCATTTAAAAATTACTGTTCCAGTTTTGTCCTAGGCTAAGGAATAACCAGTTGTGTGCGCTTTCCAGTTTTAATCATGTCCCTGGTTAAAATAACAAAAACACAAACCAGGTTTCATGTTCATTTCCAATGGTGTCTGTCAGTCAGTTCTATAATAATTATTAAAAAACTCAAGAATTTTATTACTTCATTACATGAAAAATAAACAGATTTTAAATTTGAAGTTTTCAAATCCTTTGGACACTAACATAATTGAAGGTTGTTATTTTGCATAGAAACCAAGTGAACTATGAACAACATAAAACAAAGAACTGCAGATGCTGGAGATCTGAAACGGAAACAGAAACAGAAACAGAAATTACTGGAGAAACTCAGCAGGTAGGGCAGCATCTGTAGGAAGAAAGCAAAGTTTACGTTTTAAGTCCTGTTCTGATGAAGAGTCACCGGACTTGAAAGGTTAAATCTGCTTTCTTCCCACAGATGCTGCCAGACCTGCTGAGTTTCTCCAGCAATTTATGTTTCTGTTTCAGAACTATAAATAATTCACAGCTATCCAAGCAAAGCCCATTACAAATACCATACTTATCACTCCAAGACCAACTGCAATATAACTTTGAAGCATTCTATTTTTATAGTTACCTCAAGTGGACGAGGTAGCGAAGTATCCTTTCCTCAGTCTGAATTACATTTTCTTTATTGGCATGTCCAAGAGTTTCCCGTTTCACTGGAACTGAAAATGTCCTCTGTCGTAGGAATGTCTGGTGATTGGCTGGCATATCTCTCAAATCATAAATCACCACAAACATCTTTACCACTGTCTTGTTCGGGTTAAATAAGGTCTGAAAAACAATTTACTCCATCAGCTTTAGAAATAGATTAGAGGTTTGTATTACATTACTCAAAAATAACAAAAGATTGCATGGCATTAATGAATTTAATCAAAAACAGAAATAACATGCACAAAATGTGGTGACATGTTTATGAAATCAAGGCAAAGTGATTTCAATACCTGTTCACACTACACATATAACCTATTTCATATAATATTGATCACCGATAGCAGTACAATTAAATTTATGAGGAGTTCTTTCTACAGGCACGATTACTGTTTGCCTGAGAACATGGAGCAACTGAGGTTAAGCATACATGCAAGAAACATCTTCCCCTTTGGAAATAGCAGGTTAAGCTCATATACACAAGGTATGAATTAATGGCATAGTGATGCCTTTCCTGAATTTTTTTAAGGATTCTCAGAAGTGTGATGGAGCAGGCTTTCTTACACTTACTGCATCCTCTATTGAATCCCAATAGTGTTGAAACAGGCCATTTGGCCCAACAAGTCCACACCGACTCTCTAAAGAGCATCCCATCTGGACTCATCCCCCTACCCTGTCCCTGTAACCCTGCATTTTCCCATGGCTAATCCACCTAACCTACATATCTTTGAACTGTGGGAGGAAACTGGAGTGCCCAGCAGAAACCCACGCAGACAAGGGGAGAATGTGCAAATTTCAGACAGTTGCCCGAGGCTGGTATTGAACCCAGGTCCCTGGGCTGTGAGGCAGCAGTGCTAACTACTAGGTGTGGTCCTCAGTGTGAAGACTGGCAAGTCCAGCAAAGTGGTAGAAAATCACATTTGCATCCCACCATTGAGTACCTTGTGCTAAACCTCCAGAGCATAGAATTATCATCTTCCTCTACTGTCACACAGCAACTTATTCTAAAAGGCAAAGAGTCCAAAAATATAGGAGCTTTTACACATCCAATTATCAATCTTCTGCATTTCACAAAACAAAAATAGTTCCACAATATATGAGCACAAGTAATCTTAGTTTCCTTAAGGTCACACCGAGAGATAATAGTAAAATACAACAGCTTGCAATAATCTGAGAAAACATTATTCTTAAAACAAATGTTATATCCTGTACGAGGCCCTGTGTTTCCACATTGCTTTCAGGAGTCAGCCTCCCGTATTTCACTCTTACAGCTACCATGTAGCTAATGCAGAAAATTAAATCACTAGAATGCAGTTCTGTGAGGGATGCCTCATTTAGTACAGCATGCGTCAATTTGGTTTGGTTCTTTCACAGGAGGCCAGTGCCAACGAAATGCTGTATTGTTGCATATACCAATCATTAGAGGGGACTTCAAATCAAAGCCGCATCAGCATTCAGGTGTTATCGTTGATCCACAAAGCAATGTGAAGACAAACATAGCATTCTCCACTGTCCTGGTTAGTGTTATTTTGCCAAGCAACTTCAACTTCTTTCATTTATAGATTAGCTTGTATCAAAACTGATGTCCTTGTTATCAGTACTTCAACAAGAAGTGCATTTCAAAAGTAATAGGGTATATTGGGATTCTCTGAGACAGTGATTAGGGACTAAACAAATTAACTACTTCCTTCTCTATCAGGCTTGCAAACCCACATACAGCAGTAAGTCATTCCTTATAGGCACTTAAAAGTGAAAAGTGGGGGGGCGGGGTGATAAAACTGATTTTGAAGTACCAAATAAAAATAATAGCTTTATTGAAAACAATTCCTAGTGCATTTTCATTAATATTTCAATGAAAGCTTTTTGTTAACATGTTGAAACTAATGAATAACCTGGCAACCATTACAGATCTAATTTCTATTCCCAGTAAGCCTAGGAAACCACCAAGGGATATTACAGCTTAAGTTGGTTCTTTGCATTATCATATTATGTATGTGAAATATTCCATACATCTGAACAGCAATTAGCAATATAGATAGAATCCCAACCTAACTTACCACTTGTATTGTTCCTGATGAAGGTACTCGATAGCCTCGTTTTCCCAAGGTTTCCAAATTAATTACACCCTACAAATAAATAATCATCAATTCAAAACAGGTTGCTTCAAAAAGGAACTTTAAATTAGCAAAAATAATTAAATAACTTTTTACTGATAAGAATCAATATCAACATACCCATAAAGAGCAAAAATTAACAAATAAATAAGTGAGTGATTTACCAGTCTGAGAGATATGGGTCCTAACCAAATACTGCTACACCATGACCTTGATCACAAGTCTTTAACTACAGGAATGTGTAATAACACATACCATGTAGGGTGATGGTGCATTATCATCAGAGACACTGTAGAATGACACTTCAACTGGAAGAGTCATGTGACTGGGACAGAATGTTCCACTCGCTCCCACCTCAGCGGTAAAACCAGCAACAGATCCTAAAGGTTCCAAGCGGAAATTCAGGATGGACTCCTGTGAACATTCAAAGACATGTAAACATTATCAGGCAGTTTGGATCAATTTACATAGTTTTGTTCTTATTTTATAAACAATACAGCTCAGTAAACAATCACACAATATATGCGATCAAGTTAATGCATTAATCATGTAAATATCCACAAAATCCCAGTATTGAATAAAAGTCTCTTAATACAAACAATCCACCATAAAATTAGTTCCATTTTCTTGTGTTTCTATTTAATATCTTATGAAATAAACTGATGCAGTCTGGAAGACTGAAAGGTGTATCCCAATTTTGGAAGTTCCAAGGGTAGTCATAATATGTTTAAGCTGCATTTAGAATTTATGATACCATAAGAACTGCTCAATTTATTTGCAGCCCTCCATGCATCCTTATATAGGTCCATAAAGAAATCTGATCCTAACAAACAGAATTATATGTTCCTATACTATTTTGCACCATACATCTGCTTCATTTTTTAATGTAATTATTTTCTGCTTGCATTAAAATTTTGTAAGGATTTACAAAATATTTTAATGTTAATATATATGAAATTCAATTCTTAGTAAAATCAGGATGTTTCTATGGCTGTTTAAAATAGATCAGGAAAAATGGAGTGTTTAATTTTGAGTTGGAATTGATGTACATTCTGGTAATGAGCCAAACAACATGAGACTGTCTCCTGTTGCTGTTTAAATGGTCATAATGTTAGATACTAGTTGCATTAATACAGAGAAACTGGGATATTAGCATAAACCACCACTACATTTTGCTCTGGTGCGTTACATCCATTTGACTGATCAAAAAAAAAGTAAATTTGGTGAAAATATGTTACTATTTATAAAGGCCTTGTTAATGTGCACTCAGACGAGGTAGGTTTCCACTGGGGGCAATTGAAACAACAGTTGTAGTAAACTCAGGCTCTGTAGGTGAACAAAGTCAACACTGGTGCAGCTAATTTCTCCATGAAGTATCTGTTTAATAAAGATTTTGCTGCAATCGTTCTATTAACAAGTTTAGTGACAGTTTGGTAGAACAGGACTATCTTGGAGCCAAGTATTTACAGAAAACCAAGAACCTGTCTCACCAATAATTTCATGTTTATTGCATCACCGTAATTTTTTAATAAACTGAGCATTATTTGCCTGTTAGCACCTTAAATAGATGAGCAGCAAATGGTTTAAAAATCCCAATGCAATGCCCAACTGTACAGTCCATTTCCACTTATAATGAAATCAACACTTCAAAATTGTGTGGATGAATTACTGCAAATAGCAAAACAAAAAACCTGAACCATTAAGCTGACAGTTTAAGCACTGTCTACGTAATTTTGGACATGAATTGTAGTTTAATCTTTTTCTTAATTTCGGCTTTAAAAAGCCTATCTGTTTCACTAATATCCTTTAGGGAAGGAAATCTGCGATCCTCACTCAGTCAGGCCTACACAGGACTCCAGATGGAGAGCAGTATGGCCGACTATTATCTGCACTCTGAAAATGGTGAACTGTTCAGTTCAAGGGCAACTAAGAACACATTTTAGCTGAAATATCATGAGTTTATAAATTAACTTTTGAAACATGCAAATACTATAAATTTTCTGTTCTGTTTAATTATTTTTAAATTCCCAATATTTACAGCTGGAAGAACACCATTGTTGCTTTACTGTTTTTGAATGTAGGGAGATGTACAATTTTATTATTACGGACAAAACTTGATTAGACACATTTCTGCTGGGAAGATTATCATAAAGCAAATCAAAGGATGAACAGTTAGTAAACATTACTGAATCAATTCACCGAGAAAGAAAGGAAAAATAATCAGTGTTTCTATTCTTTACTGTTAAAATTAAAAATTGCAAGTCTTTCACTCCTCATTTCTATTACAGAAAATAGTCCTCAAAAGAATTTTTGGTTTCTAAATATCAGAGCTGTATTCTATGTGATTCTGATCAACATTTAAGATATGGACTAAAAAAATCTCTAGTTTAGCAGATTTCAGATTACTGTGTATAAAACTAACAATAAAATGTCCATGATAAATTCCTGTTTATTTTTGTAGTTTATGTTTGTTAATGCATTGTAAGATCAGCAAGACCAATAGCAATTATTTGGGCAAACCATCGTTGCAAATCACAATACCATTAAGATCATTTTGTGGATTCTAGACTCAAATGCACGTGCAACAGCCAAGCAGGCTTGTGAGATATAACATCAAAATATGCACCACATTGCAGTCTCAAAATATTATCCACAAAAATTGGCAAAAGAATTAAAAGTATGATTTTAAAATGTATATGAATACACACAAAATATAAGCAGAAAGCATGCTGAGAATCGGTCATGTAAGGAAAATATAAACAAGTGACAGATTTTATTTGAAGCACATATTTGTTATGCAGCTTGACTTAATTAGCTCTTTTCCATGTACTAAGTTTTCTCAGATGTTTCCTCAATATATCATTTCAAGATTTATTGGTCATCCAAAAATTCCAGTTGTGAAGTGCAACATTTTACAGATTCTTAATGCTGTTGAAATTGTTGTAATTGACTACTTCCTCCTAAAAATTCAAATGTCATACCACTGCTGAAAATACAGCTAACCGAATTATTACAAACAGGTTAGGAAATATTTCAACATTTCTGCGTTAGTCCTTAATGTCTCTGTTTTTTGTACAGGCTGAAGTTAGAAGTGTGGCCAATTCTGGATGCCATATTTTAGGCAGGATATCCAGGTTGTAGACAGAATGCAAAAGAAGTTCATGGCAGGCTTCAGTTACAAGGACAGACAAGAAAAACAATTGGGTTCTAGTCACTGGATCAAAAAAGGTCAAGATAAGGTCAATAGAGCTGCTCAAAATTATGAGAAGTTCTGTTTGAAGCCAACAGGGTATAGCCATTTGCACTGGTCAAGAAGTTGTTAACCAAATGGTACGATACAAGACCTTCACCAAAACAATAAATAGTGAGATTAGGAGAATACGTTTAGACATGGATGACTTCCTATAAAAGTAGCAGCAGCAAAATCAATAAGTTTTAAAATTGAAGGAGCAATAATGTTTACAAGGGTATCAAGGAAGGGCAGGAGAATGAAAAAAAGTTCTTTTGGAGTCCTAAACATAAAGATATTGGGTTCAATAGCGTCCTACTAGACTATATATGGCTAATGATAAAAGATTTCAAGGAAATCCTCTTAACCTTGAAACATTTCTCAAGTCACAACTCCTTACTAACAATAAATACTTCCTAGTTTACATTGTGTTAGTAAGAATTGGTGATGTCACAGTAACACAAACAGAAGTGAAAAGCGCCTCAATTATACTACAAACAAAGTATAATGTACAAACTGCTTGCCTCTCTAACAGCACATAAAATCGGTGCGAGCAATTATTAATTTCAGAAAAATATCATAACTAATAATTTTTTAAAAAGTACTTTCCAAAAATAAGAAAAAAATGTCCTCAATTCTTTTCTCCAAAAATAAATGGACTTGAGATTGAAATTTATGAAATACTGCTTGGAAACCAAGAGTTTTAGACACACAATTTATAACCGTACGCAATCTGTTAATATTCTCCATTGTATCAATCTACATTGCCTGTTACACTTACGTAGCTGTGGTAAGTTATACAACAGAATGAATTATTCAAGTCAAAAGTACTTCAAGTTCCATATTTGGTGTGGTTAGAAGTACCTCCTTAATTTTCTGAAGATTCACTTTTTCACTGTGAGAAGAACAAACATCTCCACTTAGACCCATATGGCAAATCATTTCCAAATTGAGAAGTGGGAAAGAACAGATAGCTGTAGTTTCTTGTGCTGTAATTCCTTTATGTCTGGTCACTTTAAAATGGAGAGCTCCTAACAATCTTCTTAACATGTAATCAGAAAATCCTGTCTCATGTATATCAGGAGCATATACAGTTGTCCTAACTGGCTGAAACAGGCCTAACTAGTCAGATTCAAGACAGCAATTTTGGTAATATAGTTTAATTACTTAAAAGATATTTGAAAATATTTAGGACTTCCAGACAGATTTGCTGGCATAAATTAATGTACAGCCATATTATTGTTGAAATCATAGGGGATACCTAGCTTAACACTGATAATGACAAGGGGATCGTGCTGCTCTCCCAAGCTATGATACTATCCATTAAAAGCAGAAACTGTTTTGAACAACAACCTACCAGTAACTGTGTTGACACTGCTTATTACCTTTCCACTAACAGGTAGGAAACTTGAAGTATTTGTGGCCCTACTCAAATGTTTAACATGGAAAATTCACTTGATCGTATGCCAAACTCTTGCTAGCAGATCTGAGAAATAGTAATTAAAACTGGATGTATGAATAGATCTAAACATATCTTGTAAAAGTCATTCACTGGAATTTCAAAAATAAATAGCAGCACCTTGACTCAAAAATATCTCAAAATAAGCTGAACACTAGATCAATTGTTTAGCCTATTTCATTCTGCATGTCTCATGTGGAGTTATGATTTGTACCTCAAAATTTCCAAGCAGGCTAAGACTAGTTGCTGGTGGAGCACTGACACTCAGGAGCTGCTTCCCTTGGTCAGCATCATTCTCTGGCCTTAAATACTGTCTCCGGCTATAAAAGGAAAAGAAAATATAATATAAAAGCAAATACTCTTTATCCTTTGATCGATGAATTTGATACTAGAAGACACCAAACATTGTCCCCTCTGTGCATTAAATTATCCAAATACTCTGTAAACTCAGAATATATTGTTAAAATTCAATTAAAATTGAACATTTAAATATTAACCTTTAATTGGTCCAAATAAATAACCCAATATATTTCTAAACATGTTTCAACAAAACCATCCCACTTTACTGACTGCTCAAGTTGCTTTCCTAAGTAATTATGGCAACAGAAATAATGTGCCTTTGTATTCAGAATTTTACACAGATTCCCCCTCCTCCAGCTTTCAGTTCTTTTCATTTCTGTACTTCTAACTTTTGACTGGAGATGCTTACTGATATCCAACATTAATTTCAGCAAAAGTTTTGACAAGCATTTTTATGCACAAAAATACTGAGTCAAAAAAGAAAATGCCACATTAAGCATAAAATTTACAAAATGAAAATTGATTTAAAATGCACCAGCAATTAGCTAGCAGATGGCATTCAACTCTATTACTAAGGTACTATTAAAATTCCAAAACACCAAGTTTTTTTTCCCTTATAGCACTGTATTTGAAAATACATTACATGGAATATCTCACAACAAAGGGTGTGCTATAGAGCAGGGAAAGGTTGGACATGGAAGTGGGCACAGATAGTTTAAATGTATCATAATGAGAAAAGTGGCATCAAGGAGCTCCAATTCAAATGGATTAAAGAATTACAGTAACAAATCCTAAGATGATTAGAACTACAGCACACTCTCCAGATGAGTCATCCTAAATATATCATTCTGATTAAAGCTTCATGTCAACGTTTGTTGATCAAGAAATTGCAAGTTGCATTATAGTCAATTTAAGGAAAGAAATTAATGACGGAGTGTGATCTCAGGAAGAACTGTAGAATTGTTTAAAAAAATACAGCCGATTTATATAAATCAGCATTTAACTTTAAATATAATTTACAATTCTCAAGAATTGCCTAATAATTTAGTATGCATCCTGTACGAAAACATTTTCACTTGAATCCTGAAGAATGCCACTTGGTTTTTTTTTCCAAACTGTAGAAAAAGACACAGAAATACCTTTTGCAAGGTACCCCTTTTAGTCTTTGCAATGAAGTGTCCAGGTCAAAGTATCCCGAATGTTTTTTTCTTGGTGGAACCTTGGTGTACAACAAGATAAATTCTATTAAAAATAAGTTACGCTGACTTTACAGACTCTTTGACACTAAACCACATCAAATGATTGTAAAATAGTCTGCAACAGTAATTTACAGGAAATATCCAGTAAGATAATGTTTTGATTTCTACTCCAGAAAGTTAGGTGGTGAAAGATAGAACTGGACCTGAAGGCTTACACACTTTTATAAAGTTATATTCACAAAGATACACATCATAAACATGCGACATCTAAGAACAAGTTTAGTTATCTTCCTACATATAGGAACACAAGTAAAACCCCAGTTAATGCTCATCATCTGGGATGCGTTACTATACAATTAATGTCTGATACAATACCAAACATGAAACCTACCTGCTATACAAGCATACAGAATTAGCATGACCAGATTGCTTTTGAAATTTATTGGAGAGTAGAATTTGGATGTTTTGGGCACTACATTTTTAAGAACAAAGGAACAGAAGGAGAACATTCTGTTCTCGAAATCTGTTTATACCTCCAATTAAATCATGGACAATCTTTACCTCAACTCCGTTCACCCACTTTTCATCCTCATCTATGCATACCCTAAGCCAACATAAATCTATGAAGGTCTTGAATATTTCAACTGATTAAATAGTTGCAGCCTCTTTGGAGAAGATGTATATTCTCACTATTTCCAACAGGGAACACAGTTTCCTGATTTCATGCAAAAATGGTCCAGCTCCAATTTGAAGATTTTGCCCCTTGTTCTGGGCTTCCTCCAACAATGGGGATTGCGCTCTCATCAAAACCCATTATCATTTTCAGAGTTTGATCAGACTATCCGCTAACCTGGTAATTACAGTAGAATACAAAGTTTATGCAATTTTTTCTCAACATTTTGTCCTTTACCCAAATCATAATTCATACTTCCTATGGCTCCATGCACAAGATGAACACAGCACTCTAAATTCCGATAAAGGCTCTGTATAACTGAGGCACCATTTCCTCACTTTGGATTCCAGCTTGCTAAGACAAAGACAACCATTTCATTACTTTTTAATTCCTGTGTGCTAGTAGTCTACGCACATGGATAGATAAATTCTTTTGCTCTTCCACACCACAATCAACATATTCCCATCTGCTTTCCTCAGTTCTAAATCAGGTGACATTACACTGAACCACACTTGACTTAAATTGCCTGTTTTGTCCACTCACTTAAATAATATTCATGTTCTCACTACACAACTCAATAATACATTACTCACTGCTATTTATC
>NC_063364.1:19052825-19063216 GCF_021869965.1 Rhincodon typus | reverse complement strand
CAAGTAACAAAACATACATTACCTTTGTTACAAGGTGACATTTTCAGGCTATAATTAGATTGAACAAATGATGGAGAAGTATCACAAAGGCAGAGTGGAAGACTGTTTTTGTCCAAATCTGCTTTAATGTTTTGGTTGCTGATGTCCTACTAATGCATGCTTATGCTGAATAGACCAAAAGGTGGGGCATAAACAGTGCTAAGTGGCATGCAGTGATGGGCAGATAACCATTAACACTCTGGCAGTGAGGTCAGATTTGATGCTTCCTTTTGTTTGCAAGACTAAATTAAGATGCAGCCACTGTGCTCTCCCTATTACCTCTTCCTAAGCAGCCTCCTGAGCCATCACACACTGGTCACATTTTGTCTACTATTAGCTACCCATTAATAAGTTGATGAGAAAGGGGTTTCAGGTGGTTTTACAAATGCTGAAGCATTTTCCAGGAAGCACCGATTCATGGCCTAGTTTCATCAACATTTTACTTTGTCAGTGGATGAGTTGGAAAGGATTTTTCTCCGAAGATGGTTCAAAAACCTTTTGCATAGCCTTTTTTGTTATTAATATTGCAAACATGTTTCAAAAGAAGGGGGTTATCTTGCTCCCTTTTCAGGAGCTGGTATTACCAACCATTTTACTTGTACTTTACTATTATTATCTCTTTGATAGCTGTGACATGTTGATCATAAATGGCAGTGAGAAAATTGATTTCCCTCAACAGAAACGCATCCAATTTTCCAAGGGCCATAATTTTATGTCCACAACAAAATAAAAGGGTCATTTTCCAGAGGATGAGGGGGATTGAAATCTTTGATAAAAACTCAGTAAATGTAGCATTTTTGATTGTAGTGACTGCAGCTTTCACAAATGTCTGCTCTGTCTGGATTGTTAAGAAAAGAACAGCTTGTGATATATTGACCAGTGGGGAAAAAGGTTCACTTTGACAGAATAAAATGTATGCATTAGTGCACTGGTGGATAAGGTTAGACTTTAAATTGGAGACAGCACACTTTAAAAGGTACTATCCCTTTTTTATAAACCAATTTCAAAATCATCCAAAATAAAACTATGTTTCCTGCTGATACACCTAACTTCCTCACAATGTTGATCGATGGAAGATTTAACTCTAAGGATGACAGATTGCTTTAAATATCACTAAGTATCAGAAGCAATTACATTGAAGCAATTGGTGATTTTCATAAAATTGCAGTAAGGTACCCTTGTCAGATAAAACAAATTGCTTCTTTAAATACTTAGTCTTTACTCAGGGATAGTATCAGATCTTCTTTCCTGCTTAGAATAAGCAAAATCTAACAACCCATTCTACATCAGCTACGTTCCTAATTCATAGTTAATTTGAATGAAATTCTTGATTAAAATTCAAATATTGGAAATACACATTTTTTCCTACTAATAAACACATCAGTTTTGTTCTGTCTCTCTTGGTAAAGATTTGCATTTGTGAATTTTTTGAGGGACCCCACGAGAGTGCATTTATTCTATAAATTTGGTATTTCTTTGCATTGGTCTGGTTTGGGATTCCTGCACTTAAAAGGCAAGGATACTAAATGCCATTAACCCTAAATCTGGTTTCCAACTTGCTAATGGCCACTCATCAAAAGTCTAGCTTGCACCGGGTGATATAAATGATCAGAAGTCAGCTGTTAATGTTGTTTAGATATTCTGCCAATGGATTTTCTTGATGGAGGGAGGTGGGAGCTGCAATTGATTGCTTGTGTGGTCCTAATGTTGGCCCTGGTTTAGTGATAGCTAGTTTAGGCTGTATAGCAAAGCTGAAATTGTGTTGTTTAAAATCATGTCGTAAGGCCCAAAGTGACTCTGAAGGGAATCAGAGTGAAACTTCATCCTCCAGGCTATCTCCCTCCCCTTTGCTCTGGTGTCAGGTTGAGTCCTGACACTGGTTTCAGGCTGCATTTATAGTATAACTGCAGTGATTATATTGCTTGGACAATACAGTTGCAATGTGAACACATCCTTGGAAAACCACTTACAATAATTAATATGAAGACAAAGGTAAATGACATATCCATGAACTTCTGAAAAATAATATAAATATTTGAAAGGTTTGAGGTATCATTCAGCCTTGCTTTAACTTCAGTTGCTGATGTACATTGCTATTTTAAAACAATTAATTTTTTTTCTTCTTTTGGTTTAGTGGGACAAGCTCAGTTTGTACAGATGAAATCAGACAGTGATATGGCATATAATGTTTGTAACCTTTAACGGCTGAATACACTCCCTGTTTACCACAAAACTATACTTGCTGGATTGTGCATACATCTCTCCTGAGTGTATGAATCAATGCATTCTTCATAACATTCTCCATCCAGCAGAGAGTGATGCATTCCAACCTGCTCTGATAGATGGATGCATTACGGCTGATCGTCCCTTTAAAATAGGATGTATGGCAATCCTGATTTTGGTGTTCTGTGAAAGGGTTCTTAAAATTCCTTTCAGGCTTTTTATTTAATTCCTCAACTTGTACAGTCTTACTTTTTCTCTATTGCCGCTAAAGCAGAGAGCTAAAGGTCTCTATTAGTGTCTCTTCCTGTCTTGTCTGTCTTATCACTCTGCTTCAAAAGGTCAATCAGGTCTAGAAGCATGAGACGCATTACAGCTAATCAAATGCATGAAGGGTCATTTCTATTATGCTAGCTGGATTAAAGCTACTGAATGAGAAAGCAAGTGGATATGGATACACCTCTCTGTTATGCACCACAGCAGCCTAAGTTGTCAAAATGCAGTTGTCTTCACATTAAAAGCAGTCCAGGACTTTCAAGGGGAGAAACCCTCAGGGCAAAGAACAAAATCAGAGGCAGGGGTCAGGACCTTGACTATTGATCTGGCCTCTATAACTTCCACATCTTGCTAAGGCCTGCTCTCCGAAGCTGCTGGAGTACATTAGAGTAGAAATCCATAACGGAGCCATGTTCAACCAAGCACAGGAAGAAACTAAATTAAATGTTAAAAAACAATCTGGGGCTGGAATTTGAGACAATTCATCATGATCCAAGGTGTCAGGCAGGTGGGATGACCAAGAATCTTCAACCGAAAGACACAACGGCAGAAAATGGATGGACCCCCACTGACTCATTTGTCAGGTCCTGGGCAGTTAGAATCTGGACAAGTGACAAAATTTCTAACCAAGGTCAGTTCGGTTTAACTTCAGAAAAGAAGTACTTGTCTTCTTGAGAGCTGTATTTCAAAATAGAAACTACACATTGATGTGCTTTATGCTTAGAACATGGATAAACTTCCAGTCTTGTGTTAATGGGCCTTATTTAAACTGCTTCCTCTTTCGCTCCATACAAGTGTTCAACTATAGAGGCCAAAAGCCTTCAGAATGAAAATTATGTTTGAAAGTGTGAAGAGAACACTAGAAGTCATCTGTAGTAATTTTGATAATAGCTGGGAAACAGCTGCTTGTATTGTCCTGTAATGATGATAAATGTCATCTTGAGGAAAATTACTGTCAAGGGGAGAGAATGGTCCATTCTTGAATATCTATTGGCAGAATATTCACTTGTAGGATTTTAGATTCAGATTTATTATGCTATTGACTTGAGCTGCTTCCTCATAATCTGGCAATAAACACATTGAGACACATGCATTTACGTTCAGATGCTGAATCTCGCAGTTGATGGAGATATGTGGATGGTATATACAAGCTGCATTTCTGAGCTACTAAATCTCATTGTTTTCATCAGCATTAATTGGAGTTAGAAAATTACAGAATATAACAGCCACGAACAAATCTTACAATATAGATAGAGATGTTCTCTTAAATCATGATCTGCTTCTGTACGAAATAGGTCCAGCCTTCTCAAAGCTTTCTGAAGCTTCATAAAAATCCGTTTAAATGTTACAATGTGATTTTGCAAATTACTGAATAATGATGGATGCCTATGCTGGTAAAATGACTGCCATTTCCCTTTAATTTATTTAGTCCCATGTTCACTCTGAAGCGCAGCAAGGCTAAGTGAAGGAAATGGTACACTTAACCATTCATTTTTTGTAGTATTGCAATTGACAACAGATGCAATTGATAAATTTAGATACAGGCTTCTGATAAAAATGTTGTGTCATGCTCTCCTCCAGAAAGCATCATGTACATATATAAAATATGTAGATAGGCCTTTCTGAATAATTTCAAAATAGCTTTTTGTTAGTTTTCCATCTCTGACTTGTGTTCTTTTCAGAACTATTTTCTGCTTCTGCTATAAATTTACTCTGATAGCACATGGCATGGACTATAAACTCCGGCATGTGGTTAAAGCAGCAAAGCAATACGGGCGGGTGGTCGATGGTAATTTTATGCATTCATGACTCAGCCATGTATTAGACTGACAGGATTAATCATCAGTAACCCCTTCACGGCTGCTTCGGGGATTTTACAACAAGAGGCAGAATATTTTTAAGCCATGTTTGAAGAATTTTTAAAAACTTCACGTCAAAATTCATTTTGTACTATTCAAAATGGGAGCTGAGAAATTCAATGGAACTGCACCCACTTTTCAGGAGTGAAAAGGGCAGTTGAGTAACAACTATGGTCCACAGCCCAATACATGTCAGAAATCATATATGTCACATATCGCCTGTTGGATTGGACTGAATATTACACATCCATGTGTCAGGCAATTAAATTACTAATTTAAGTATTTAAATAGTAATGTTCTCCTTGTTTTGTAACCCTTTCGAGATATTAGGGTCCTGCAATGACTCAAGATGCTAGGAGTTAATGAGGGGTCATCAGCCATCCACTTCAATCAGGTTAGTTGTTGCTTAGTGTTTTGGAGCTGCTGGTTAATCTCCGGTTGATTTCAGTCTTGCTTTCTGCCCATGTAAACTGTGTTCTAATGGGCGAAATGTTTTTTTACTAGTGCTGCACTCTGTTTTGGTTGCCTTCGAGCAGTCTTACTGCAATAAGGGGAATTTGGTAGGGCTATCTTCGGGATTGGAGATTGAGGGGAATAGCAAGGAAGGTAGGAAACAGTGCATGGCTTTGATGGGGAGGATTCATACAGTCATAGTTATCCACAGCTCAGAAAAAGGCCCTTCAGTCCATCAAGCCTACACCAGTCAAAAACAAGCACTTAACTATTCTAATCCCATTTTTGAACATTTTTCCAAGGCGGCGCAAATACACATCTAAGTACTCCCTAAACGTTATAAGGCTTTCTGCCTCTCCCACCCTCACAAAGAGTGAATTCCAGATTCCTGACATCCTCTGAGGGGAAAGAAAAATTTCCTCACATCTCCTCTATACCTCCTGCCCCTTGCCTTAAATCTATAACCCCTGGTCATTGATCTGTCCATCAAGGAGACAAGTTTCTCCCTGTCTATCCAGTCTATGCCCCTCATACCTCTCAGTCATGTCCCTCTTAATCTCCTCTGCTCCAGGGAGAACAACCTCAGTCTGTCTAATCTCTCCTCATAATTAAAACTCTCCATCCCAGGCTACATCTTGGTAAATCTCCTCTGCACTCTCTCCACTGCTACCACCTCCCCTCCCACAATGTGGATTGCGGAACTGGACACAATACTCTCGCTACGGCTAGGAAAAGGGAGAAATTTTGAAATCTGCACATCCGTTCTTCTACCTGAAGTGCTCATGCCTCCAAATGACCCTGCCGGTGGTGGAATAAGTTATCAGGTAATTGCCCCCCCCTCCCCCTCCCAGCAATGGTCTGTAATTAGGTGCCAACTTAGGGACAAATTGGTAATGCTGTGGGGATCTTATCAATGGAGGAGAGGCCCACTTCTGAGGCCGAATCCCACCAGTGTGTGGGGCAGTCTCCCGTGGCAGACTAAGGGAGCAGCAAGGCTTCCTTTACTTCTACCCCACCCCATCCCCACCAACTGTCTTAACGCCACAGGTACCAGAATGTCATGACTGTAGAGGGCTTCCCTCACTACATGGAGAAACTCTGGTCAATGTTGCCAGGCTACCTCCATGCATTTGAGAGTTTTCAGGGGGCAGATCCACCTTGAGATGCCCTTGGGCCTCACCTACCTACCTGCTGGGGGTTGTCCACCTTGCTTGGTAAGCTGCTGGCTGCGCACCAGCATTTGACCCACTGCCATCCTTATTGAATGACTGAGTAACTGATAGTGAAAGGTAATGGAGCTGAGAAACCATCAGAGTCGACATTTAAGAACAATGACAGCCAGATTCCAGATGGCAGGAGCTGTCTGCGGGAAATGGAGGAGGAACTCGTTTCTTGTTCACAACAGGTCTTCAAGGAGCATTTCTTTTGATAGAGGGGCAAAAACACATGTGCCTTTGCTTCACAAAGGAAACTGCTACTGAGCTGTCTGACCTGCTGCTAACCGATAGCAAGGCCAATAATTAGCATGGTCACCGTGGCCCTCGGTGTTTTATGTAACAGTCTCATTCAAGTCTGCTGCAAGTGACGTCTCTCAGTTTTCCATCAATCACTGTATCAACAGGGTCACCCGAACAAAGAGCTGCTCCTCTCTTCCTTTGGACAGTCGGAAGCAAGCACAAAGTTTCATGCACATTGTAGACTACCGCATGACCCAATCTGCCATAGAATACACTCACATTGTCATGCATGCTGCCTGTCACCAGCTGGTATCTTCCTGAATAGAAAGAAATTCCTCTTCATCAACACTGAGCTTGCATGTAGCACAGGGTGTTAAACACACAATCTCTGTTAAATTTCTTGTCTATAGTCACAGTGAATTTATCCCACACCAGTTGTCTTTTCTGCAGTGGCTTCCAACCAGTTGTTCTGGATAGTAGAGAGCTCCTTTATTCTTAGCTCATGACTTCTGCCTGGAAGCTGAAAGAACTGCAGATAACCAGGGCAATGTCGCTATCCTTGAGGATACAGTCAACATGTTCCACCGCCTACATCATGCAGGAGAAACTTTGTAGTACACCCTGAATGGTCACACTTACAGTTGTAGCAAAAATAGACGATTCATGTTCAACTTCCATCATTATACATCAGACTTTCATGGAATAAAGTGACTGTCAGAAAGGACAAATATTGCCAGGGGGGTCCAGCTTTAATTACACCTCTCCCACTTACAACCCTGGAGTCACAGCAATGGAGGGCCACAGTGGTGGAGGACATCCCCTATTGCACTGAAAACAAGTGGTTGCAGTTGCCTGGTTATCTTAATGCATTTAGGAGTTTTCAGAGGGCACCTCCACCTTCAATTGCCCTCAGGGTGACCCAGCTACAGTGGTTGTTAGTGTTGGTGCAGTTGGTCAAGGACTGGTGAGGTGCCCTAGGCAAGTGAATAGGCAGTGCACAAGCTTTGCGGAATTAGTGGCATGGGAGAGCTCCGGGGCAACAAGAGTTGAATGAAGGAAGATGTTGCAGGTGACAGTGAGAATGGTAGAGCAGGGTGTGGACAGAGTAGCAGAGAAAGACGGAGTGTGAAGTAGCAGAGAGAAGAATGTGCATATTGACTCTTCCTCTGTGCTGTTGAGATGGCAGTGACCCGGGTGACCACCTTGGACAGGATCTGGTGGCATGCCCACATCTGCTGGTCCTCTGGGAAGGAAACATGCCTCCATATCCTTCACCAGCACCTCCAGACTCATGGCACCATCTCCCCTTCACTGACGTGTTCAGATTCCATCCTGAGCCAGGTAGCTTCAGAATGCTAATTGTCCTGTGGGTGCACAGCAGCCTTTTCAATATGGCGTAGGCACCAATGGTACTGATCTTCAGTGAATGTCCAGTAAGTGGCAGTGGTTCAGGAATGGCATGAGGCAAGATAGGGAGAGAATCAGACATGAGGGACACCATAGTGGCAGGGTATGTACTTAATGAGGCATGATCGATAAGGTACAGCAGGAACTGGCACCAGGCTTACAGCGAGAATACCTTCCAAGAACTAGATGCAAGTCTATAAAATTGAGGAGCATGGATAGGGGTGAAGAGCCGATGTCTTTTTTTTCCCCCAGGAATGGGGAGTCCAAAACGAGAGGGCATAGTTTTAAGGTGAAAATGGAATGATTTAAAAGGGACCTAAAGGGCAACTTTTTCACACATTGGATGGTGTATGTTTGGAACAAGCTGTCAGAGGAAGTGGTGGAGGCTGGTACAATTACAACATTTAAAAGGCATCTAGATGGGTATTTAAATAGGAAGGGTTTAGAGAGATATGGGCCAAATGCTGGCAAATGAACTAGATTCATTTAGGATATCTGGTCAGAAAGGACGAGTTGGACCGAAGGGTCTGTTTCCATGATGTGCAACTCCATGACTCTAAGTTGCACTTAGCCAAAAAAATATGTAAGATGCAACCCAATGACCGATACTCCACAATGCTCAGCAGTTGGAAGGTACAAATGTTCACCACTTTCTCAGTGAAGAAATTCCTCCTGTCCTTGGATGTAGATGTCCTGTCCCTTATTCTGAGATGGTGGTGACTGGTTCTACAGTCACCACCTCCACACTGCACACTCCACCCTGCATTTACACTGCTGTTGCCAGGAAGAATTTTGTGTGCTTGAATACAATCACTTCTCATTCTTCTAAACTGCAGAGAATAAAGGCCCAGTCTATTCAATCTTATTTCATAGTACAATTCCTCCATCCCAGGAATAAGTTTGATAAATCTTTTTTTTCCCTCCCTCGATGGTAAATAAATCTTTCATCAGATAAGGAGATCAATATTCTGCACAATATTCCATGTCTGGTCTCACCAAGGCTATATATAATTGCAATAAGACATCTTTGACCTTACACTCAAACCATCTTGTAATAAGGGCCTTTCCAACTGCTTGATATACCTGTGTGTTAATTCTCAGTGACTCCTGAACCAGGACATCCAACTTTCTTTGAAATTTAACACTTTCCATTCCCTCATCATTTAAACAGTCTGAGTTATTTTGTTCCTACTCAGATAGGTAACTTCACATTTCTCCATGTTGTATTCCATCTGCTATTTTTTTCCCATTCACTTACCTTCTCCAAATCCACATGAAGGCCAACTTTTCCAACTCAATAAACTGCTCAATGATGCCCATGAGTCCCACCAGGGCCACTCAGCTCCTGACCTCATTACAACCTTGGTTCAAATTTGGACAAAAGAGCTGAATTCCAGAGGTGAGGCAAGTGTGATGGCCCTTGACATCAACACCGCATTCGACCAAGTGTGGCATCAAGGAACCCTAGCAATACTGGAATCAATGGGTATCAGGGGGCAAACTCTTCACTGATGGGAGTCATACCTGGCACATAGGAAAATGGTTGTGGTAGTTGGGGGTCAATCATCTCAGCTCCAGGACTTCTCTGCAGGAATTCCTCAGGGTGGCGTCCTAGGCCCAGCCATCTTCAGCTGTTTTATCAATGACCTTCCCTCCATCATAAGGTCAGAAGTGGGAATATTCACCAAAGAATGGTGCTGAACATTGTGCAATCATGACTCCTCAGATACTGAAGCAACCCATGTTCAAATGCAGCAAGATCTGGGCAACATCCAGGCTTGGGCTGACAAGTGCCAAGTAACTTTCATGCCACACATAATGCCAGGCTATGACCATCACCAACAGGAGACAGTCTAGCCACTGCCCCTTGACATTTAATGGTGTTACCATCACTGAATCCCCCACTATCAACATCCTGGGTGTTATCATCGATCAGAAACTGAACTGGAGCCGTGACACAAATGCAGTGGCTACAACAGCAGATTGGAGACTAGGATATTGTGGCAAGTAACTCACCCACTGACTCCCCAGAATCTGTCCACCATCTACAAGGCACAAGTCAGGAGTATGATGGAATACTCCCCACTTGCCTCGATGAGTGCATCTCCAACAACACTCAAGAAGCTCGACACCATCCACAACAAAGCAGCCGATTTGATTGGCACCATCTCCACTGTAAATGTTTAGTAGCAGCAGTGTCTACAAGATGCTCTGCAGAAATTCACCAATAATCCTCAGACAGCACCTTCCAAATCCACGACAACTTCCATCTAGAAGGACAAGGGCAGCAAGTACATGGGAACACCATCCTCTGCAAGTTCTCCTACAAGCCACTCACCATCCTCACTTGGAAATATATCACCGTTCCTTCACTGTCACTGGGTCAAAATCCTGGAATTCCCCCCCTAATGGCATTGTGGGTCAACCCACAGCATTGAACTGCCGCTGTTCAAGAAGGCAGCTCACCACCACCTTCTTAAGGGCAACTAGGGGTGGAAAATAAATGCTGGCCCAGCCAGCAATGCCCACATCCCACAAATTAATCAAGAAAAATGTCTGTGCTAATTCTTGTTGAACGCTGAGATAATTAAGCTTGTTCTCCTGCTCACCTTTAAACTTTATAAGGCAAGCAGCTGGCCTCGAAGGCTTGGCTGAGAGGAAAAACTTTACAGCTGCCAAG
>NC_063364.1:19039350-19052325 GCF_021869965.1 Rhincodon typus | reverse complement strand
CTCCCCACCTACACTCACCTTTACTGGCCCCATCCCCATCTCTTTGACCTGTCCGTCTCCTCTCCACCTATCTTCTCCTCTATCCATCTTCTATCCGCCTCCCCCTCTCTCCCGATTTATTTCAGAACCCCCTTCCCCTCCCCCATTTCTGAAGAAGGGTCTAGGCCTGAAACGTCAGCCTTCCTGCTCCTCTGATGCTGCTTGCCCTGCTGTGTTCATCCAGCTCTACACCTTGTTATAGCACATTGAGTCTGCTCAGTCACTCAATGAGATCATATCTGATCTGATAATCCGCAATTCCACTTTCCTGCATTTTCCTTGCATCCCTTGATTCCCTTACTGATTAAAATCCTGTCGGTCTCGTCCTTGAATATAATTAACAACCCAGCCTTGACAGCCCTCTGTGGTTAAGAATTCCAAAGATTCACTGTCCTCTGAGAAATGAAACTCCTCCTCATCTGTCATAAATTCTTAACCTTCTACTCTGAGATTATGCCCTCTAGTCCTACACTGCCCCACAAGGGAAAACAACCTTCCTATATCCACTCTGACAAGTCCCTAAGAATCTTGTATGTTTGAATAAGGTCACCTCTCATTCTTCTATTCTTCAACGAGTACAGGACCAACATTCTCATAAGAGGATCCCTCCGTACCCTGATCAGAATAGATATATAGCAAATAGGAACAGGAATAGACAATTTGGCTCTTCTAGCCTGTTCTACCATTCAACATCATCATGGCTAATTATGCTACTCAGTACTTCGTTCCCGCTTCTGTTCCATACCTACGGATCCATTTAGCCCGAAGAACTATGGCTAACTCCTTCCTGAAAACATTCAATGCTTTGAGCTCAACTGCCTTCTGTGGCAGAGAATTCCACAGGCTTACCACGCTGAGTGAAAACAAGATTTCTCACCTTAGTCCTAAATGGCCTATCCTGCATTCTTAAAATGTGACCCCCTGGTTCTGGATTCCTCAGCCCGAGGGTAAATGCAGGAAGGATGTTCCCAATCTAGTCCTGTTAAAATTTTATTTATACGATATCCCTCCTTTCTTCTAAACTCCAGCAATGAATGCAGTTTACAAAACTCCAGGCTGATGAACCTTCTCTGGACCGCCTCCAAGGCCAGTATATCTTTCTTCAGATCAGGGGCCCAAAACCTTGACAGTATTCCAGCTAAGGTCTGACTTTAGCAAAGCTTCCTTACATTTATACTCAATTCCCTTTGAAATAAAATAAATAAATAAATTTATTATAAATAAATATGAAATAAATATTACATTTGCCTTCTCGATTACCCAACAAACTTGGATGTTAGCTTTTTGTGATTCATGTGCAAGGTTTCCCAAATCCCTCTGCTCTGCAGCTTTTCTCTACTTAAATAACATTCAGCTCCTTTATTCTTCTGGCATAAATGCATAGCCTCACATTTTTCCATTTTATATTCCATCTGCCGAGTTTTTACCCACTCACGTAACCTGCCTATATCCCTGTTTAGATGCTTTGTCGTGCTAACCGTTTCCTCCTATTTTTGTGTCATCCACAAACTTGGTTATAGTACAACAACAACAATCCTGGTTATAGTACATTCACTTTCCTCATCCAAGCTATTAATATATCTTACATAATTGAGGCCCCAGCATTAATCTTTGTGGCATTCCACAACTTACAGGTCCTTTTTAACATCTTTCACTGCTTTCTTTGATTGACTGTTTATCCCTCCATTCTCTAAATCCTAATAACATAGTGCGATCAACATGTATAAAATAGACCCTCACAATCAAGTTGCTAACTAATTCTTGTCAGTTAATTCAGTGCGATTTGTTTTGTTATCAGTTCTCAACACCGTGTTCTCTAAACTTCTCCCAAATATATTTCAGAAATTAATTACCTTTCCTTAGGCTACTTTACTTCTGGGTGATGAAGAAGTAAACCTCTCCTAACATAATCATGTTGTTAAATAAAAACCAAAAGAACTGCGGATGCTATAAATCAGAAACAAAAACAAAAGTTGCAGGAAAAGCTCAGCAGGTCTGGCAGCATCTGTGGAGAAAAAAAAATCAGAATTAACGTCTTGGGTCCAGTGACCCTTCCTCAGTGGGTTTTGAGGAAGGGTCACGGGACCCAAAACGTTAACTCTGATTTTTTTCTTCACAGATGTTGCCTGACATGCTGAGCTTTTCCTGCAACTTCTGTTTTTGTTCATAATCATGTTTTTTTTGTTATCAACTTCCACAATCTGATATTTATGCACTCCATCATTGGTGCCACACCCACCAACTCCACACCTCTGATGATTACAGAATTCTCAGGACATTTGACTTCTTGGAACTATTTTTAGATGTAGATTAAAGACCATCAAATCATTTGTGCTAGTTTGAAGTTGTTAACTATTGGATAGAAGTTTTGTAAAAATCCATTTCTACCACCAGATGTCACAAATGCATTCACTGGTACTAATATGAAGTGTCAGTGATTCAGTACTGCAAGCACTGTTGCGGTAAAGAGACTGGTTTTCAAATATTCTTGGAGCCTGGAAATGGGGACAACTTCAAACACTGCAAGAAAGGCCTGCCAAAAAGTTTTGAAGACCTGTGCTTATAACAGGAGTGCTAGTTTGCAGAACACAAAGAAACTTAAATTTGACAAGTAAGGAAAGGAAATAGCAACATGATGCAATTTTTTCTTAGACAAAAATAAAGTGATGTCAAATGCAAGTAATTTCCAGTGTTTGCTCTGATATAAATTACAATGCCCATATGACTGACAGAAGTTTAGTTTCTGTAACTACTGGTTAGCTGAGCAGTCAGCATCCAACATCTTAGAGGAACAAGTGGTGAACAGTCACACAAGATTAGCAATAAACCTTGAAAAAGATTTCCACTGAAAAAGTGTTACATTAAATAATAATAATTGAACTTTTTGCTGCGCACAATTGCAGTAAATTGCCGATCAAACATGTTAACAGAATTGTCTGAAGAATACAATCATGTAATTTTACCAGGGTCTACCTCTGACCAAGTATCATGCAAATTCATTGACTGCAACAAAATCCGGGCATTCAAAGTGTGCAGGTATGGCTCAAATGAAGTACCAAAATAGATAAGCTTCAACTAGCTGTGTCCTGTAATTGCAATATTATGAGGCTTTACATGATATGGCATAAGATCTAAACAGTCTGAGCTGTTCTTCCTCCAAAGCAATACAATTTTGAAAAATGCAAATCAACTTTTATAAACTTGGAAGAGGCCAGTTTTAATCACGTTCTTTATGGGAAACCTGGGACAGAGTCTAATCTAATTAACAATGTCATCGATGACTTGCAAACAACTTGCATCCGACATCACTGCCGGCAATGCTGCAGGATCTGTGGAATAGTTACATACTTTTAAGTTTATTGATTGTAGCAGGCTAGTGTCATTTGAACAAACTGCAAAACTGTGCACCCAGAGAAGCTCTCAGCAAGAGCACTTGCTGCCTCACCTGCTACATCACGGGCTACCACACTCCTTGAGCAAATTGCAAGCAGATTCCTGAGAGGGGTGGTAAGGAGCGTGGCAAATGAGGTAGCGGGGATGCAGTGAGAAGGGTAGTGTATGGAGCAGCCAGGAATAAACAACAGTGGTCACTCTGCAATGATACCAGCAGCATGGACTTCCTGCTCCAGTGGGTTTGTAGAGGAGACAGCATCAATTACAGTACTTTAAATGACACACTCTTCGAGAAAAATCTATAGTTGTAAATTATATTTATTAAAATTTGTGCATTTAAAGACAGAATATTAAGCCAGTTAAAACAAAGTCAAACCAATATTAACTTACAGGACTTGAAAGCAAGGGTAATCCAGTACACGGGTGAAAAACTTTAGTTGAAACCCCATCTAATGAGCGTCGATTTTGCTTCTTCCAAAAGTTGCCAGAAGGTTTCAAAGGAGATTTTGAAAAGTTCTTCTGCAGGAAAAATGTGCCCATTATGGACTTTAAAAAATTATTTTGAATAAAATATGGTTTATTAGGTTGTCCACAAACTAAACAGAAAGTAATGGATATTTGGAATTTTGAGGTCTCTGAATGGTGGTAAATGACTAACAGCTTTTAAAGACTCTTTCCTTTAAGTAAGGAAAGATTTTCACGGTTGGATGTTACACTTGGCTAATGTATGGTATTGGTCTTTGCCATCCAGTCCTGAATAATTGGATGGCAGTTTCACTTAACACCTTGATAATATTTCAATAAGCCTGTGTACTGCACATTTAATTCCCATTTTAAATTTCACCCCCCACCCGGGAAACTCAGCAGCTAATAATAGGTGGATTCTTGGATCCAGAAATTAAGTATTTTTCCCCTTAACTGCTTCAGTCAGCTTTAATCAATCCCACAGTCTGAGTCACAACCTTGCACTGACCAAACCCTCCTTTTCATCACTAATACTCCCAGCCTCCAATGTCTCCCAGTCCTTGATTATTGGCTCTAGTGGGAGAAAGAGACAAAAAGTGCGCTAATCAGGCTTGCTGTCAATTTTTTCCTGAACACTTGATCGCACATTTGCCCTCAAATAAACTTCAAAGTTAATACTGAAATAACTGTATCTAGTTGGTAACCAGGCATGCCTGATGCTGGCATTGAGTTTTAAAAACTGAAAGACTTGTTTCACACGGTACCATTGATATCCTTCATCTTCATGGTCGATTTTCTTCACAAAGAAATACATGTTCATGTGCAAGGCAAGACATTTAACTACATAGGAACAGTGATGGATAGGAAACTCCCATGGGCTGATGAAACTGCTAAGAAATATTGTGACAGTAAGGTAGTTGTCTTTCATAGCACTCCCATGAGACAGTTTCTGAACTATCCAGATGTTCCCGGTTATTTTCAGCCTACTTTGAAACAGTTGAGTTCTGAATGAAGGTTATGCAAGAGGAATTAATTACCTATGCTGCAATCATTGCACAATTACAATATTCATAAAATGAAATGTGCCAAACAGTAATGCCGGAAAAAAAATCAAATGCAAGCAGCTTAGTACAGTAACAAGAATAACCAAGAATTAATAGAATACATTGAATTAAAATATCACAAAGTAGCACTTTTTTTCTGAAATTAGATTCACAAGTACATATATATATATACACACACATATATATATAAAATCTAAGAAACTATATCACTTAACATGCAAATCAATTCGCCTATCCTAACTTGCAAATGTTTGCATTATTTTGATCCATAACTTCTATGACTGTAATAACCAGCATTTGCTTCTCCCTTACACTTCTTCTTGTACATTCCAGAAACGAGTCAGCAGCAAAGGAAACAGAGGTGGGGTGCTGCATGAGGGAATGTGGGAGGAGGAAAAGTGGTGCAAGGAAGCAAGCCAGCAATGAAGAATGTGATCGAAGTCACAGAAGAAACAAGGAGAAAGCAGTGTGTATTGTGAGTGAAGCAAACCAGTCGTGAAACAAAGTGTGACATGTTGCAGGGTAGTGGGAAGGAATGAAGGTTTAAAAAATGTGGCAATGGTTGTGGGAGAAATGAAGGTGAGTGAGGCAAGCAGGAAGGGACCACGTGCAAAGTCAGGTGAGGTGCAAGGTTATGCAAGGGGAGGGGCAGTGTGCAAAACAGCAAAGGCCCGCAGGGGCAAGGCAGTGAAGGCAACCAGAACAGTATTCTTTCCTTTTTTCCCCCACATATAAAGGATGCCGCTGTATGGGATGTTGCTGTGCTTGAGGTCAAAGGCTCTGACATGGCATCTGGACAGGTGGAAGAAGTAATCCTCACAAATAATCACAACCTTATCACGTACCTAATCGCCCGAATGCCTATGGAAGTGAAAGTTTGCTTGAGTTGCCTCCCAAGCAAATAACAAAAGGCTCCAATTAAGTCTTGTTACTGAAAAAGAATGTGCCATCAGTATTTGGAAGACCGACAAAACTCATTAAACTTAAGTTTGTATATAATTGAAGTTAATACAAGGCAGGAGCATGATGAATATTTTTCTGTAATGTTAACAAATTGCTGCATTCCATGCTAAGTCAAATTAAATTGCTTAAGGATCATTAACTACCAATGGAGAAGAAAGTAAAATGTTCTTACACTATGCACCTGAGATCCTCCAGGCTTTTCTTTACAGTCTCCATTAAGTCTTCTTGGCATAGCCGAATTATGGGTGCATTGTAATGAATCACAACTCTGAATCTGCACATCAGTTTTATCCTGGTCTCCTTTCTTTATTGAACTAACAGTTTCTTTGGCTGCAGGTTGTGTTGTGTCAAAATGACTATCGCTGGAAGTATTCAATTTATTGCATTCGATTTTGGAGCAGGAATACCCAAACTCTCTGCGGTTTGTAGACAATGAACACCAGGGATATGAGCTTTCTGTGCTAGCTGGTTTATTTTTTGCAATGTTTATGACATTCTGAGTACAAATGCTTGAGTCCAAGTTAACAGGATAGGAACAGTCTGATTTTTCTCTATTAAATGAACTTGCATTGTCAAGTTCTGAAACATCATGGTGTGTATCAGGGGTATGTAGATGTAATTTAGAATTTTCTGTACAGTTCACAATGTCCTCATAGAAGGAAACGGGACATAATGACTCTACTCTAGTTTTGTCAATTACAGTGTTGTCAGAGACTGGGCACTTGCAGTTCACTTTACCTGTGTCAAGGGCTTGTGACAGGTCTGAATTATTATGTTTACTTACAGTTCTTTCAGCAGGATATTTTGTTTCAGATGTGCCATTCTTATCTGTAACAGAGTCCACTGGAAATAGTTTTCGTCGTGTCTGTGACCTTGGACAAACTGTTTTATCAATATCAACTTTTACCTTTCTACATAATGTGACTGGGGTATCTTCAGAAGAGGTCCTGCTCTTCTCCACATGTCTGTTTTCCAAGAAACTGCTTTCAGTGCAGGTAGCTGAACTGCAAGGAGTCTCTTTCCCTCGGCTTTTCAGGCTTTCTTCATATGAACTCTGAAGTAGTTTTGCACTAGTTGAACTTGGCTCTTGCACTGCACCAAAATGACTTCCAGCAACATGTGGATTTTGTTCACAATAATTCAGTTGTTGGGCAATTCGTGCGATCACTTCTTCCCTTTCTTGAAGCAAGTTTCCTATCAAAGGGTTAATCTCAACTGAAAGAATAGGAGAAGATGTACTGCTGGTTCCATTGGAATCTGTAGCTGAAAATGACTTTAATGTCTTCATTGTTTGGCTCTCATATGACTGTAGTTTAGTTATTTCAGTAGCATTTGCCCAATTGCAACTCTGAGCCTTTGTCTGCGAATTTCTGATTTCAGGTATTTTATCAGAATCACTTGTTGATGATTTGCCTGGTTCCAAGATCTCAGGAGAAGGAGATTTTCTTGCGTTTACTGCACTTGTTGATAGCAATCCATGGTTTCTGACAGCCGTCAATGTTTGCTTATTATACTTCTGTTGTGCCCCTGGCATACAGTAGTCTTGCTCTTTTGCACTGGTAGGTTGAGAAGCATCCTTTTCTTGACTGGGAATACTTTTCCCATAGAAACTGAGAGTACTATGAATACTGCATGTCAACAATGGGTAAGTAGGCTGCCTGGGCAAGGATAGGACACTCACTCGCAAAGCCAGGTTATGAGAAATATTAGGAACTGGAAAGACATGTTCAACTGGAGGCTGGGTAAAATTTAGCAACATATCTTCATCTGTTGCACTTATTCTGAAGATTAAGCAAAACAAAATTAACAAGTCACATACAAAAATATAATCAGTCAAAAAAAGACTTATGCATTACTATAGCTAACAATGAAACAATCTTGGCTAGAGCAACAAAAGCCAGAGCCTGGAATTTCTAGAAGTGAAAGAAGACAAAATCCAAGCTGCACGTATATCTTGCTTTGGTGGGTGGTGGGAACTGGAGTTGTATTTTCAAAGGTACAACTAATTTAGTGGCTGCTGTTGGCCTTGCCACCCTTTGAAGATAATGTCCCCTTGCTCACCCATTCCAAACAGTTGCTAACACAAACACAGGACCAGCAGCACTGGTAGCAGAGGCTACTGGTAGGGCTGTACTTAGAGAAAGAGCCCACATTAATGGATAAATCCCCTCACAACCAGGTAAGTAATCTAGGGCCAGCACAGACAGTTAGGCAGGCTCTGAGGACAGGAGGCAATGATGCCACAGAATTAGCCACTGCTCCCTGGGGTTCCATTATGGGCTAAAGAGTGTCCAAAAAGAAGACCCTCCTCCTTTCCACAGATCCCAACAGGTGACCATCAAGACTTCACTGGCAATCTCCTAACATGGCAAAGACTAATCCACCAGTGCTTTTACTGCTCCCTTAAAATGCCAGGAGGTATATTTATAAAATCCTTCAATATAAAACAAGTTACTGTTTTTGTCAAAGCCTTTTTGAATTATTTGTACCTGCAATTAGTTTTGTCATGCTATCTGCACTTGGACTTCCACATTCCCCAATATGCTTTTCCCCACTGAACTTCATCTGCCACAATTTTGCCAACATCCTGACTTTCTGGTCCCATCTGCACCATAAACTGTACCACCCTAATTTAGCATTGCTTGAAAACCTAGATATATGGATCTCTATTCCTTAATCCAAGTCACATATTAATACATGTTAAAGCCCAAATGCAGTCCCTGGTGATCAGCACTAATCAAATCCAGCCAATTTCAGCATATCAAACCTTAAGACCTATAAGACATAGGAGAAGAAATTAGGCCATTCAATTACGGCCGATTAGTTTCTCAACCCCATTCTTCCGCTTTCTCCCCGTAACCCTTGATCCCCTTGACAATCAAGAACCTATTTATCTCTGTCTTAAATATACTCATGACCTGGCCTTCACAGCCTTCTGTGGCAGTGAATTCCATAGATTCACACTCTCTGGCTGAAGAAGTTTCTCCTTATCTCTGAACTAAAAGGTATTCCCTTTACTCTAAGGCTGTGCCTTCGGGTCCTGGTCTCTCCTACCAATGGAAACATCCTCCCAGCATTCAGTCTGTCCAGGTCATTCAGTATTCTTTAAGTTTCAATTAGATCCCGCCTCATCCTTCTAAACTCCATCGAGTATAGACCAAGAGTCCTCAAACAATGCTCATATGTTAAGCTTTTCATTCCTAGGACCATTCTCGTGAACCTCTTCTGAACCCGCTTCAGGGTCAGTGCATCTTCCCGAGGTACAGGGCCCAAAACTGCGCAAAATATGCCAAATGTGGCCTGACCAGAGCCTTATAGAGCCTCAGAAGTACATCCCTGCTTTTATATTCAAGACCTCTCAAAATAAATGCCAAAGTTGCATTTGCCTTCCTAACTACTGACTCAACCTGCAAGTTTACCTTGAGAGAATCCTGGTCTAGAACTCCCAAGTCTCTTCGCACTTCAGACTTCTGAATTTTCTCCCCATTTAGAAAATAGTCCATGCTTTTATTCTTCTTACCAAAGTGCATGACCTCACACTTTCCCACGTTGTACTCCATTTGCCACTTCTTACCCACTCTCCTAACCTGTGCAAATCCTTCTGCAGCCTCCCTGCCTCCTCAATACTACCTGTCCCTCCACCTATCTTTGTGTTATCTGCAAATTTAGCCAGAATGCTCTCAGTTCCTGCATCTAGATCATTCATGTATAAAGTGAAAAGTTGTGGTCCTAACACTGACCCTTTTGGAAGACCACTTGTGCCATCCTGAGAAAGACCCTTTTATTCCCACTCTCTGCTTTCTGCCAGAGAGCCAATCTTCTATCCATGCTAGTACCTTGCCTCTAACACCACGGGCCCTTATCTTACTCAGCTGCCTCCCGTGCGGCACCTTGTCAAAGGCCTACATAGAAGTCCAAGTACATAACATCCATTGGTTCTCCTTGGTCTAACCTACTTGTTACTTCCTCAAAAAGAATTCTAACAGATTTGTCAGGCATGACCTCCCCTTGATGAAGCCACACTGACTTTGCCCTATTTTACCAAGCACTTCCAAGTATTCAGAAATCTCATCCTTCACAATGGACTCCAAAATCTTACCCATAACCAAGATTAGGCTAATTGGTCTGTAATTTTCAATCGTTTGCCTTACTCCCTTTCTAAACGGGATGTCACGTTAGTGATTTTCCAGTCTTGTAGACCCTCCTGACTCTAGTGATTCCTGAAAGATCACCACTAATGCCTCCACTATCTCTTCAGCTATCTCCTTAAGAACTCAGGAGTGTAGTCCATCTGGTCCTGGTGATTTATCCACCTTCAGGCCATTCAGTTTTTCTAGCACCTTCTCCTTGGTGATGGCCACCATACTCAGCTCTGCCCCCGACTCTCTTGAATTTTTGGGATATTACACTGTGAAGACTGACGCAAAGTAATTATTCAGTTCCTTTCCCATTTCCTTTTTCCCCCACTATTATCTCTCCAGTGTCATTTTCCAGCAGTCCAATGTCCACTTTGGCCTCTCTTTTGTCCTTTATATATATCTAAAGAGACTCTTACAGTCCTCCTTTATATTACTGGCTAGCTTACCCTCATATTTAATCTTCTCCCCCTCCTTATTTCTTTTTTTGTTGTCCTCTGTTGGTCTTTGTGAGCTTTCCAATCCTCTGGTTTCCCACTGCCCTTCACCATATTATGTGCTTTCTCTTTTGCTTTTAAGCTATCCCTGACTTCCTTCGTCAGCCATGGTTGCCTCTTCGTCCGTACGCCATGCTTTTTTCCTAGGGATGAATTTTTGCTGTGTCTTCTGAATTACTCCTAGAAACTCTTGCCATTGCTGTTCCACAGTCCTTCCTGATGGTCTTCTCTCCCAGTCAATTCTGCCCAGCTCCTCCCCCTTTGCCTCTGTAGTTACCTTTATTCAGCTGTAATACCATTACCTCTGATTCTATCTTCTCCCTCTCAAATTGCAGAGTTAATTCAATCATATTATGATCACCGCCTCCAAAGGGTTCCTTCATCTTAAGCTCCCCTATCAAGTCTGCCTCATTGCACAACACTAAATGCAGTATTCCCTGTTCCCCAGTGGGCACCATCACAAGCTACTCCAAAAAGCCATCTCATAGACATTCCACAAATTCCTTTCCTTGCAAACCACTACCAATATGATTTTTCCAGTCCACCTGCATATTGAAATTCCCCATGATCACCGCAACTTTGCCTTTCCTACACATCTTTTATGTCTCCTGGTATATCTTGCACCCCAGCTCCTGACTACTGTTTGGCGGCCTGTACATAATTCCGACCATGGTTTTTTAACCTCTGCATTTCCTCAACTCTACCCACACAAATTCTATACCATCTGAACCTACTTGATTTCTTACTATTGGTTTAATTTCATTTCTTACTAACAAGGCAACCCCATACCCTCTGTCCACCTGCCTATCTTTTCGATAAGATGTATATCCTGGGATATTCAGCTCCCAATCCTGATCCCCTTGTAGCCATGTCTCCGTGATGCCCACCACGTATATCTGCCAATTTTGATCTGTGCCACAAGCTCATTTACCTTCTTTCTTACACTGCGTGCATTCAGATAGAACACCTTCAGTCCTGTATTAACCGTCTCTCTTCTCATTATCATTCATTTATCCAGTGTGCTTGAAGTTTGATTGCTAACTCTTTCCAAACACTCTGTCGTACTTGTGTCTGTGCTGGAGATTTTAATGATCTCTCCTGAATTCTCCTTTCCCATCATGTTCTTCATATTTTTTCCACACAGCGGAATCTACCCCTACAGATGTTAACCTGCTGCTTTGTTCCCCACTGGGGGAAGTTTTACCCTTCCCTTCCCCACCACTTTCTAGTTTAAAGTCCTGTTGACCAGCCTATTTACCCTTTTTGCTAAAACACTGGTCCCAGCTTGGTTCAGGTAGAGACCGTCCCAGTGGTATGGGTCCCTCCTGTTCCAATACTGATGCCAGTGCCCCATGAAAAGGAGCCCCTCTTTCTGCCACATGTTTACTTTCCTTATTTTTGTGTCCCTGTGCCAATTTGCATGTGGCTCGGGCAGGAGTCCAGAGATTATAACCCTTCAGGGCCTGCTCTTTAATTTCGTTCCTAGCTCCTGATAATCCCTGAACAGGTCTTCTTTCCTAGTCTTGCCTATGTTGTTTGTTCATCTCTTGACAATACTTCCTCCACAAACCCCATGTTTGATAGTGGTGACAGCGCCGAAACAAATCTTCACCTCAACCACCAATCAGCATCGTCGCCACCCTCTGCCGGATGCTCTCGTCTTCACTTGAACTCGGAAGGTGTCTTGCTGAGGTCCTCCTTCTGCTGGTGGTGATTACGCCAATGCAAATCTTTGCCCCAACTGCCAATTAGCATCACCACCGCCCTCTGCTGGATCAGCGTCCTCACTTATCTCCTCACCAATTTTCTCTCTAATTGAATGTGTTACCTCCATTTTCATGCACATTAATTTTGAGGTACAATGTGGAGATTTCTCTCCTTGCCTTGCCCCTTGCTTGTGGATTGGTGTCCTTCAAGCTATATATAAATCAATACAGACAGATTCCTACAATTTTGGGGGTGAACTATAGCTAATTATTTATCATTGATTATCCACGACAAAAAGTTCTTGCTCTTTTTCTTCTTTGAAACACACTATTCTAAAACATGAAAACATTGTTTAGTTACTCACCGGTAAAGAATATTGCGTGGAACAGCACCTTGTGATGCACTCAGCCAAGCACTCAGCTGAGAAAAAAAGACATATGAACGGACAGCTTGTAGAAGACTTCTCTCTTCAATAAAACGATCTCCAGTTCTGAAGATTAAAAATGACAAACTTTAATAATATTGATATAACAAATGTTACGATCCTAGTTGATGATAATACTGGATGAGTCAGATTCCAGAGTGAATCTCTCTGCAGAGATAGTAGGAACTGCAGATGCTGGAGAATCTGAGATAACAAGGTGTAGAGCTGGATGAACACAGCAGGCCAAGCAGCATCAGAGGAGCAGGAAGGCTGACGTTTCTGGCCAC
>NC_063364.1:19020708-19039250 GCF_021869965.1 Rhincodon typus | reverse complement strand
CAGAGACGACATGTTTTATTTTTACAAATTGTTTGATGTGATAGCCAGTCATTGGACATATTCACAAGAGACTACCAATATACTTTTAACAACATCAAAGTTTATCACACACAAAAGAAAAATAAAAAAAACATTTACACTATATAAGAATTAGTTGAAACAATTTTAGATTCAACCCTTTCAACCTCAAACAATCTTACATGTATTCAAAACCCAGTGAGGGGTCACCTAATTTCCACTTTAAAGTTCTTTGTTCAGTTAAAATGATTATAATTGGTTTCTTTCTGGAAAACATCAGTATTCTCCATTAGTTATTGTCTCTTCATGAGATCCTTCAATTGCCAACAGTTTACTTACTCCTTAACATGTGTTCCTTAAACTCATGCATTCAACAGCCGTGTAGGATGTCTTCCCCGCTGACATCTTAAAGCGTTCTGTTTTTGAAACATCTCTCTTACTAACTTCTAAGCCACTTAAAACGTCTTTTCTTCTGCCTTTATTGTTTTTGAGACTGCTAAACTGTAATGATGATACATATCTTTTTCCTTCAGAATGACCTATTTCTATCCAAAAGAAGTCTGCTCACATACTGACCTGCTGGATGGTTCTCTCCTTCTATCGGAAAGGAAAATTATCTTTGACTCTATCTCCCTGTGTCATAGCATATCTGGCAACAGCCCAATTTTTTCCTCTTCTACCCTTGTTTCCAACTACACAACTCAAAATTTGTTTATAAAAGCGTATTTTAAACGCATGTAAACAAATGTCCAGATAATCCTTCAGCAGAGCGGTAATGTAAAATGAGAATAAAACTATGTTCTTCCCTTAACCAACAGAATGTAGAAATTCAAATCAAAATTAAAGCTATACATTGTTCTGTCCTTTACAATACAAATTCCAAATAATAATAATACATTACAAACCTTTCTTACGCCTCCCTGCAGAAAAAGTCAACTTTGAGGCATTTACATTTTTCTATTACACATTTTTTTTAACCACTACATTTATTTTACTTAAACAAATTTAACTTTGACTAAAATAATATTTACATTAAATGGACAGGACTTTCCATAATAATCATATTACACAAGTCAATTTTGGTCATAACACTTGTTTTCTTCCACCATGCCTCTTGATGCTATCTGCTTAATATTGTCTTTTCTGGTGGTATGAATGATTTTTAGATTGTACGGTTGCAACATTAAACTCCAACGAAACAGGCTCATATTCTTGTTATGAAATCTTTCAAGAAAAGTCAAAAGGTTACGATCTACAAAGTTGTTAGATATGTAGATTTCAAAGTGCTGTAAAGCCAATACAAAACTCAGTCTCTTTCTCCACAGAATAATTTGGCTGGTGTAATTTAACTTGCAAGAAAAATAACTGGCTGTTCAATTCCCATCTCATCCCCCTGCAGTAACACTGGAATCACGACAAAGCGAGGGCTCATCCAGGATCAAACTTCATTGAATTTAAGAGGATCTGTGAATTTTTAAAGAAACAAGTACACTAAGGGACTGAGCATAAAATCAGAAGAGGAGTTTTCAAATATGTATATGTTGAAATATAATATCACACAAAAACAGCCAGTTGGCCCCAATCTTAGCTAAAATGTAGGATTTACATGCATTTGGAGATGCAAGGACTGATTAGGGATGGTCAGCATGGTTTTGTGTAAGGAAAATCAAGTTTGTGAGACACAATTTGAGTTTTTTGAGGAAGTAACCAAGAAGATTGAGAGCAGAGCAGTAGATGTTGTTTATATGGACTTTACTAAAGCCTTTGACAAAGTTCTGCATGGTAAACTAATTAGTAAAGTTAGGTGGTTTCAGTAGTCAGTGTAAATGGGTTATCGTAATTTGCAGCTGCTAAAACTAGTGCAATAGTCAGTACAGCTTTCAAGTTGTCAGAGGTCTCTGACATGCTTTTGCCTATTATAATTTCTTATCTTTCTTTATCAACCTGTCAAAGACACCACTACAGCGCTAAAATTCAGAATGAACTGTATAAAATCCACTCATGCCGAAATACCACGATATTTTGTGCTTATCTTAGACATGGCAGTTTTGAAATTAGCCCTAACATTGCTTTTTCTAAGAACTATTTCACCTTGTTCTGTGCAGCCCAAATAAGTCAGAGTCATATAACATGGAAACGGACCCTTCAGTCCAACTAGTCCATGCCAACCATGTTCCCATATCCCTTTCCTTTTCATGTACTTACCCCAAAATATTTTAAATGTTGCAACTGTACCTACATCGACAAATTCCCCTGGCAGTTCATTCCACACATGAACCACTCTGTCTAAAAAAAAAGTTGCCCCTCATGTCCTTTTTAAATCTTTCTCCTCTCACCTTAAAAATATGCTCCCTAGTTTTGAACTCCCCCACCCTAGGAAAAAGGCCTTTGCTATTCACCTTATCTATGCCTTTCACAATTTTATAAACCCCTATAAGGTCACCACTCAACCTCCTACATTCCAGTGAAAAAAGTCCCAGCCTATTTTTAAACTCAAACCATCCATTCCTGACAACATCCTGGTAATGTTTTCTAAATCCTCTCAAATTTAATAATAGCCTTCCGAAGGGTGACCAAAACTGCACACAATACTCCAGAAGAGTCCTCACCAATGTCCAGTACAATCTCAACAAGACATCCCAACTCCAATTCTCAAAAGTTCTGAGCATCGAAAGCAAGTGTAAACACCTTCTTATCCAACCTGTCTACCTGTTACACAAACGTCAAAGGATTATGTTTCTGTTCTACAACACCAGGGTGGCACAGTGGTTGGCATTGCAGCCTCACAGCACCAGGGACCCAGGTTCGATTCCAGCCTCGGTCAACTGTCTCTGTGGAGTTTGCACATTTTCCCTGTGTCCGCATGAATTTCCTCCAGGTGCTCTGGCTTGCTCCAATAAAGATGTGCAGGGCCAAGGTAAATTGCCCTGGGAATCCAGGGAATTGCAGGCTCGGTGGATTAGCCATGGGAAATGCAGGGTTACCGGGATAGGGTAAGGGGTGAGTCTGGGTGGGATGCTTTTCGGAAGTGTGGACTCGATGGGAGAAATGGCCTGCTTCCACACAATAGGGACTCTATAATTCTATGACACTACCCAGGGCCCTACCATTAATTGTACAAGTCCTGCCCTTGTTTGTTTCACCACAATGCAATACCTCACATTTATCCAAATTAAACTTCATTTGCCACTCCTCAACCCATTGACCCAACTGATCAAGATCTTTTCGTAATCTTAGATAACCTTCTTCAATGTCCACTATACCAGCCAATTTTGATGTCATCTGCAAACTTAATAACCGTGCCTCCTATGGTCTCATCTGAATCATTTACATAAATGACAAACAAAAGTGAAACCAGTACTAATCCCTGCGGAAGACTGCTGTTAAAGGCCTTCAGTCTAAAAACAGCCATCCACCACCACCCTCTGTCTCCTACCATCAAGCCAATTTTGTATCCTATTAGCAAGCTCAACCTGAATCCCATGTGATCTAACTTTACTAATTAGTTTACCATGCAGAACCTTGTCAAAGGCTTTAGTAAAATCCATATAAACAACATCTACTGCTCTGCTCTCAATCTTCTTGGTTACTTCCTCAAAAAACTCAAATCAAATTTGTGAGACACAATTTTCCTCACACAAAACCATGCTGACCATCCCTAATCAGTCCTTGCATCTCCAAATGCATGTAAATCCTACATTTTAGCTAAGATTGGGGCCAACTGGCTGTTTTTGTGTGATATCATATTTCAGCATATACATATTTCAAAACTCCTCTTCTGATTTTATGCTCAGTACCTTAGTGTACTTGTTTCTTTAAAAATTCACAGACCCTCTTAGATTCAATGAATTTTGATCCTGGATGAGCCCTCGCTTTGTCGTGATTCCAGCTGATGGTAGTACTGGACAAGTCAGATTCCAGTGATGATAACATCACGTGAATGCACAAGTTTGTCAGAAAGAAACCAACCATGTACAAACTGCACAAAGAACTTCAAGATGGAGACAGGTGAGCTTTAACTTAAGTTTGAATATGTGAAAGGTCAACAGTAAAAGGGTTGCATCTTTATTTCTGAAATTTTCATAAACTGTTTCAAATAATTCTTATATAGTGTAAAATTGTAGTGTTTGTTTCCTTTTGTGTCCAATAAAATTTGATGTTCTTTTGTTAAAAGAACATTAGCACCCTCTTGTGGCTACGTTCAGTGACTGACCACAATGGTAAACAAGTTACAAAAATACCGTGTATCACCCCTGGTTTCACTCTGGGATCTGACTTGTTTAGGATTACCATCAGCTAGGAGTATAACATCATACAAATTCCCATTTATGACAACTATCGCAGCTTCTTGCAAAAGATAAAAGCCCTTAACAACAGCTTTTCTTTTTAAAAAGGAAGTCATCTTCCATTCCTCAGCAAACGTATATGCTAACCTGTCCACTATTCTCTGTCAATTGCCGCGTTGACATTGTAGAGATGCTTGTACATTCTGCAATTCGCTGAGTTGTCAGAAGCTCTTTGCTCCTGGTACAGAGATACACGATAGCAAAATCAGGGGTGAGGTGCCAAAGTGCAGTGCAAAAAGGTTCTTAATTGCAGAGAATAGCCAAAGGAAGACTGCACATCTGACTAGATATGAAGGCAGAACACAGCTACAATGGCAAGGTGATCTTGGTAACTGGAGTTTGATATGTCAAAGTCTGACCACCAACCCATTAAGATTGTATGGACAATGATGATGCCCATGGCCCCAACATTAAATGAAGTAATGTACAAGCACCTACCAAGGTTAATTTGTCAAGTTATGTGCAAATGGAGGATTCCCAATGTGGACAGGGCTATGAACCTGGTCAAGAATCTACACACAGGTAACAGAAGCATGAAAACCACTGGTCTCGTGTGTTGGGACAGAGGTGTCTTTGAGCAGCAGCATCTGTGACTGAGAAATCCTCATGTAAACTCTTCTCATCCAAATGGGGAGAGGACGAGAAAAGATGCCCTAAAAATAGACATTGCATTTATTCCTGGTTGGGGAAATATCCCACTAGGATTACCACTTTAATGTTCAAAGACAGAAAATACTTATCCTTATCACTGCTTGGTGCACATGATGAATAACAATGGGCTTTCTGTCCTGTTTCTTTCACTTACTTCAAACAATACCAGACTGAGATGCAACATAACTTCAACAGTAGAAGGTAAATTTCAAATGCCACCAACAACACTGTTGCAGAACTTCATCTCCCAAGTCTTAAACTGTCAGCACGAGACAGTTCACCTTCAAAACACCATGGGGTAGAATGTACTGCCCATAAAGTACATATACAAACAGATCTTCAAACTGAACACCCACAGCATTTGTGATGAAACCCTACTCTGCTCCCAAACAAGTATACAGGTAATGTACCAGCTACTTGGATAATGCTGACGTATGCTCAAATCAGAAGTGCCAAGTGGATGATCCATCTTGCCACTTTTCAAGGACCCTGGCATCACAAATGCTAGTCTTGAGTCAATTCAATTCATTGCACGTGATATCAAGAAATGGCTGAAGGCTCTGGATACTGTAAAGTTTATGGGGCCTGGCAACATTCCAGCAACAGTACTGACGACCTGTGCTCCAACTACCTGTTCCAATATAGCAACAACACTGGCATCTTCTCAGCAGGACAAATCCAATGCAGCATGCACTGCCCCACCAATCTACTTTCGAGTATCAACAAATTAATGGAACAGAAAATTGCCAGTGCTATCAAGTGGCATTTGCCCAGCAGATACAAATGGTTGTGGTCACTGAAGATCAGTCATCTCATTCCCAGGATATCACTGCAGGAATTCCTCAGGGTAGTGTCCCAGGGCCAACATTTTCAGCTACTTCAATGGCCTTCCTTCCAACATGACGTCAGATGGGGGATATTTGAAGAAAATTGCTCAATGTTAAAAACTACTTGCAATATCTCAGATACTGAAGTAACCAGTGTCAATTGCAACAAGACTTGGACAACATCCAGGCTAGCGCCAATAAATGGCAAACATTTGTGTACACAAGTATCAGGCAATAACCATCTCAAACAAAAAAGAACTTAACCACCTACTCTTGAAGTTCAATTGAATTATCATAATTAAATCCACAACTGTTAATTTGTCAGGGTTACCATTGATCAGAACCTGAACTGGACTAGCCAAATAACGTGGACACAACAGCAAGTCAGAGGCTAGGAATTTTACAGCATATAACCGTGGCTGTCTACCATTTACAAGTTAGGAGTATGATGGAACACTGTTCACTTGCCTGGATAGGTGCAGCTGCAACAGCATTCAAAAAGCTCAAAACCATTGAGAACAAGATAGCCACTCGACCGGCACTCCCATTCACCATCAACACACAGTGGCAATAACGTGTACCAACTATATGATGCACTGCAGTAACTCATCGAAGCTCCTTCAGAACTGTGGGTGTACTGACAGCCCATGGACAGGAGCAATTTGTGAAAGGAATCTCACCACCATTCTCAAGAGCTATTAAGGATAGACTTTTAAACACTGGCCTAGCCAATGCCCACATCCCATGAACAAATAAAAAAATTTCAACTTTAATGCCATTTTATAGACGCTAACAAGGACCTCCTTTAGAAACACAACACAACCCAAATAGAAGAATGGTAAAAGTTAATATGAGAGGTGCTCCTCCAGCATCAAAGATGGTAGTGCTGGTAGCACATTTATTAAGTAACAATAACTGGATAACATCAGCCAGGATTTCATCTAAATGTGTGTATGGATGTGTTCTGGTTTTTGTGCAGACAGTGAAGAAGCAGACGTGTGAGATGAGCAAATTCAATTTCAGGCAATTCTACGTAAACTAACCATAGTCATTCTGCTCCATGAATATTTATTCTGTTTGCAGAACCTGATTAGATGGTACTAGACTATGATTTAAATGAGCAACAGCTGAACAGAAGGCATACACCTTTGAACACCCCAACCAAATCTATAATCTAAATTTCTGATCCTCATGTGTAACAGCACTAAGTTTGCAAAGCTTTGGCAAGTACTTCTGTTCAGCAATGTAAGCCCCTATGCATATTCTATAAACAAAATACACCATTTCACTAATTAAACTAACTTAAGATCTTAAAAATTAAAACATATATAAGCTAATACATCCACAATTTCAGCATTAGACTAATTTTACTATGTAGGCTTATGTACATCAGCATATACTGCAATATTTTGCCAATGTTCTCAGCACAGTCACAATTTCATTTCAGAGCAGGTTAAAGAATGTACTGAATGAAAATATATGGAAGGCAACTAGCAGTGGGAAAGACTTTTGGAAATGCTTACAAAACCAAATTTAGTCATAATGGGGCTCCTTTATACTTCACACACAGATTATCTGACGAGAGATCAATCCCAAAGATAGTTGCACCAAATTATCTACTTTCTATCCATTAAAGATGCGAAATCTTAGTGAAACAAGACAATTAAACATAATCACTATAGTATATCATACCAAAACAAATTCCAAAAACAAAATAAAACAGCAGTTGATTTTTGAAGTCTTACAATGGTTTCTGTGCTTATATTCTTTTCTTCAACAGCTTTATTCATTTTTTTCACATGACAAAAGAAAGAAAAAAGATATCTACTAATTTAGTTGACCTTTTTTTAAGAAGAGTATTTTACAATAGTAAAGAACAATGACTTACTGTTTGGGCACCGACTGTAAAGACCACCTTTCCAGCAGCAAAGCATCCTGTTTGATAGCAGGGTCGTTTATATCACTCCCCTCAGTGGATGGACCGTCAGCGTCACTATAGCAACAGTCGGGAAGCAACATCACTTCAACCATGATGGAAGTATTATTCCTCCACAGAAGCAAAACCTGAGACCTGGTTCTTCTAGCCTGACAACACTGTCAAAATACAGGATGAAGAAGTAAAGAAATTGAGCCAACTTGAAAACAAAACTTTTCAGAATCAAAATCCAAGAGTCCACATTGGCAAGTTATTGATTTATGTTTTCAGTTGAAAGAAATTACGATTTAATATGAATTGGATATATTCTATTAAAAAAGTTTGATAAAATACATACTTGTGGCACTTTTTCAATGCATTCGTGTTTTCTACTTAACGACTGTCCAAGTTGTGCTGGAGGGCAATGAAATCCTTCTGCACGACCTTTCACCGAACATTCTGGAGTGCGCCCCTCAGTTATCAGCAAGGTCAAGGAAAGCAAAAACTCCTCAGCATCGTATTCAAAATACTCATCTATTGTATCTACAAGAAAGAATAAGTATTTAACTACACAGGATTCCTTATAACTCCTATTATTAGCCATCCCTATGTTATTGCACACGAAAGGTTGCAAAAAACAAGCTGGAAATCCTAAACAATGTTAATCACTGCAGGAGGCAGCTCAGCAAATTCTTGAAGCAAAATAAATATATTGACCCATAATATGGGCTATCCATGATTATTGAAAAAGAGGGCTAAAATGTAAAAAATTGAAAAGGATCATTTGTAGTCATCCCAGATGTTTATGACAACTAAAATAATCCAAGACTTTTTCCAGAAGCTCTTTTAATTCAAACTGAAGTTTGGCAGTCGTTTATTTTATTTCCATAAGACCATAAAACCCTGAGCATCAGGCACCACTAAGAAACTTAATTACCTTTGGTACAGATTAAAAAAGAGCAAACAGCATTAATTTACTAATTGTGAAAGCCTCTGTTCCTCTTTCAATGCCAAAATGCCTATATCACACACACAGTGAAGAATTCACAATGAATATATACTGGGTCCTTTGTTACCAGCTGTTACCAAAACCAGCCAAAAATTAGTAGCGGTAATTAAAATTCAGCAATTCGTGCAACTGTCATTATGCAAGTTGTGGAGTCCGTTATGGTTTTTACTGTAAATTCTGTGATCAAATTATCTTTATGCAATAAGACATCACTCTTTGTCAGAGTTTTCCAGCTCATTTTGTAAAAATCAAAGAAAGCAATCAAAAATATAGCCCAGGATTCTTCAAAACTACATCTGCCTGATCATAAAGTTAGTTTGTACAGTGCAGAAATTAAATTATCGCAACAAAATGTACATCCAAAATGGCAACATCAGCACTGTCAGTGGTGTTAAGGCTTCTGAACCCATTCGGCCGCATCCTTCTCTTTCTCATCTTTGTCTTTTCTTCATTTTCTGATGTCATGGGAAAGCTGGAACGGTGCTCAGCTATGGCAGTGGCGGTGCCCACAGGAGGCCCAGAGCATGGACTTGGCATGTCATCAGTGGCAGTGCCTGGTGCAAAGACTCTTGGCCACAGGGAGGCCCAGAGAATGGACTCACCGGGTCGTCAGCTGCGGTGATGGCACTGCCTGGTGCAAGAACTCCTGGCTGCGGTAGTCCCAGAGCGTGGATTCAGCGTGTCGTTCTCTATGGCGGTGCTCACTGGGCTGTTGGCTCCTGGTTGTAATAGGCCTGAAGGGACCTTGCAGAAACCCTGGAGCTGTGTTTAAAGGCCCCTTGTACAGAAGATGAACTCTATGTAATTTCTTTTTATTCTTTTTGTAACTCAAAACGGCACCAAATTGTGGCGACAAAATGCTTTTCACTGTATCTTTCTAGATATATATGACAATAAATAACTCATTATACTCAAAGTCATTCTGTATGCAATGCAATGGAAAGTAACCTGTATTCAATTGTCAGAGCAGAGGCAGTGTTACTATGATGTGTCTGGATTATACATTTCTTCAATTTGTTTTACAACATACTAAAAGTTTAGGTCTGTTGTAGAAGGCACTTTCTTGGGTTCAGTAGCATCAGTTACTTCCGTATGTAATCCGAATGCCATATTTTAGTGAAGTTGGCTTATACTGCCCTAACCGTGCTTATACAATAACATAATCCAGGGATGGTTTAGAGCAGCATTTGCATATTCGCTGCCTTATTTTACACACATATGCACACACAGACATGTCTTTTACAGTTATATTTCCTCTCATTGTTCATTCAGCTGCTTTATTCCAAATCCAGCGAACATAAAGGTCAAATTAGGACAGATGAATCCATACAAAAATACAGATTTATTTCAATCAGTGCTTATCGCTTCACATAACGCGCATACTCCACACATCCTCACATGAATGTGTTGCCTTACTTAAACATAACAACCACAGGGAGTACTGTGAGTTATCTTGTGAGGTCTTCTGAGTTTGGTCTCTTCAAAGATGGGGATCAAAGGATTTTTCAACCTACTGAGTCCAAGGTTTTTCTTAAAAAAAAAATACTCAAACAAGCTAATAAATTACTGATTGTTTACACTTTGGGACAAATAGTTAGAATGGGTAACATCTTTTGCTTGAGAGCCTTTCCTAAAAATTAAGCACATTTGCAACATTAAAGTAATTCATTTTCAAATCCCTTCTGTGGAAAATAGGCAAAGCTTCCAATTTATTTACTTTTCAAGTGAAGTCACTTTCGTTTTGGAACATTAGGTACTTTCAGCTACATTTGCCAGAGAGATGAATGATCAGTCTTGAGTGGTGGCAAAACGATGAATCTTTATCAGAAGTCCTTCATCCTCTGTGCCATCTAACCAAAAACGCAGTTAGGCCTCATTCTAATATCTTACCCAAACTATAAGACGTTCAATAATACAGCCTTCTCTGAACACTTTATTTAAAAAAAAAATTCAAATATCATGCAAGCAGAATTTTCAGTCAGAATCCAAGACCCTGACATTGAGGCAAGATAGAAGCTCAGAAAATCGTAGTGTGATGTAGAGTCATCTGTTGTGATTTCACTCAGAATGGCCAAATTAATGGCCACAATGCAGGTGCAATATCCAATTAAAGATGGGAAGCTGGCTTTCAAAGCTGAAAGGCCAATAAGAGACCCTCCAGAACAGGGGATCTGGCAGATTGCCTTTTCAAGTACAAAGTGTGGGAACCCCAAAACTTTCAAAATAAAGAAAAACACTGCTAGCAGCTAGTCCACCACCGTGAAGGGGAACCTCTAACACAATCGTGTCTGCATTTGGAGGCAGGGAGGATCTGAAAGCCTGCCAGGAGTGCTGGTTCCCTGGCCTGCAGCTGGGAGGTTGGCCAAAGGTAGTTACACAGTTCACTGAAAATTTAAATTATCCTTTAACAATAGGCATTAATAATATTTCAATAAGGTCAACTGGCACAGGTAGCAGTGCTGCTTCCACTTCCCAGCTCTGGGTAAAGGCCTAGTACAAGATGGTGCTGGAAAACCAGCATGCCAGCTTGAATCTTCACACCTGTATGTTTCTGTATTGCTTGCTCCCATCTGTTCACAACCTGGAGTGGGGACTAAATCTCGACTCTTCTGATTTAGAAGTGACAGCAAACTGCTATGGATCTTAAAAATGGACCATTTTGGAAGACATGAAATATATAATCTTTGTATGTAAATTTAGATGAAAACTTCACCTTTCAAATTTATCACAAGTTTTCCGAAACAACAGCAATATAAAGCAGCATTTCATCAGCCACTTATTTCACAAATAGGAATAAAATTTTCAAGGCAAGGACAATAAGTACTATTCATGCAGTAGGCTCTTTTGTTATCAAACCACTGCTAATCTAACAATATAGTTACTGTTACTTACAGTGACAAAGAAATTGTCGTATGAAAAGGAAATACATGCTTACTGAGGCACAACTAGTTCAGATAAATGCCAAAAAACTATAATTTCAGGATGCTGTACTTACTAATAAAAAAAAACACGGCTGGTCTGGCAGCATCTGCGGAGACAAAGCAGAGTTAACACTTCGGGTCCAGTGACCCCTCTCAGAACTGACTGTACCTATATGCTGAAGAATTTTTTTGTGGGGTGGGGTCATGTGTCAGTAAACAATAGATGGAGAGAAAGAAAAATCAGTTGGGCTGACAAAGGAATGGCTAAAGGTCAGTTTGGGAAAATGAATAGCTGCTAATAGGGGTTATTAGAAGCTGACAATGGGTTGTTTGTGATAGCAGCCCATGCAATAACAAGGCCTGGTGTGTGGGGGTTGGGGTAAGAATGTGGGAGAAAAAATGTTCAAGCCCTGAACTTTTTGAACTCAATATTGAGTCCAGAAAGTTGCAGGGTTCCTAAGCAGAAAATGGGGTGCTGTTCTTAGCCTGTGCTAAGCTTCACAGGAGCAATGTTGTAAGCCCGAGTCAGAGATGTTGGCCGGGGAATATGGTAGTGTGTTGAAATGGCAGGCAACTGAACTTTTAGGGTCATTTTTGCTGACAGAATGTAGGTGCTCTGCAAAGTGGTTGCCCAGTCTGAATTTCGTCTCCTCAGTGTAGAGGAGACCACTTTGCGAGCAGTGAATACAATAGACTAGATCGAGCAAAGTGCAGGTAATTCACTGCTTCACTGGAAGCTGTGTCTGGGTCCTTGGGTAGCAAGGACAGAGGAAGTAAACGTGATTGCAAGGGAAGATGCCAAAGGAGTGTGGGGAGGTGCTGGGAGTACAGGAGGCGTGGATCAGGGTGTCCCCAGGGGAATGGTCCCTGTGGAAGGCTGACAAGGGAGGGGAAGGGACGGGAATGCGTGTCTGGTGGTGGCAGAAATGGCAGTTAATGATCTTTTGGATGTAGATGCTGATGCCGGTAGGTGAGGACGAGAGGACCTTATCATTGTGAGAGGGAAAGAGGCAGTGAGGACTGAGGTGCAGGAAATGGGTCAGATATGGCTGAGGGCCCTGTCAACCACTGTGGCGGAGAATCCTCTGTTGAGGAAGAAGGTGGATATTTCAGAAGCCATGTTGCAGAACTTGGCATTATCGGAACAGATGCAACGGAGGCAGATGAACGAGGAGAACGGAACAGAATCTTTACAGGAAGCAGGGTGTCAGGATATATAGTCAAAGTAACTGCGGGAGTCAGTGGGTTTGTAGTGGATATTGGTGGCCAGCCTATCCTTAAAATTGGAAGCAGATGTCAAAAAGGGAAGGGAGGAATCAGAGATGCACCAGGTGAAGGTGAGAGAGGGTTGGAAATTGAAAGCAAAATAGATAAATTTTTCCAATTCCAGACAAGACAATGATGTCATCGATGTACTGGTGAAAGAGATGGGGGGGTGGGAGCCAGAGTAGAACTGGAACAAGGGATGTTTCATGTACCCACAAAGAGACACAATCATAACTGGGGCCCATGTGGGTACCCATGGCCACATCTTTGACCTGAAGAAAGTGGAAGGAATTAAAGGAGAAGTTAGTTAAAGTGAGGACAAGCTCGGCCAGGCAGAGGCCAGGCATGGGGACAGTTCAGGCCTTTTTTCCAGGAAGCAGCAGAGAGCCCTGAGACCATCCTGATTGGGGATGGGCATTTGCACATCCATGGTAAAGAGCTAGAGCCTACAAACTGGAAATTCTGAAACTGACATAAAGCGTCAGAAGAGTCATGAATGTAAGTAGGAAAGGACTGGATGGGGAGAAAAGAAATTGTCAGGGTAGGATGGATGAGTTCTGTGAGGTAGGAGCAGGCAGAAACAACAGGTCTGCCCAGGCAATCCTGTTTGTGGATTTTGGGAAAGAAGAAGAAGTGGGCTGTGCAGGGCTGGAGGCAGTAGTGGGAGTGAGATCAGCAGATGAAATGAGATTGGTGATTGGTGTGGACACAATAGCCTGGTGTTCCATGGTGAGATCATGACATTTTGTCAGTTTCAGAATTTGCAGTTCACAGGCTCCAGCACACTCCTCTTTACCATGGACATATTCTTTGGTTTTTTTGCACAGTACTTACTAAAATAATATCCTATAACTTCTCAAATCTAGAAACAAGTCATTCAGAATTATATTTTGAGTGTGTATGTGCGTGCACACAACTCCAAGACTGGCTACTTGTGATATTGCAGACAGTTAATGTTTTTCAATCCTTATGGCTGTTAATGGTAAACTTCTGGAGCTTTTCCAGCCATTACTTTAGTGGTCTGTGTCAAGTACAAGTGTCTCTAACATATCAGAGTAGGAGCAGAGATTGAAACAGACACAGACACAGACACCAGTCCCCACTCTCCACAATTTCTGCTCTAGTCACCAGTGCCTGTGATTCAAAGATGCTAAACCAGGATAAGTTGCCTGAACTACAGGTAAACAGAAAGAGAAAAAATTGCACTAAGTGAATCAGTAACACTGATTTACACTTACACAAGAATTACATTTGCTGACCTCTGTTTGTATAAAGTCAGGGCAGAAATATTCTAAGACCATGGATCACTCGTGTGTTTTCTAATGTTAAAAGACAAGCACTTTGGAAACACGAAAAATTCAGTATTTCAACAAATAGTACAATTTTCATTACTACTTAAAATGTTTTGTCACTACTTTATGTCTCACGTTATGTACACATTTTATTCTGGTTCACACACTTATTATTAAACATTCTAAGATTATTCAGAAATCCAGAAATGTCTTGGTCCTTAGCAATGCTGACGAGAGATACTAATATCCGTTATCTAGGATATGAAAAGCTTCACAAATTCAAGAGTAGTTGCCATAAAATTTCTCTATTTACACACCTTACACTGCATTTGTAGTCAACCAAATTTGTTAATAAAGGAAGAATTTTAGTATTTTTACTTCACTTATATTTGCTAAGTTGATTTAATCAATCCATTGTTAGCAAATCTTCATTTTGTTTAAATTTATACATGACAGCCTAATATTTTGACTCCAATATTCTCAGCAGCATAGAAATTATCATTTAGTCTTATGTTCTTTTGAAATTACTACGAAAACAAGATCATCAACCTGAAATATCAACTTTGTTTCTCTCTTCACAGATGCTGCCTAATGTTTCAATACTTCCAGTATTTAATTAGTGTGGCATGATGATGATGATGATGATCAGGGTGTGTAGTGTCAAGAGAAAAACAATAATTTAGGAATGGGTGAGTTTTAAAAGTCTTTACTTCCTCAAGCGGCTACAATTAATTACACAGCTATTTATAGGTTTGAGCAGGTACTAGGATCACACAAACATGTTCCTTAGAAACAGTACATACTGCTAAACACAGTAAATAAATTACTACATTTTACTAATAAAATATAACTGAGTATACAAACTTTTTTTTGAAGCAGCGAGAAAGTAACAAAGATTTGGTTGAGACACAGATAATTTTAAGTTGTATTTGCAGTTGATTTCACTGGAAATGGATAATATTTCTGAACACACACTTGAAATGAAAAAAAAAAATCTTTTCACAGGAAAAAGTAAAACAGAAAAAAAGACTTAAACGCAATAATAACAAAACAATGAACACCAAGAGGAATATAACAAGTACAGCACTTAACAGATGTTTTACTCACATTAATATAACCAATACTGTACACATCTGAAACAGGGTTACCTCAATGTCACTCTTGGTAGTAGGAGAGGAGAAAGCTGTCTTTTCAGTTAATGAGGAACAAGTAGTACCATTGAGTGGGTTTCTCACGGAACAAGAAACATACAAACCTGCTAGCTGACGAAGCATGTTGATGTAATTGAGAATGCAGACAGTTGGGAATACTTAACCTCAAACAGAATTAGTATTGCTTTAAACAGGATTTTAACATTAATTGAGTATTACTGAAATTACTTCAAAATTCAAAAAGACTGCTACTTCTTACAGAGTCAAATTGATCTTTTAAATGTTCACATTAATAGAGCCCCAAATATTACTACTGTCAGGTGAATCCTATAACAGGTACATGAATGTTTATTTTTCTGCTAAAACGCATTGTGCGTCCAATTCTTAAAGAGAAGGCATGACTTGGCCATAGGACAGTTAACATTCACACCGGTATTACAAATCCTTTGTGATTATCTGCTTGTGTTTATTGAGTTTCTGCCAATGTAGGAGACATCACATGGCCCTTCACAGAATGTGAGGAAAAGGGATACAAAATCAAAAGAAAGAGGAGAGCTTAAGATTTTCAGCTGTATAAAGAACTTCAACAAAAACAATTGTGGAGGGGATAAAGGAAGTGGGCAGGAGGTGGTGGTTAAGGAGGTACTTCTATGGGGTCAGGTCTAAGAAGGTGAAGGCATCGCACCAGTGACACAAAGGGACCGCAGCTGTATTGAAGCCAGGACTCAGACCCGACAGGTCAGGGTGGAGTCTGTACAGTCACATCAGGTTATGGAGTGAAGTAGGCAATGTATCAAGTAACTATTACGATAAATCAGGACCGTCATGGTTTATTTTTGAATGCAAAACTTCATCATCCAATCACACCAGTATGCTCAGATATAAAAATATTTTAATTATTGAGTAGTGTGGGTTTGGTGTGCATTTAAAGGCTGAAGTCATATAATTTTACATATTGTACAGTAATTTCCAATGTCAACAAGTTAACGTACACTTCAGAACCTTTATTTACATAAATCAATCATTAGCTAAGAAAGCATCAAACTCCAAACAGCAAGTTTGAGCATTTTGTATTACAACTGTACAAATCTAGAAACTTACTAACTAGAAAATCTGAAGAAAAACTGGGTAGATGCAATATTTATAACAATCACAAGTTGAGGTCTATAAAGACAGATCACTTGTCTGATAATAACTTCAGATATATTCTAAATTTTAAAAATTCACAGTTAAACATCTGTTAACTCCTAAGAATACTCTGCAGTATCATGTAATTGACAACAGTGAAGAACACCTAACAATCTTATTTCTGTAATGACACTAGTCATTATTGGCAAACCCAGTACATATTGAATCATCTAAAAACGTTAAAAACCGACATAAGCAAGTTATAAAGTTGCAAACTGTTCTGTACTTAAGCACATTCTGTTTATGACATACCATAATTCATTTTTAAGGAGTAGTTACAATAATAACTTGAAAAATTAAAAATATACACTAAGAATCAATAGAATCCCTACAGTGTGGAAACAGGCCCTTTGGCCCAACAAGTCCACACTGACCCATCCCCCTATAACCCACCTAATCCACACATCCCTGAACATTATGGGCAATTTAGCATGGCCAATCCACCTAGCCTGCACATCTTTGGACTGTGGGAGGAAACCAGAGCACCCGTAGGAAACCCATGCAGACACCAGGAGAATGACAAACTCCACACAGACAGTCGCCCGAGGGTGAAACTGAATCTGGGTCCTTAGTCAACAAGGTGCAGGGCTGGATGAACACAGCAGGCCAAGCAGCATCATAGGAGCAGAGAGGCTGACGTTTCGGGCCTAGACCCTTCATCAGAAAAGGGGGAAGGGAAGGGGGTTTTGAAATAAATAGGGAGAGAGTGGGAGGCGGATAGAAGAGGGATAGAGGAGAGGATAGGTGGAGAAGAAACAAACAGGTCGAAGAGGCGGGGATGGGGCCAGGAAAGGTGAGTGTAGGTAGGGAGTTAGGAAGGGGATAGGTCAGTCCAGGGAGGACGGACAGGTCAAGGGGGCGGGATGAGGTTGGTCGGTAGGAGATGGAGGTGCGGCTTGAGGTGGGAGGAGGGGATAGGTGGGAGGAAGAACAGGTTAGGGAGGCAGGGACGAGTTGGACTGGTTTTGGGATGCGGTGGGGGGAGGGGAGATTTTGAAACTTGTGAAATCCACATTGATACCATTGGGCTGCAGGGTTCCCAAGCGGAATATGAGTTGCTGTTCCTGCAACCTTCGGGTGGCATCGTTGTGGCACTGCAGGAGGCCCAGGATGGACATGTCGTCTGAGGAATGGGAGGGGGAGTTGAAATGGTTCGCGACTGGGAGGTGCAGTTGTTTGTTGCGAACCGAGCGTAGGTGTTCTGCAAAGCGGTCCCCGAGTCTCCGCTTGGTTTCCCCGATGTAGAGGAAGCCACACTGGGTACAGCGGATGCAGTATACCACATTGGCAGATGTGCAGGTGAACATCTGCTTGATGTGGAAAGTCTTCTTGGGGCCTGGGATGGGGGTGAGGGAGGAGGTATGGGGGCAGGTGTAGCACTTCCTGCGGTTGCAGGGAAAAGTGCCGGGTGTGGTGGAGCTGGAGGGGAGTGTGGAGCGGACAAGGGAGTCACGGAGAGAGTTGTCCCTCCGGAAAGCAGATAAGGGTGGGGAGGGAAAGATGTCTTTGGTGGTGGGGTCGGATTGCAGATGGCGGAAGTGTCGGAGGATGATGCGTTGGATCCGGAGGTTGGTGGGGTGGTACGTGAGGACGAGGGGGATTCTTTTTTGGTTTTTATTGCGTGGACGGGGTGTGAGGGATGAGGTGCGGGAGATGTGGGAGACACGGTTGAGGGCGTTCTCGACCACCGAGGAGGGGAAGTTACGGTCCTTGAAAAACGAGGACAACTGAGATGTACGGGAGTGGAATGCCTCATCCTGGGAGCAGATGCGGCGGAGGCGAAGGAATTGGGAATAGGGGATAGCATTTTTGCAGGAAGGTGGGTGGGAGGAGGAGTATTCTAGGTAGCTGTGGGAGTCGGTGGGCTTGAAATGAATATCGGTTTCGAGGTGGTTGCCCGATATGGAGACAGAGAGGTCCAGGAAGGGGAGAGAGGTGTTAGAGATGGTCCAGGTAAA
>NC_063364.1:19018798-19020608 GCF_021869965.1 Rhincodon typus | reverse complement strand
GGGGCTTGGGGGTTGAGGTGGAGGAAGGAGGATAGAAGTCGGGGTACAGTGGCGAAGAGGTTGGGGAATAGAGGTGGGGAGGGAACAGAGGTGTGAAAATGGCAGTGGGGAGGAGGAGAGGTGTGGAGGTAGTGTGGGGGAAAATGGAGTCTGGAAGGGTGGTGGAAAAAGGTGAAATCATTCTGCCTCTTGCACATCATCTACATCTTATAGACATGGTTCTATATATTTCAATAATTGTTAGTTGAAAGACTCCTCCGTACTCAGGAGATACAGGCCAGCATTTCAGTTGAATGCAGTCCTACGACATCAGGTAGCGATTTTCCCATTGCAGGTTCGTAGTCAGCCCTTTGGCTCACACAGTTCTCCTCAGAAAACAAACAGGCGTTATTTGCTTCCACTTAAGTTCACATCCCGTGAAAGGATAAAAATCTTCTTAAACTCTCATAGCTTCGCCAGCATTCACAGCGTCATTTCAATGCACCAGCCCCGGAATTTTAGTACATCAAACAGGAAAGTTAGAGTTGGATTTTATTTTTCATACACACCTAAAACATGTAAACTATGGCTTAGATGAAAATCACAATATACAGTCACACTTTGACAATCAATGAAAATTATCATACAGCGCCTAGCACCTTAGTCTGGTTTCAGTAGGGATCATATTTCAGGAAATTGTTCTTGGGGTTTGGCAGTGACGGAATTAACATATCTTTACTCCATGTAGTATATATATGGAATAATAGACTGAAGGATAAAACATGGTATTTTTCTCCTAATTATAATTTTTGTTCCAACTCATAGCCCTCAATCTGTGATCAACTCAAGTTTCAGTTACTCACGTTTGTAACAAATGGCATTATTCCGAGGTGTACTTAGCAGTGAATTTTCAAACTTACTGACATCTGCAGGGAAAGTTCAAACGAAAGCAACAGGTCTTCACTACAAAGACTATCGTTGTGAAAGGGGAGAAAAACTGGGTTGGACACAACTGTGGTCAAAACTTTGCAGTGGCAATACTTCCCGCAGTAACAGCTTCCCTTTAAATGGCTGTCATGATGCAAGATCAGTAGGAATACAATTACTCCCATGCTCAGTTCAGTTACTAAACTAGATCATTTTCATCGAGGCTCGTCCAGGCGATTATTTTCTGCTGACATGTCTGACACGTAGCCGTCATTTACACGTATTTTAAAGTATCTCCACCTCTGAAGTACTCAAAAAGTAAAGAAAACAAACTAGCCTAGAGAAGTTTCTTGTCCATTAAATCCAATTCATAAGGGACCCTTAGCAAGTCAGATGACTAAAGTGGAAGCGTTTTGGAATTTTATCCGTCTTTCTCAGGCTCGATGTTCAACAGGATTACATTTATTAACAAAACACACACCATTTTTGTCGAGAAATTGTTGTGGAAAATGTTCCTCACCTCGGTCGGACTTCATTGTCGGCGATGCAGTCACCCGGGTGATCGCCCCTTTCCTCTCGGATCCTCTCACAGCCTCGGGCGAAGGGGGGTGATAATGGAGGATGGGGGGGAATAACTGACGAGACACCCCCCCCCCCCTTTCTCCTCACTCCCTCACCGCGGAGATGTCATCCAGGGCCTCCTCTCCACCCCCCTCCCCAACGCCGTTGAGGAATCCAAAAGCAGTCGGCTTTGATCCGCGATATTCTTCTCACGAGGGGGCCCAGTTTGCGGTTACGAGATTGCGACCGGCCGGCAGGCAGCCCCCCGACACCCGCCCGTGTCTGTCCGCCTAGCCCAGCCTCTGTCACCCCACTGCCGCCTCCATGTTGTCAAAACACAAGC
>NC_063364.1:19002947-19018298 GCF_021869965.1 Rhincodon typus | reverse complement strand
GATAGTAGGAACTGCAGATGCTCGAGCATCTGCAGTTCCTACTATCTTTATCCTATTCATCTCTCTTTGTAAGTTCTCCCATTTTTCATCCATTGTTTTATCAATTAACTGCTCCAGTTCAACATTTAGACCCCTAAAATCTGCCCATTTCCAGTCTATGATCTTAATTATTAACTAATTTTTGTCATTTTCCAATTTAATATTTAATCTTATATTATGATTGCTATTTCTCAAATGCTCCTTCTGGGTTCTCCACTGGCCTACCTCATTTCCTATGACCAGATCCAGCACAACTCCCTGCCCGGTAGGACTGGAAATGTACTGTTCCAGAAAGTTCTCCTGCACATGTTGCAAGAATTTTCTCCCCTTCTGTGCCCCACACTCTCTACCTTTATGGCCGTCTACTCTGTGGTAATTGAAATCACCACCAATCACAACCCTACTTGTCCTGCAGATTTCCATAATCTGCCTTCTACTTTGCTGCCACTGTTTGGAGGTCTCTAATAACTACCCACTGAGTTCACTGCTCCGTTGCTGTTTCTCACCATCAACCATATAGATTATAATTCAGGAACTACATCTCGTTCAAGGGCAATGATACTGTCTCTGTCCAGGTCTGCTACATCTCCTCCCTTTTTACCCACCCTGTTTTTACAAAAAGTTTCATAATCTGAGCATGTTAGTCCTTTTTTGGCCGGAACCACGTTTCTGTCAATGCTTCTAGTTCCCCAATTTTGTTTGTGATAGTCCATGTATTTACGTACATACAATTTAACCCTGCCCTTATCTCTTTCTTGACCATTGGAAGGCGACCATTTCTTAGTTCACTGTCAACAATTAAACCTTCCATCTTTTTCCCCATTTCCATTCTCCTTTCTTTTTCCATCTCTGGTATTTCCAAGACTTGTCCCATTAGTCAACCCACCCCCTACCTTACAAGTACAGCTTAACCTTCTTTTTATTCATCTTCTCATTTCCTCTTCTAGAAATTAGACTGACTGGGCATCCACTATAAAGGGGAAAGCAGTATCCTAAAATGAAATGTAGAATGGAATCATAGAATCCTTACGTGTGGAAACAGGCCATTTTGCTCGCAGAGTCCACACCAGACCCTCCCTCCTACCCTAAGACATGGTCATGTTGCAACGTTATCAGTGTTTACTTATGGAGAACTGGTATTGTCTTCCAGAACGTAAGACAAGGGGTCTCCAAGACCAAATCAATATTCATAGAGACCTCCTGAGAGCATATCAGTATTTCCTCCAAATAATTGTTTGAAAAGCATAGGATTTGTCTGCAACTAAAGTACGTTCCCCTTTTTATATGTAAAGTTGAAACAGCATCTCACACTGATTGGGTCTCAAGGGAATACATCTTTTTACTATGGGGGAAAACTAGGACTTATTGTGAAAAGGCTTTTGCGATGAGCTTAGGCAGCAACTTTTGATTATAAAGTGACCTTTTTACTATACTGTTGTCATTGCACCACAAGGACAAAGAAACACAGAAGCTTTGTGTTTAGCCCATGTTTTTAAATGAAATGACCTATAAAAGCTTTCTCTAATCTTTGCTTCTAATTACTGGCTGAACTTCTTTAAACAGTGCTCTAGAATTCAGCCAATTACCACATATGCTAAATCATTTCATTGGGATGTGGATGTTTCATGTATAGTACAAGTAGGATAAGGACTTTCTTCTGTCCTTTCTCCGAAGCAATCTCTCCTGAAGTTGAGATAGTAGGAACTGCAGATGCTGGAGAATCCGAGACAACAAGGTGCAGGGCTGGATGAACACAGCAGGCCAAGCAGCATCATAGGAGCAGAGAGGCTGACGTTATTTTCTTCACTGCAAGCCTGTTTTTCCCCTTTCTCATTTCCAATTTGAAACCACTATGCAACCTCTGACACAACTACCTCCCCCAAACCATCAATCCCATAGTTTATCACCCCAAAGCTACCTTTTGATCACTACACGCAGACAATCTTTGATAACTTTGTAGTTTCACACTCTCGTGACGTCTTTCTGTTTGTAATTCCCTTGGCAGCTTTCTAAACTGTCTTCATTCTTTTTAGGACTTTTCACACCTATAGTATAGCCCCTTCTCTTCAACCATAAAAATTCATCTTTGACGCTGCTAATGAACTTTATCACTGAAGTCCTATTAGCAAATGATTCATGATTTGTTCTTTCCTGCTATTTCATCAGCATATTCCTTCTCCTGTACTCAGTTTCTCTTGCTGTTAATATTTGACAACTTCTGTGCTGTTGTTTTTGCTGTCCCCACAAGGTCGTGGTGCATGTATCCCAGGATTGCTCTTGTCCCCTCCTTTTCATAATTCATATTCCAACTGTGACATCTAAACAGGCAATCGGGTTTCATATGTATACACAGTCAAAGAGATATATAGCATGGAAACAGACCCTTTAACCTTCTACTTTTACTTCCAAGGCTTTGCTTGAATCTGCAATTATTTGCATGACATCAAGTTTTGGATGAGTCAAAACTTTTTTATAGGCAAAATTGAAACTGACCTTTTTGATTTCTTTTAAGTGCTTGTGCCTGGAATTCCATTAATCCCCTTGAGCTCACTTCAGGCTAAAAATGATGAAGCAAAAACTTCTTTTGCTTCTTTCCATTTATTCTCTGTTTAAAAGCCTTTTGTAACACTCGGTGTTCACTCCTCCTCCCCCTCCATGCACCAAATTTTATCAATTTTTAATCAAAGTCTTTCTATCTCAAAGTTCAGTATACTTTCTAAATTGACATCTATATTTCCACAAACTATAAATAAGTCAGAATGTTCTGTTGTTCTCCAAAATGTTCACTTCCATACAATGTTATCAGGCACTTATGAATGTGCTGTTGGTGTCTTTGTGCCAACCCCTCACTGTCTCAATGATTGCTTCCACCCCTGTGTCCATCCTTGTGCACCTCTCCACTTCATTCCACTATTTGGAATTTGTCTTACAGCTGTGCAAAACTGCCTCTGCAAATCCTGCACCACTAAAATCTAGGCTTTTTATTTAACCTGTTCTACTGGTTTTGAGACTTGGATGCAATTTAGCTTTTACTATTTTTTTCTTCATATCAAAGTGGATGCAAAGAGAGGGTTATTTAATTGAAAAACCTGGGCTAGATTAAGCCTAGTGTTGGAGAGATCATGGAGCCTGAAGTCTGAAAATTGTTTTTGTGTCTCCCAACTCCTCCTCTTCCGGCTATAACTGAGATGTGGAGGTGGCGGTGTTGGACTAACCTGGGCCTCTAACTGAGGTAAGCAGGAACTTGAAATATAACAAGGCTGTCACTATTCACCTTTTGAATTAGGGCGCGACTGTCCAAATTTCTAGATTGTTGACAAGTCTGGCTGCGTCATCAAAGCTACATCTTGGATCCAAGTACCTGCCTGAAGACTCTTCATGATTGGGCACTCTGCAACTGACCTTGCCCCCACGCCTCTGCTTGGAGAAATTTCTTTCCTTTCCTTGTTGTATGATATTTAGTAAAGCTTTAATACCCTATGCTGAAGTCTTGAGTATTGTGTTATTGTTAAGTTTTGGCTGAGAAAATATCAAACTCACTTCCTAATAAGTTCTGAAATTATTTCTTCTTGCAAATTTCTGTAATTCAAAAACTTATTTTGCTGAATCTGCAAGTTTGGGAAGGGAAGAGTGGATATTCTCTTCAATCTCTTTCACAATACTCCTGCAGTATTCTATTTCTGTTTGAGTCATAGGACACTGTATCAAAAATATTATTCCATGTGTTCTAGTATTGTTCATAATGAACTAGAAGTATACTCATCTAACAATAGAATGTACTTGTCATTGGTTATATTCTGGACTAACATGGTAACACGCTAGTCTGTGAACAACTCCAGTAAACGACAAAGATAGAACTACTATTTATATAGCATCTTCCATGATCTCCCAATGTCCTAGAGCATTTAACTTCCAAAGTACTTTCATTAACTGTTTACATAAATTTGAAAGCCATTTTGCAGTCTGCAACTCCTCAAACAGCAAGGAGATAAGTGACCAGATAATCTGCAAAGTATTGATAAAGGGGAAAATTGTTGGTGGAAATAGAAGGCTTTCTCCCTTGCTGTTCCCTGATTAATACCATAAGGTTCATTATAGCTACCTGAGAAGCAAGTGGGGTCCCCAGCAGTGCCCCTGTCTTCAATACTCATTTAGTTATGTAATTAAATGTCTGCAGTGGAACTTAAAACCATGATCTTCTGGCAGAGTGATAGAAATAGCATGACTGAGCTAAGGCTTGCAACTAGTTCAGTAAGCTGTGACCGTGCAACTGCAACAGTTCTAATACACTCATGAATTGCTCGTGAGGTGTATAATTGGTTTGTTTGGAACAATTTAAACAGCTTTGCATTTTCCATTTTTATTAGACATTTCTTGGTTTAAAAAAATGAACTATCTAAATAGCCTTGTGTTTGACACAACTCAAGTACTCATGTAACTACTGAAGTTTATGATTCGTAGAACTGTACAAACCAATAATTTCCACCTATTTTTATGTAGCTTTTCTCTGGAATTCATTATAACTGGGCCTAACACACTGTTATAAAAGTATCCTCATTCTTTATCATTTTGTAGATGTACTTGCTCACAAGGTGGCAACAAGTATTTGTAATCGAACCAAACCTTCGGGGTCAGGGGAAAATTTATGGAATAAAATTGAATGATGCACAATCTTTAATGTTCTGGTTCACATGCTACGTGCACTCCAAAGTGCTGTAAGGCTGTAATCATCATTGTTTTCCTTCTAATACAGGGAATACTGAGTATAAGTCTTGTCCACATATAAATTGCATAAGCATTCAATAAATTTATGTATGAAGTGGACAAAAGACAATACTCCGTACAACAAATTCATACTAGCTTGGCCTAAAAGATCAGAGTACAAGGTATCATGTACTTTATATATTGAAAAAAATGTTTCAGTAAATGTTGAGATTAGAAATTGTGGAGGAATAGAAGGGTGTCCAGATAAACAAACGACTAAAATCCAGTGCATAAGTACAAAACTAATCAGAAAGGCTTGTGAAATGTTGACTTTTATCTCAAGGATTGGGATACAAAGGAGGATGCTATACTTGAGATGAGCCCTGATCAGGCACTCTCTAGAGTACAGTGTTTGATTCTGAGCACCGCATCTTAAAGGAGGGATGTTGGCCTTAAAGGGATGGGGGTGACAGAGGAGATTTTGTAAAGGGTTAAATTATGAGGATGGTAAAAACCGAAAGAACTTAGGATGCTGTAAATCAGGAACAGGAACAAAAACAAAGTTGGTGGAAAAGCTCGGCAGGTCTGGCAGCATCTGTGAAGGAAAGTCAGTTAACTTTTCGGGTCTGGTGACCCTTCCTCAGAACTGCCCCTTCCAGCAACTTTATTTTTGTTCCAAATTATGAGGACAAGTTGCATAAATTTATAATGTGTTCTCATAGTAGTGGAATGTAATCTCAACACTGGAGCTGGGTTATATTTTCATAAAGGTTGGTTGAAAACTGTTGTTCTGTCCTTTAGAAGACCTGAATGCTGGGTTTTCAAAACTGATATTGACTAATTTTTTTTATTTTCAGGCATTTAGTGTTACGGTTCGAAGGCAAGCAAACAGATTTGATGTCCATATCAGCCATGGTCTAATTAAATAATGGAACAAGCTTGAGTGGCTGAATTATGTGATTCCAACTGAACCAAATTAGCAGCTTTGCTCTATTTCTACTGTCAAAAATAACAACAACAATTTTAACAAACTTGCAGTGCTCCTTTTTCACATTTGGGAGGCTGGAAGGAATATGATGCAGCTTTTTACTCTAGAAGATGTTTACATGCTTTAACTGCGCAAAGAACACTGATTCATTTTTGATTCATCTATCATGGTAGTAGAGCTACAGCATTTCATCAGAAGCATTTAAATTGTTTCTCCTCCTGTGCTGAAGTTTTTTATTTGACTGTTCATTAGATTTCCAAACCCTCCCTTATCTCTCTATCAGTCTTCTATGAATGTTAAACTTTCTTATCATTAAACTGTTTTTTTCTTTGGAATATCAACTTATGTATCACTTAATATTCTGACAATTCTAATCTAGCATACTTGTACAGTTGGTTCTGTTATATCGCCATAGTTGCGTTCCTGCGCAACATCACATTATAGAAAATTGCATTATAAAAATAACGGAGCCTATGGGAAAATGGGGTTGGGGCAGACCACTCAAAAGCCTATCACAAAGGATAGCACAGTTTGAATAAATACTTAATTCATGTCTAATGATGGCATAAAAGTAAATTTAAACACCTTACCTTGAAAAATGACTTGATGGCGGAAGAAGTTTTGAGGTTATTGCAGGGACTGAAGGTCACTATCATAATCATCATCACCTTCATGTGCAGCTGTGGTTGCAGGGTTAAGGCGAAAAATAGTTAATCCAGAAGTGGATGCGTGTGGTTCATTGTCTTTTGACTAGTTCTTGGGAGTTGGCTTAAAAAAGACATCCAGTTTTTGCTGCTTTGCCCTTTTTCTTCTTTCATGAAGAAGCTGTTTATAGGGTGCCAAATAAAATCTTATTCCACGAATTGCTACTGTGCTGCGTTTTGCATTGTAATCATTGTCCTCTAAGAGCTGCAACTGCTTCTCAATTTCTCTCAGGATAGAAGACAAAACAGAAGTGGAAAGCTCTCGTGGTGCCATATTCTGGACTTCATCTTCTTTATCTCCAGCTTCCACTTCCCCCTCAGCTATACTTTGTTGTAGATCAGCTGTAGAGAGGTCTTCACAGTGGGATTCAAGCAGCTCTTCAACATCCTCACTCTCCACTTGTTTAAATGTAACTTGCCTTGCAAGATGAGTACAATATCCTTTGATTCTTGGGAGCTCCTCTGACAGATCAAAGCCTTTAAAAATCTGGGAGAAGGTTCCTCCAAACTGCATGCAAGCAGTCCTTACTGCCATCACCCCAGGCCTTCACGATTAATGTCAATTGCATTCTTGATGTTAAAGCTCTTTTAAACAATCATGTGATGCCAGCGCTGAGACTATTTTGGCGCTAACATCGCGCATGCTGAGGACCAAGCCAACGGAACGATCAGAGTGATGTCGACACATACTCCTCCATGCACTGATGGAATCACATTATTGCCAACACAAGTTCACGTATTAGAAATAGCGTTCCCCTATTCGTCAATCGGATTATAGCCAATTCGTGTTGCTGGAACACACATTATAGCAGAACTGACTAAATTGTTTGCATTGAATTTGTACAATTTGTTAAATTTGGACAACATAACTTTCTGTACTTTTATGATCCCAGCTGCTATTATTATTGAACAAGTCAGATTCCAGACTGAAGTATAACTTGAAAAATCATTTTTTGGTTACTTTGACAAGATGGTCTTTAATTGAAACACAAGTAGGTAATATTGCAGATCTGGTTTTAACAATAAAAGAGAAGTTTATCACACAACAGAAGATAAAATTGAATAAGCGAAGCTATTTATATATAACGTTTATAAAGATTGCAAAATGCACAGTTAAATTACAATATTCCATCTATCCCAACAGCATCCTTTTACTGTACTGAAAACGTTGTTTTTCTTCCATTACAAATGACTGTCTGCTCAACTTGCTTGGTAACTTTACACCCTTTATACCCTATACCTATGCAAGAATGAGACAATCAGATTGAGAATTCTCACGTTTTGCAAACTAGGCAGGGCAAAAACACTTTTTATAAAAGAGAATGGAGTAAAAGAAGAACAGAGTAAAGATAGGGACATCTGAAAAGGATTGAATTGGAAGCTGATTTTTCAGCTTTTAAAGAATAATTTTTAATGTTTAGTATTTTTAATTGTAAATGTGGGTAATGACACTACAGACATCTAAAAGGTAAGTTTTCCAGTTGTAACTATGACTGGATACATCCTTAAAAACTCAATAACCCCTGAAGTCATAATGTTTTCATAGGGGGAAGTGATGGCTGTTAATCCAGAGACCCAGGTAATGTTCTGGGGACCTGGATTCAAATCTTGCAACAGCAGATGGTGGAATTTGATTTCAGTTTTAAAAAACTGGATTCAAGAGTTTAATGATGACCATTCAACTCCTTTGTCAGGAAAAACCCATCTGATTCACTAATGTCCTTTAGGGAAGGAAACTGCTCCTGACCTACATATCACTCCAGACCCACAGCTATGTAATTGACTCTTAACTACCCTCTGGACCGTTGGGGATTGACAATAAATGCTGCCCTAGCCGGTGATGCCCTTATCCCATGAATGAATAAAAAAAAATTTCAGTGGCTGTACAGCGAAAACTGTGTCACAGGTTGAATTTTGTGTCAAATCACTGCTTTCAGTATGATTTTACCTGTGAAGACTTCAACAGTGGATCCTGTGAAGGACCAAGATAGTCTTAACAGCAGCTTCCATGTTTTCACATTTAACAGTGCATCTATAAACTGCTGTCATTACTGAGTGATAACTAAGTTTTGTGTTTATTACAACCAGAAAATATGGGCCAATGTTTTCAAACAGAAGTCCAAAAATGTAAAATATTAACTCCGTTTGCACATGAGATTGAATTCAAGTGCATATTTTCACTTGTTCCAGGCTGTTCCATTTCTAACTACAGTTTGTAAGTTTAAAGTCTGCACTGTTAATTTTAGCACAGTAAGTTCAAAGAATGAACCATTTACCTGTAAAACCTTCAAAATCTGTCCAGTTTCATTTGAAACCAATTCAGCCATATTGATTAAAAATAAAATTAAAGGAGCTCTTGTGGCACAGCGGCTAGTGTTCTTGCCTCTGGGCCAGAAGGCCTGGGTTCAAGTCCTACCTGCTTCAGCGATATGTAATAACATACCTGAACAAATTGATTAGAAATATCTAAAATCTAGCTTAAGAAACCCAGTCAGCACAGAATCATGAAAATCGCAATTTAGTATCTAAATAAGCAGTTTTTTTAAAATTCACTTGTGGTGCAGGAGTTGCTGGCTGGGCAGCATTTATTGCCATCTTCAGTTTTTTGTCTCTCTGAAGGTGGAGATGAGCTGCTTCCTTAAACTGCTGCAGCCCATGTGCTGTAGGTAAACGCGTAATGCCATTAGGGAAGGAATTCCAGGATTTTGACCCAGTAGTGATGAAGGAATGGCAATATACTTCCAAGTCAGAATGGTTAGTGGTTTGGAGGGGAACTTGCAGTTGGTGGTGTTTCCATGTATCTGCTACCCATGTCCTTCTAAATGGAAATCATTTTGGTTTGGGAAGGTTCTCTCTAAGGATCTTTGGTGAATTTCTATGGTGCATCTTGTAGATAGTAGTATCAATGTGTACTGAGCGTCGATGGTGGAGGGAGTGAATGCTTATGGATTTGGTGCCAATCAAGCGGGCTGATTTGTCCTGGATGGCATCAAGCTTCTTAAGTGTTGTTGGAGCTGCACCCATTTAGGCCAGTGGGGATTATTTCATCAAGCCCTGACTTGTGCCTTGTAGATGGTGAACAGGCTTTGGAGTCAGAAGGGGAAGTTGTAGACTTGCCGAGTCAGTGTGTTTGCTTGCAGACATTTCGTCACCCTGCTAGGTAACATCATCAGCGCGCCTCCAGTGAAGCATTGGTATTCTGTCCCGTTTGTTATTTATATGCCTCGGTTTGCTGGGGTGGTTGGCATTACTTCCTGTTCTGTTTTTCAGTGGTTTGTATATCGGGTCCAGTTTGGTGTGTTTGTTGGAGTTCCAGTTGGAATGCCAGGCCTCCAGGAATTCCCTGGCATGTCTCTGTTTGGCTTATGCTATTATGGATATGTTGTCCCAGTCATTCGTGTCTTTCTTTGTCCATTTGTATTGAGACCTGTGAGAATTGATTGTGTCTCTTGATGGCTAATTGGTGTTTGTGTATCCTTTATTGTCAGTTTTTTTCCAGTTTGGCATATGTAATGTTTTTCACAGTCCTTGCATGGTTTTTTTATGGTATTTACGTTAGTTTTATGGTTGTGGGTATGGGATCCTTCATGTTCTTCAGTAGCTGTTGGTTTGTGGGTTACCCTGATACCTAGGGGTCTGAGTAGTCTTGTGGTCATCTCTGATATGTCTCTGATGTACGGTAGGGTGACTAGTGTGTCATCTTGTTGTGGTCTGTCATGGAGGTAATGGTGGATTGTGCTTTTTTAGGTTCCTTTTAAAAACTGTGTATAAGTACTCCTGGTTTGCTTTGTGCAATTCCGGATTGCTGCAGTGTGTTATGGCCTGTTTGAATAATGTCCCGATGCAGCTCTGTTTATGGGTGTTGGGGTGGTTACTGGAATAATTAAATATCTGGTCCATATGTATGGTCTTCCTGTATACACTAGTCTGGAGATCCCCGTTGTTCTTCCGTTCCACCATTAACCCTAGGAAGGGTAGTTGGTTATTGTTTTCTTCCTCTTTTGTGAATTTTATTCCGGTGAGGATGTTCTTGGTGTTGATGGGTTTCTTCTAGACTTGTGCGTTTGATAATCACAAAGGTGTCATCTGCACTGCGGACCCAGAGTTTGGGTTGTATAGTGGGGAGTGCTGTTTGTTCTAACCTTTGCATAACCGCTTCTGCAATCAGTCCTGATATTGGGGATCCCATTGGTGTTCTGTTGTTTTGTTTGAATATACGGTCATTGAAGGTGAAGTGGGTTGTGATGCACAGATCCAGCAGTTTCAGGGTGCTATCCTTGTTGATGTTGTTGGTGTCGTGGAGTTCTTGCCTTCCTGATTCGTCCAGTAGTGTGGCAATTGTCTCTTTGGCTAGGTCGATGTTTATGGATGTAAATAGTGCTGTTACATCGAAGGATGTCATTATCTCGTCCTCTTCTATTCTGGTGTCCTTTGAGGAATTCTTGGGAGGAGTGGATGGAGTGGGTAGTGTTGTCAACTCAGTATTTCAGTTTCAGTTGTCGTTCTTTGGCTAGTCTATATGTTGGTGAGCCTGATAGTCAGAAGGGGAGTTACTGATTGTGGTATTTCTGACCTGCTCTTGTAGCTACTATACTTGTATGGACAGTCTAGTTGAGTTTCTGGTCAATGGTAACCCCCAGGATGTTGATTATAGGGAATTTAGTGATGGTAATGCCATTGAATATCAAGGGGCATTAATTAGATTTGTCTGTTATTGGAGATGGTTATTGCCTGGTATCTGTGTGTCACGAATGTTACTTGCCACATTTCAGCCTAAGCCTGGATATTGGCTAAATCTTGTTGCAGTTGGGCATGGACTACTTCACTATCTGAGGAGCCATGAATGGTGCTGAATATTGTGCGGTCATTGGTCGCCATCCCACTTCTGACCTTTATGATGAGGTTAATGATGAAATAGCTGAAGATTGCTAGGCTAGGGCACTACCCTGAGGAGCTTTTTTTTTCTCCATTCTTTTGTGGAATGTGGGCATCGTTGGCTGACCAGCATTTCTTGCCCATCCCCGTTGCCCCTGAGAAGGTGGTGGTGAGCTGCCTTCTTGAACCGCTGCAGTCCTCCTGCTGTGGGTTGACACACAATGCTATTAGGGAGGAAATTCCAGGATTATGACCCAGCGACAGTGAAGGAACGGTGATATATTGCCAAGTCAGGATGGTGAGTGGCTTGGAGATGGTGGTGTTCCTATATGTCTGATGCCCTTGTCCTTCTAGATGCTATCAAGCGGCACCTGCTCAGAAATAACCTGCTCAGTGATGCCCAGTTTGAGTTCCGCCAGGGCCGCTCAGCTCCTGACCTCATTACAACCTTGGTTCAAACATGGACAAAAGAGCTGAATTCCAGAGGTGAGGTGAGAGTGACAACCCTTGATATCAAGGCTGCATTGAACCGAGTGTGGCAACAAGGAGCCCTAGCAAAACTGGAATCAATGGGTATCGGGGGCAAACTCTCCAATGGTTGGAGTCATACCTGACACATAGAGAGATGGTCGTGGTCGTTGGAGGTCAATCATATCAGCTTCAGGACATCTCTGCAGGAGTTCCTCAGGGTAGTGTCCTAGGCCCAACCATCTTCAACTGCTTCATCAATGACCTTCCCCTTATCATAAGTCAGAAGTGGGGACGTTCACCGATGATTGCACAATGTTCAGCACCATTCGTGACTCCTCAGATACTGAAGCAGTCAGTGTTCAGATTCAAAAAGATCTGGACAATATCCAGGTTTGGGCTGACAAGTGGCAAGTGGCATTTGCCCCCACCCACAACTCTTTCTTCAATATATCGATGATATCATCGGTGCTGCTTTGCACTCTCGTCTGGAATTGGAAAAGTTCATTGCTTTTTGCCTCCAGTTTCCACCATGCCCTCACTTTCACCTGGTCTATCTCTGATTCCTCCCTTCCCTTCCTCGACATTTCTGTTTCCATTTCTGAGGATAGACTGGCCACTAATATCCACTATAATCCCACTGACTCCCACAGCTACCTGGACTATACATCCTCACACCCTGCTTCCTGTAAAGACTCCAAACCATTCTCTCAGTTCCTCCATCTCAGTCGTATATGTTCAGATGAGGCCAACTTCGACAAGGGAGCCTCTGAAATGCCCACCTTCTTTCCTTCTTTCTCAACCAAGGATTCCCCAGCACTGTTGTCGATAGGGCCCTCAATCAGGTCCGACCCATCTCCTGCTCTTCTGCCTTCGCTCTTTCTGTTCCTTCCTGCAACAGCGATAGGGTTCCCCCTGTCCTTACCTACCATCCCACCTGCATCCACATCCAGAAGATCATCCGACGCCATTTCTGTCACCTCCAGCGAGATGGCACCACCAGACACAGATTCCCCTCCCTTTCCTTGTCCACCTTCCGCAGGGACCATTCCCTCCAGGACACCATGGTCCACACTTCCTTCACCCCCAACACCACCTCGCCCCCACCCCACTCCCCCACCCCACAGCCCTACGGCACCTTCCTCTGTAACTGGCGAAGGTGCAACACCTGTCCATTTACCTCCTCCCTCCCCAGTATCCAAGGGCCCAAACATACCTTTCAGGTGAAGCAGCACTTCACCTGCACTTCCCAGAATCGAGTCTACAGCATTCGCTGTTCACAATGTGGTCATCTCTACATTGGGGAAACGAAGTGTAGACTGGATGACCACTTTGCAGAACATCTATGTTCTACTCGCAAAAAAGACCGAGCTTCCAGTTTCCTGCTATTTTAGCACACCACCCTGTTCCCTGGCCAACATCTCTGTCTCAGGCCTGCAACAGTGTTCCAGCGAAGCTCAACGCAAGCTGGAAGAACAACACCTCATTTTCCGCTTGGGGACCCTGCAGCCCTCCGGACTCAATATCAAGTTCAATAATTTTAGGGCCTAAACTCTCCCATATCCCAGCCCCCAACCCCACACACCAGGCCTTATTATCACACAGCCTGCCATTACACACCCCCTGTTGTTAGTCACTAACAGTCCCATTAACAACTATTCGCCCTCCCAGCCAAATCGTTATCAACTCCTTTGTCTGTCTAACTGTTCTTCTCTCTCATTGGGCTCTATCCTATTGTTTACTCCCTACCAGACCCACCCTCCCTATTTTCTGCATATAAACTGACGGTTTCCTAGCCTCGATCAGTTCTGAGGAAGGGTCACCAGACCCAAGACGTTAACTCTGATTTTTTTCATCACAGATGCTGCCAGACCTGCTGAGCTTTTCCAGCAACTTCTGTTTTTGTTCCTGATTTGCAGCATCCGCAGTTCTTTTGGCTTTTATTGGATAAATATAAGTTCGACCATGGATCCTGCCCCGATGATTAATGGCAGAGTTTATACATTGTATTCAATTGCATTGAATTAATAATAACTTGCCAGTGTCTGACATACCAGGATTATCTGTGTCAGTTTGCACCCTTTCAGCAATTGCTGGAAAAGAGAGGATGTCACGTTGTTTTGAGTTTAAATTGAGGTCAATGACACAATCATTTGAGAAGCTTCATTTACGTGATTTTTGTCAATATGTAACTTGAAAAGCTTACGTTGTGTTTTATGCTCAGTATTTAACAGAGATTCTGCAGGGTGTCTAAAGTACAGAGCTTAAATCATGATTATTGTAGTCACAAGTAAGTTTTGTACCTATTTTTCTAATCAATCTATTCAGAGATGTTATAACACACCTATAAAGCAGGTGGGACTAAGTTTTGTATCCTATATATGCTTTTGAAAACCTAGCCAGATTTTTGTGGAAACTGAAATGCCATCCATAGTAAAATAGAGTTTGATGGAAGGGCACACCAAGTTACTTAACATTTGAAAAAGAGAGGTTGATACTGTACTTAGTTTGACCCTGCAACTTCTGAAACAATGTATTGTAGTTATCAGTCATGGCAAGGTTGGTCTAGGCCCGAAACGTCAGCCCCTCTGCTCCTATGATGCTGCTTGGCCTGCTGTGTTCATCCAGCCCTGCACCTTGTTGTCTCGGATTCTCCAGCATCTGCAGTTCCTACTATCTCTGATTCAATTTATTTAATTCTTGTTTGGTTTAAAATCCCTGCAACAGCACCAACTTTCATCTTTCCTTCATTTGGAAAGAGACTAGATTAACTGGAGATTGCTCTGCTCTGTAGCTAGTCTGCAATTGGCTAACAACAGATATTTTGCATACTGAATATGTAGTACAAACAATTGGTACTCACCAAGGTACTTGGTACTCACTAAGGAGCTGTCGTGCTTTATTGCTGCATCCTATGGAGTGAACTGTTTAACTGCGAATGAGCCTTGCCTACTGAACAAAGTTGGGATTGTCAACCAAGAATGAGATCTGAACTTTTGATATTAGAATGGCAAATCAAAAATTACAAATCCAGAAATGTATGCGGTAATCTGCTTTCGGTATTTGCTACAGTGGGAGGTGTATAGTTATTACAAAGTAAGGCGATATTTTCAAATCACCACAAGGAAATAGACCAAAGTTGCATTTACTTTTCTAATCTGTAAGTTCTTTTTTGCATTGACATTGTGTTACTGTTTTAAGATGTTGAAGCCTTTCATGTTTATTGCATTTTTAAGTTGTTTTATTTGACAGATAAGTCGTGGATATGGAGCTAGTTCTAGAATATCTGCCACCTGTTAATTCAACATGTAGAAAATGTAATGTTCCTGAAATTCATATTAAAAATATCCAAAATCTTATTTCAAAATCAAAATTTTGTTTGAAAAATAGCTGCATTCTAATACTAGGCGGCACAGTGGCTCAGTGGTTAGCACTGCTGCCTCACAACACTAAGGACCCAGAGATAGTAGGAACTGCAGATGCTGGAGAATCCGAGACAACAAGGTGCAGGGCTGGATGAACACAGCAGGCCAAGCAGCATCATAGGAGCAGAGAGGCTGACGTTTCGGGCCT
>NC_063364.1:18986464-19002447 GCF_021869965.1 Rhincodon typus | reverse complement strand
TATTCATTTCAAGCCCACCGACTCCCACAGCTACCTAGAATACTCCTCCTCCCACCCACCTTCCTGCAAAAATGCTATCCCCTATTCCCAATTCCTTCGCCTCCGCCGCATCTGCTCCCAGGATGAGGCATTCCACTCCCGTACATCTCAGTTGTCCTCGTTTTTCAAGGACCGTAACTTCCCCCCCTCGGTGGTCGAGAACGCCCTCAACCGTGTCTCCCACATCTCCCGCACCTCATCCCTCACACCCCGTCCACGCAATAAGAGCCAACAAAGAATCCCCCTCGTCCTCACGTACCACCCCACCAACCTCCGGATCCAACGCATCATCCTCCGACACTTCCGCCATCTGCAATCCGACCCCACCACCAAAGACACCTTTCCCTCCCCACCCTTATCTGCTTTCCGGAGGGACAACTCTCTCCGTGACTCCCTTGTCCGCTCCACACTCCCCTCCAGCTCCACCACACCTGGCACTTTTCCCTGCAACCGCAGGAAGTGCTACACCTGCCCCCATATCTCCTCCCTCACCCCCATCCCAGGCCCCAAGAAGACTTTCCACATTGGCAGATGTTCACCTGCACATCTGCCAATGTGGTATACTGCATCCGCTGTACCCGGTGTGGCTTCCTCTACATCGGGGAAACCAAGCGGAGACTCGGGGACCGCTTTGCAGAACACCTACGCTCGGTTCGCAACAAACAACTGCACCTCCCAGTCGCGAACCATTTCAACTCCCCCTCCCATTCCTCAGACGACATGTCCATCCTGGGCCTCCTGCAGTGCCACAACGATGCCACCCGAAGGTTGCAGGAACAGCAACTCATATTCCGCTTGGGAACCCTGCAGCCCAATGGTATCAATGTGGATTTCACAAGTTTCAAAATCTCCCCTCCCCCTATCGCATCCCAAAACCAGTCCAGCTCGTCCATGTCTCCCTAACCTGTTCTTCCTCCCACCTATCCCCTCCTCCCACCTCAAGCCGCACCTCCATCTCCTACCAACCAACCTCATCCCGCCCCCTTGACCTGTCCGTCCTCCCTGGACTGACCTATCCCCTTCCTAACTCCCTACCTACACTCACCTTTACTGGCTCCATCCCCACCTCTTCGACCTGTTTGTTTCCTCTCCACCTATCCTCTCCTTTATCCCTCTTCTATCCAGCTCCCACTCTCTCCCTATTTATTTCAGAACCCCCTTCCCCTCCCCCTTTTCTGATGAAGGGTCTAGGCCCGAAACGTCAGCCTCTCTGCTCCTATGATGCTGCTTGGCCTGCTGTGTTCATCCAGCCCTGCACCTTGTTGTCTCGGATTCTCCAGCATCTGCAGTTCCTACTATCTCTACAACAACATTAATCCTGGGAGCTGATAAGTTAGATGGAGCAGTAAAGTTTCTTTGGAGCCCAGGTTGTCGTGAAGGGGGAAGTAAACTGAACTCTGACTACTCACAAAGGAAGTGTTCATGGACATACAATTTTAATATGATGCATATCTGTACAAACGACTATTATAAAAGTATTTAAAATGTATTTCATTCACAGGACCGATTGCCATTAGTTGCAATATCAACTAAAGCCACAAGATGGCAGCCAAGACTAAAAAAAATCATTCTTTTATTCATTTAAAGGTGGAAAATCTGTCTCCAGCATTGGCACAAAGTGGGTGATATCGGACCAGTCTGTCAGTGCTGCATAATCAGATCCATTCCATCTAATGGTCCCCAAATTCCACTGATGAACTGCCCTCCAACCGAACCCCTTGTGTGGACCCATCTTATCCTGCCACTTCTACAGACCTGATGCCCATTCAACTGGAAGCCAAGCTGTCAATCACCCTGGAACCACCCGCTGGTGCCACACTCCACAGCATATCGGGGCATCCTGCCTTCTGTGTTTGAAATGGCTATGGTCCTCTACCCTCCACACTCAGCACACCACCCCACCATTTCCAGCAGGTCAGTAAAACTCCAGGATCTTCCTGGCATAATAAAAGTATTACACATAAATTGTTTTTATCATGAATGCCTGGCACAATATTAATTAAATAAAAACAGAAGCTTTCAGATCCAGTCAAGACTTTTCTTAGGTGCTCATTCTGAACTCAAAATGTTAATTCAGTTTCTTCCTCCACAGCTGCTGCCAGACCTGTTGAATTTCTCAAGCATTTATTTTACTTTGGAGCTCCTGCATCTTCATTACTTTATACGTATGCCATATTAATTAACATGTAGGGGGTCAGTTACCTTGGAAAATTGGTTGACAATGCAGAGTGACACCAACAACATGGGTTTAAATCCTGCACCAGCTCAGTTTACATTAAAGGACTCTCCTTCTCAATCTCTCCCCTCACCTGAGGTGTGATTGACCCTCAGGTTAAACCACCACCAGTTATCTTGCTGTAATGAGAGAGCAGAACTGTGGTCACTTTATCTTTATTTAATTAACATGCGGCTGTGGCTTGTATCAGTAAGTTCTGAGGATAGGTTTGTTTTGCATGTCGAAGAAGAGGCTGAACTTGCTTATTCTTGGAATTAGTGTTAATTTTTGGGTGAGTTATTAATTTATTCAAAACCCACACATGTACAGGATTAAAATCCAGCCCAAGATATCCAGTGCTCCATAAAATTCTTTGTCAATTCAGGTGGATCAGAAGCTAGTATAATAACATCGTTACAGTAAGGAACAAGGAAAAAAAGGAAAACACAGCAGATGCTGTAAATCTTAAAAACAAAAGCAGAAAATGCTGGAAATATTCAGAGAGAAACAACTAACTTTTTAGGTCATGACGGTTAGTTTAATGGAATTTGAAACTTTATTTTCCTCTATTTGTAATTTTGATATTCAGTGGTTTCCAAACAGAAGTTTATCTACATGAAGGAGTTTGTACTGTCTGAAATATACCTGACTCCAACCTCACTGTAACACCACACCTGGAGTCATTAAATATAAAAATAAAGCATTGACTTAAAATCTTTCCGATCGTCAGGATATTCAAAACAGTTCAGCCAATTAATTGCCTTTACAAATTTGTGGTCATGTTAACACTGTAGCCAATTTACAGACTGCAAATCCTAACTGAGATCATGCTCACTTAACCTGATTCACATTTTGAACATTCATCATTGCTGCAGAATACAATAAATGAATCTCTATTAATATTTTGTTCTCAGGGAACATTGTGCACATTCATTTCAGTTGATGAATTGAGCAAATGTGCACACTTTTTGTGGCTTTGCAGAACAGATGCAAAAAACTCAAGGTTAGTTCTAATATCAACTGGTATGTGCTTCATAAATGCAGAGACAGACCCTCAGATGCCCTCTGGTAACAATAAAAGCAAGATCAAGGTATTGTTCCTACAGCCTTGAAGGCTCTGTACTTCCTCACACCATATGCAAATTTGTTAAATTTAATAAATTGCTTGTGAAATGCAAAAGCGAACTTTGAGCACAACTGTGCCTTTTGACAAAATATAAATAAAAGCAAAATTGGGGCAAATGCTGGAAATCTGAAGTATAAACAGAACGTGATGGAGAAACTCAGCAGGTTTGGCAGTCTGTGGAGAGAGAAACAGAGTTAATGTGTCAAGTCCAGTATGACTTCTTCAGAATTGAAACACTTGCCTGATTGGAGCTCCAGGGGAAGCTCGACACCATTCCAAACAAAGCAGCCCTTTTAATTGGCACCACGTCCTCAAACATTCACTCGTCCAACACTGACACACAATGGCAACAGAGTAGTAACATCTACAAGACACAGTGTAGAAATTCACCAAGGCTCTCAGTCTGCACCTTCCAAATCCACAACCACCATCTAGAAAGAAAAGGACAGCAGATGCAGGGGAATACCACCACCTACAAATTCCCCTCCAAACCAATCATCATCCTGACTTCAAAGTATATTGCCATTCCTTTAGTGTCACTAGGTCAAAACCCTGGCACTCCCTCCCTCACAGCACAGTGGGTGTCCTACACTTAAGGATTGTAGCAGTTCAAGAAGGTAGCTCATCACCATTCTCCCAAAGGTAATTAGGGACAGGCAATAAATACTGGCACAGCCGGCGAAGCTCACCATCCCTGATTAATAAAAGAAAGTGGATGCTTACTGGTAAATATATGATCCAGAAATCAGTGAATGTCATTGAGTAAGCAATTAATTCAAATTAAAAACAGAAATGCAATAGAAACTCAGCAGGTCTAACAAAATCTGCGGTGAGAGAAACAGAACTAATGTTTCAATACCAATATGACTTTTCTTTGGAATTCAAGTGGCTGGAGCACTGAGGGGAGCTTGTATCAATGAAAGGAAGGGGCCAAGAAATGGGAGAGAAATTGCTGCTCAGGACAAATGAATTTTCAGCATTCACTTTGGATGAAGGTGTTGTCAGAAATCTAATGGAGGTGCAAGGGAGAAAGAACATCGGTTAAACGCAGGAGGAGGAATAAGGAAATGGCCTGGGGCCTCAGGGAATGTTAAATTAAATGTTAATTAAAGAAGGAAGCGGAAGCCATCACCAGTCCAGAAAATACAAAGAATTTAAGTCATAATGAGTAAACACTGGGAAGGATCCGAGACAGACTTATTTGACATCTTTGAAGAAAATGGCATCTTACTGCAAAAACAGTGTCTGTACTTTTAGTATGGTAAGCTGTTAGAGTTTAAGTTATAAATGTTCAGTTTTTATTAGCATGTTGTGAACTGTACAGGCTGAGGCAAGTCAGTTGAAGCACGTGAGGCGGACAATAGTATGAACACTGCAAAAGCATACCAAAGACTGAAATAAACTAAAAACAAAGCGTAATACTGCAGATGCTGGAAATCAGAAATGAAAAAAGAAGTGCTAAAGAAATTCAGTAGGTCTGGCAGCTTAGAAAAAAAGATTTAATGTTTTGAGCCCAATATGACTCTTCTTCTGCTAATTTCATTACTATGTTTCAACACTATGTGAGATATTGGGACTTTTTTTTAAATGTGTTCATGTGATATGGGTATCACTGGCTAGGCCAGCGTTGATTGTCCATCCGTAAAAGCTCTAGAGAAAGCGGTAGTGAGCTGCTTCTTGAGCAGCTGCTGTCTTTGTGATGTGGGGGCATCCACAGCGCTGAAGAGGGAGTTCCAGCATTTTGATCTAGTGACAGTAAAGGAACAATGATATATTTCAAGTCTGGCTTCTGTGAAAACACCTTGAAACAGTCTTTTACATTAAAACAATGTAAATTTTAAAGGAGCTTCCTAAATGAGGAGAGATCAAAGGAGAACTTCAGGTTTTAGTAACTGAAGACATGGCCACCAATAGGAATGCAATGAAAATTGGAGATGCTGAAGGGACCAGAAATGGCCAGAACACATTGACCTTGGAGAGCTATGGGACTGGAGAACACAACCAGCTAATAAATGGAACATCTATTGTAGCGATCAGCAGATCAGCATTTAAGGGGAAAATGTCAATATACCAGTGGATGGAACATCAATCAGGTGGCAGAAAGGGAAAATGGAACTAACAGGTGAAACATGCAAAAGAAATTAACAATGTGTCAAAAGCCTGGGCTTGTTCATTCAAGTGTAATTAAACTTTTAACTGTGTAATAAATATGAATTATTCTCCTGCTTATCATAAAGTTGCAATGTCAAGAAACTCACTCAACTCACATCTCTAATCCTGTCTGACAGACACACAGAATTTCCTGTGTACTATTCATCACTGCCTACTCTTTTTGAATATCTTTACATCTTTGAGCCACACCCTTTTGAAGTCACTTGGTTTTTGATTTCAGATTTAAACAAGGCACAAAAAAAATCCACCAATCCCAAGAATAACACACTCCAATTAAAAACCACATTCTCTAGCTGTCTGTCTCTCTCACGTTCTTGCCCACTCCTGTGCAGCCCTGGAGAAAGGACACATGGCACCTTCCACTGTGCCAGCTGCCTATTTTCACCGCAACTGGGGGACATGATAGACACTAAACATGTTATTTTAACTTCAGAAGTTTCCTTCTTTATTTTGGAAAATAAAGTACTTCCATTGAAATTCTAATTGACCTTTGAACTGTACAATCTTTCCTTATTGATGCCTTTTCCAATAACCATCAAATTAATTCTGCCAGTGGCAGACATTGAGAACTTGCCCTGTATCACCCCACCCACTGCCATGTCCCTCATTTCAACCTCCTGCCTGTTACCCGCATTTGTAGATTTGTCAAATCAAATTAATTTGGGGTAGAATTGCAATACAAGTTTAGATCTTTTGTTAGGAATATTGGTCAGGCCATCAGTGTTCACTACAAGTATGGAGTAAATTGGACAGCAATTTTTAATGGTCACATGTGCATTCAAATACAGAAATCAACAAGCTTCTAATTAATTTTCCCTGTTCTGTCACAGCTTTCTTCCTACATCGCTCACTGACAAACACTGCATTCAAGAACATGAAGAGCACAAATTTGCAGTACTTATCAAATAGATATCTACTAAACAAAGTAGACAAATATAGTCCTTTTCCATTCATGTACAGCAGCATTTTTATTGGCATGTTATTACTGCCAATAAACATATCTAGCACTGAAAATCAGGTTTGGAAGCAAGGGAAGGGAGGTGGTTTTCAGCTACAAATTCCTTTCTCGATGCTGGTCCCTGCATCAGGCACTGAGTATCTTTGAAAGTGAAACCCACCCTGCAGGCTGCAGGCAAACCTGCTGGCAGTTGCTGAAAATCCTTCTAGAGGCATAAGAAAGCTGTGCCACTTATTCATTATCCCTGAGCCACCACTAACCTGCAGCGATACAGGGTTAACTGGTGTCACTAATGTTACTAATTGAAATTCAGCTGTGAGCGGGAGTTACCCTAGTCTTTGACTCTGAGCTTTCTGTCACTGTCCTGCATCCTCTCCCACTTTTAAGTGGACATGGCAGCCATGTTTTTAGCCACAATGGGCTGAAATAACTTTGCCTCATTTTTTTTCCTCAGTAAGGATTCTTCAGTCTTACTGGTTAAAGAAGTGTTTGCCTTTTCACACAGGTCTGTGTCCCCAGTAGTGATACCTGCTTTGATGGTCTGTAAATTGCACATTGTAAAACATTAATGTGAGCAGGGTTAAACGCACTGAACATAGTCACTTCCTGTAAAATCAGTGGGACAACGGACCTTTGCTCACAATACAAATCTATGTGAAACATTGTAAACATTCTGCATGGCATTCTGCCTGCTGAACAGCACTCTGCTTTACTTGTGATAATCAGAAAGAACACAGTGACCCACGCAAGTAACTGCTGCAGCAGTAACATCTTAATTCCGAATAACCTTCACTGTGAGTTTATGAATGGCAAAACCTTGAGTAACAAAGAATCCCAACTGTGTGGAAGCAGGCCATTCAGCTCATCAAGTTCACATTGACCCTCTAAAGAGCATCCCACCCAAACTCACCCTATTCCTATAACCCTGCATTTCCCATGGCTAGTCCAGCTAGCCTATATACCTGGATACTATGGGCAATTTAGCATGGCCAATCTACCTAACCAGCACATCTTTGGGCTGTGGGAGGAAACCCATGCTGACATGGGGAGAATGTGCAAACTCCACACAGACTGTCACCCGAGGGTTGAATTGAACCTGGGACCCTGGTGCTCTGAGGCAGTAGTGCTAACCACTGATCCACTGTGCCAGCCCACAGGTCATTTCTTTTTTAAAAAGAACACTGTAATCCATGGGGTGGCTGTATCAGTTCACCTGGGCTCTCTAATTCTGTAATGTTGAAGAGATTTCAAAAGGTAGGACTATTTTGAAATGATAATTCAGTTCAGGAGTGATGAGAAACTGGACCACCATGCCCTTTCGCCACTAGGACTTGAGTCAAATTCAGTCCAGATGCTAGGATAAAAGTTTCCTCTCACAGTGAAGATTCTTATGTATAACCAGCATGTGGGAGTTTTAAACCAATCCTTAGTCAGCACAAAGCCAGAACTGAGAACTCCCCTAAACTGCCAACTAATTTAAAAGTCATAATTCTACTAATTGCTAAATCTCATTCTGTTGAATAAGAGATGAATGTGAGTTAAGGTAGGATGTTAGGCAGACGAGGACACATTATATATTGCGCATATTATGTAGGCAACAGAACCACTTGTATCTCACTCAAATCCTAAAGACAGATTTCACTGCAATGTTAACCATTGCCTATGAGTCACCAACAGCCCTTTGAACCTCAGTTGATATGACATAAGTTGACACTTCATTCCCCAAAGCTGCACTCCTCAACTTCATGAACACCAAACAGTCAAGGGAATAAACGTTTTTGAAAATGGGTGGCATATGTTATGTGTTTAACACTGGAAGTGGATTTCCCAACCTCCTCCACTCAAGCACACGCTCACAGTCCACTTTACAGTTGTCACCTAAACCATGAACACAAAAAAGTAGTTATCCAGAAAATAAGAAAAAAAAAGTGTTGCATTTACTGGCATATGATAGTACAGTGTAATGATTAACCGAAGGAAAGAATCTTGAGGATTTATTTTTGCAGCAGGTCTCCCAAGTCAGAGGGAGGGAGTTGCATGTATATTGTAGATCTTGTTAAGTGACAAAATACAGGATGATGTATAACACTAATGAGCTTTTCCTGCTGTGTCTAACCAGAGAACACCACAGTATGATACTGACAAAAGACTCCCCAGAAGGGAAAAAAGCAGTACAACTTGTGAATGACACATTCTGGTCTGACTCATCTAGTATACTGCATACTGAAACTCCATGATGATCAGTATATACATTTGTCAGCATTACAGATTTTGTATTGGCTTTTCCCTCAATTTAGGAATGAGTAGAAAGTAGGAAGTCTAATATTTGAACTGCACTACTGAAAATGTAAGTCTTGGACTCAATTGGTTTGGACATATCTATTTTTTCTGTAATTCCTTGAATCGATTGATGCATGCAGAGATAAAAATTCACAGAAGATACCTAGCTAACCAAATGTAGATATTAAGTGTGGGCAAGTTATTCCTCTACACGGGCAATTTCAAGCCTAATCATGGGCACATGCAAACTGATTCAGCTTCTCCCTTCCCCTGTTGCCCTGGCATGTTAACAGCAAGTGTACTGTTGCAGACAGCATGGTTGGTAAAGCAATGTAGACCAAAATTGAAAACTGCATCTTTTTAGAATAGGAGAATCCCTACAGTGTGGAAGCAGGCCATTTGGCCCATCAAGTCCACACTGACCTTCTGAAGAGCATCCCCTTTTCCTATCGTTACAACCCTGCATTTCTCATGGCTAACCCACCTAGCCTGTGTATCCCTGTTCACTATGGACAATTTAGCATGGCTAATCCACCTAACCTGGGCTCTGGGAGGAAACCAGAGGAAACCCACACAGACACGGCTAGAACATGCAAACTGCACACAGACAGTCGTCCGAGGGTGGAAATGAACCCAGGTCCCTGCTGCTGTGAGGCAGCAGTGCTAACCACTGTGCTGCTCCTGGATTACCTTGGCTCAATTGTGTGGCACCAATACCACGTTTTTGAGTGAAAGCAACATTGGAGCTTAAAGCTTTGCTGTTGTGAAAAGGCAGCAATAATGAAATGAACAAAGAATGTTCTAGAGGGTAAGATTAAAGAAGCTCAGTTTCAACAAGCATCAAAGGAAGTAGTTAAGCCGAAACTTTCCTGGAATATTAAATAGTACAAAAATATTCACTGAATTAAACCAGAAAAGAGGGATCTGAAAACTCAATTATAAATTCAAAAATCATTATTAGGAGAATTTTTTACTCAGTGATAAATATTACCAATAATCTGCCTGGCTTGTGCCAGAAGCAAAATAATAGGAATATTCTAAATGTGGCTATAACAGGACTTGTGTTCTACAGCGATAGACCAAGTGGACTTACTTTGCAATTGATTTTTCTTCTGTGCAATATCATGTTAATTCCTCTTCATTAGCAATGCTGCCAAGGACATTTTACAATCTTCTAGATTCATTCTGATGACACTGAGCAAGCAGGCTTGCTGGTGAAATAAACAATAGCATCATGCTCATATTCGAACAATATAAGTGGGGAAAAGTGTACATTTATCTGTAAGGTCATAGAATCACACAGGATGGAAACAGACCTATTGGTCCAACCTGTCCATGCTGAACATAATCCCAAACTAAATTAGTCCCACCTGCCTGCTCCTGGCCCATATCCCTCCTAACCTTTCCTTTTCATACACTTTTCCAAATGTCTTTAAAACATTGTAATTGTACCTAAATCCACCAATTCCTCAGGAAGTTCACTCCAGACGTGAATCATCCACTGTGTAAAAAATTTCCCCCGCATGTCTTTTTAAATCTCTCCCCTCTCATCTTAAAAATGTGCCCCCTAATCTGGAAGTCCCCCAAACTAGGGAAAAGGGACCTACCATTAGCCATACCTATACCCCTCATGATTTTATAAACTTCTGTAACATTGCCTCTCAACCTCCTACACAGCCTTTCTTTATAACTCAAACATTCTATACATGGCAACATCCTGGTAAATCTCTTCTGAACCCTCTCCAGCTTAATAATATCCTTCCTATAACTGGGCGACTAGAACTAGACCCAGTATTCCAGAAGAGGCCTCACCAATGTCCTATACAACCTCAACATGATTTTGCAACTCCTATACTCAAAGGACTAAGTAATGAAGTCAACTGTGCCAAACATCATTTTAACCACCCTATCTATATGTGATGCAAACTTCAAAGAATTATGTACCTGAACCCCTAGGTCCCTCTACTCTACAACATTACCCAAGGCCATACCATTAATTGTACAAGTCCTACCCTCACTTGTTGTACCAAAATGAAATACCTCGTATTTATCCAGATTGAACTCCATTTGCCATTTTTCACCCCATTGACGCATTTGATCAAGATCTCTTTGTAATCTAAGAAAACTTCTTCACTGTATTCTATGCCACAAATTTTGGTGCTGACATAATGCAAAATCTTTTCAGTTTTTGACAAGTATTATTCGTATTCACCACTAACCTAGATTCATCAGCACCAAAAACAATTCATTCTCCAATGCATTCTTGAATCAAGTAAATAGTGCGTGTGTGCGCGCAGAAAGTCAATTTAAATAAGTGTTCCAGAACTGAAAGAGTGGGCAGATCATTGGACATCCCTCTTTCTACTCTGGAGCATAGAAATTCTATTCTCGATATATTTCACAGTGGCAGTGACTTGGCCGTTTGCCTTAAATATTTAATTCATTAGTTTATTCTTTCCCCAGAACAAATCAAATCAGAGTGCTGACCTTGTTCCATATTGCCCTGACTCCTGGAAATATGATTCACTATGAGCCAGTTCACAGGATATGGATTATCACCTGATATGTTTTCTTTCCGTGTGTAATTCTTTTTATTTTTCTAAATACTTATATTTGCTTTTCTTTATATTCTCATAAAATAATTCAACATTGCCCTAGATCTGTAACTACATAGACAAGTTGAATTAAAATAAAAGTAATTCTTAGAGTTATATAGACTTCACTCAACTTAGAGTGAAGGTTTCTCTCAAATGCTGCACAGCCAGAGAAGTGTAGTCATTATCATTAGAAATACAGCCATTTTGTGCCCAGCAGCAGCAGTGACAATGACCAGATAAGCTGTTTTAGTGATATTGCCTCGGATATTGGCCAGGATACTGGGAATAACATCCCTGCTTTTCTTTGAATAGTGTCTGTCATGGGATCCTTTACATTCATCTGAACAAGAGAGACAGCCTCAGTTTAATGTCTCATCTGAAAGACAGCATCTTCAATAATGCAGCACACTCTCAGTACTGTACTAGTATGTCAGCCTTGATTTTTATACTTAAAGCTTGAAGTGGCTCTTGGACCTGGAATGTGTAGTCTGGAAATGTTTCACTGGACTGAACATTGAGTGGAAAAATTTATGTCGAGATGGATAGCTATTGTGTACAAGGCCTGGTTGTTACCTCTGTAAGTGAATGGGTTTTGAGTGACTTAAAATCTCATCGCGTAATGTGTACACATACAGGTAGATAATGGGGAACCTTACTCACTAGCAGCATATTCAGAAAGTCACCAAAATGAATGCTTCGAGTCCAGTGACCCTTCTCATGGTCTGAGGATTGTGTTTTGAAGAGTCACTGGACTCAAAACATTAACTTCGCTTTCTTTCCCAAATATTGCCAGATCTGTTGAGTTTCTTCATCAATTTCTGTTTTTGTTTCAGATTTCCAGCATCCTCATTTCTTAGAATAGAACAGAATAGCAATTTATTGTCACTAGCATTTATGAAAATAAATGAGGTGTGTATAAGGCACCACAATTTAGTGCCATTTTAATTACGGAAATTATAAAAAGAAATAGTTTGGACAAAGTTCATCTTCTGTTCTCTGCAGGGCTCCTGGGTTTATGGAGTGGCTACGGGATGCCACCGCCAAAGCAAGGATTTCAAGACCAGACGCATACCGCTGCCACCACCAAAGCCAACACCGAAGCCACTGGATTGCCACAATAGCAAGGAGGGACAGACCAGACCCACCAAATCACTGATACTGAAGCCATTGCCACTTCAGTTGCCACACAAAGCCGCTGTAGGCATGAGGAATGAACCAGAACCACCATGCAACCACTACAGCCACCGCTGAAACCGCTACACTGCCACCAGGAGGAAAACAGCAGACCCACTGACAACAAAGCCTTCAATAAAGCCACAACACTATGGCCACAAGCAATGTACATCAGGATCCACCACGCTGCTGCTGCTGCCACAGCCACAGCCACAGCAGGCTCCTCCACTTCCTCCACTGCAGCCACAGAAAAGAAGGTGAAGTTTGATACAAAACAGAAATGAAGAAACAAAGCAAACCAGAAAAAAAAATTAGAAACAAAGAAGAACATGGTCGGTCAGGTGAGCAGGAGCAAGCGTGCTCCAACAATTCATACCTTGCTGCCACCACCATCTTGGTTCTTTGTTCTATTCAGAAAGTTGCTTATGCACTACATAATCACAGAGCTGCCTTTCCAGTACAATAAGGCAAGCTCAATGTACATAAGCCATTTGTAACTCTGTCTCTTTTGATCATTTTCTGTGTAGACGTAGAAATTTCCAGCCTTTCATCACATTTTCCATATGATCTTTACATTACTTTGACAATTAAAATCGTAAAGTATTTAATTGTTACATCCACATTCATTGTATGATCTTTGTGTTGTATTTTTCCAATTTTTTACTTGCTTTAGAATCTTGATATGTAATATGACTTCATGTTGTTCGGTATAGATGCTAAGATTATCAGTTGTTCTTTTTACATACTATACAACTTGCTTCTGTTTGAAACTCAGAGTAAAGAATTGCGGTATTGCTCCTTCTGGACATTATGCTACTTCATTTGTAGTATTCCTTCTCAACAATTCCTACGATAAAGGCATTACTTTGTGATGTCATGTTTTTTCAGTGCAGTTTGCTAGAATCATAGAATCGCTACAGTGTGGAAACGGGTCATTTGGCCCAACAAGTCCACACTGCCCCTCCAAAGAGCATCCCACCCAGACCCATTTCCCTACCGCTGCATTTTCCCACATCTAACCCACCTAACCTAAACATTCCTGGGCACTATGGGCAATTTAGCAATGCCAATTCACCTACCCTGCACATTTTTGGACTGTGGAAGGAAACCAGAGCACATGGAGGAAACCCACGCAGACACAGGAAAAACATGCAAACTCCACACAGACAGTTGCCCGAGGCTGGAATTGAACCCAGGTCCCCATGGTGCTAAGAGGCAGCAGTGCTAACCACTGAGCCACCGTGCCACCCCAAAACAAACAGAACTTCTATTCCCTGACCAGTAATCAAACCCAGGCTGCGACGGTAAAAGCGCCAAATCCTAACTACTAGACCACCAGGGAATGTACAAATTCTTCAGGCAGGAAAAGAATGGGTTTGAGTAATTTTAGTCATCAGCTTTTTCCTTTATACAGTGTTGTGCATAAAAATAACGCATATTTGTTTTGATACTTAACAAAATTACTGCATGATGATGACATTCCTAGCTGCCATGTTATGTAAGAACATTGCAGCATAGGTAGGCCAATCTGCCCATGAAGCCAGCTTCACAATTCAATGAAGAAAAAAAACCAGAGTAAACGTTTCGGGTCCGGTGACCCTTCCTCAGAACTGGTCAGGAACCCGGACCTGAAACATTAATTCTGGTTTTTTCTTCACAGATGCTGCCAGACCTGCTGAGCTTTTCCAGCAACTTTGTTTTTGTTCCTTATTAACAGAATCTGCAGTTCTTGTGGTTTTCACAATTCAATAACATTTTCGGTTGATCTGGTTGTTGTCTCCACTCCATTTTCCTACCTCACTCCCTCGCCTAACAAAAATCTCTGACTCTGCCTTGAGTAAATTTAATGACATAGCCTCTGTTGCTTTCAATGGTAAGAGAATTTCACAAACTAACAACTCAGAGAAAAAGATTCTCCCCATGTCCATCTTGAAAGGGAGATTTGTTATCATTAAACTATGTTCACTGTTCTAGTCTCTCCCACAAGAGGAAATACCCTCAAAATATCCACCCCTTCCAATCCCTCAGGATCTTGTGTTTCAATGAGTTCAACTCATTCTTCTAAACTTTAATGGGTACAGAGAACCTGTACCCGTCTTTCTTCAAAAGACAAGACCTTCGTCTCAGGAATGAGCCAACTGAACATTCTTTGAGACAACAAGGTGCAGGGCTGGATGAACACAGCAGGCCAAGCAGCATCATAGGAGCAGAGAGGCTGACGTTTCGGGCCTAGACCCTTCATCAGAAAAGGGGGCGGGGAAGGGGGTTTTGAAATAAATAGGGAGAGAGTGGGAGCTGGATAGAAGAGGGATAGAGGAGAGGATAGGTGGAGAGGAAACAAACAGGTCGAAGAGGCGGGGATGGGGCCAGGAAAGGTGAGTGTAGGTAGGGAGTTAGGAAGGGGATAGGTCAGTCCAGGGAGGACGGACAGGTCAAGGGGGCGGGATGAGGTTGGTCGGTAGGAGATGGAGGTGCGGCTTGAGGTGGGAGGAGGGGATAGGTGGGAGGAAGAACAGGTTAGGGAGGCAGGGACGAGTTGGACTGGTTTTGGGATGCGGTGGGGGGAGGGGAGATTTTGAAACTTGTGAAATCCACATTGATACCATTGGGCTGCAGGGTTCCCAAGCGGAATATGAGTTGCTGTTCCTGCAACCTTCGGGTGGCATCGTTGTGGCACTGCAGGAGGCCCAGGATGGACATGTCGTCTGAGGAATGGGAGGGGGAGTTGAAATGGTTCGCGACTGGGAGGTGCAGTTGTTTGTTGCGAACCGAGCGTAGGTGTTCTGCAAAGCGGTCCCCGAGTCTCCGCTTGGTTTCCCCGATGTAGAGGAAGCCTACCATTGGGCTGCAGGGTTCCCAAGCGGAATATGAGTTGCTGTTCCTGCAACCTTCGGGTGGCATCGTTGTGGCACTGCAGGAGGCCCAGGATGGACATGTCGTCTGAGGAATGGGAGGGGGAGTTGAAATGGTTCGCGACTGGTAGGTGCAGTTGTTTATTGCGAACCGAGCGTAGGTGTTCTGCAAAGCGGTCCCCGAGCCTCCGCTTGGTTTCCCCGATGTAGAGGAAGCCACACCGGGTACAGCGGATGCAGTATACCACATTGGCAGATGTGCAGGTGAACATCTGCTTGATGTGGAAAGTCTTCTTGGGGCCTGGGATGGGGGTGAGGGAGGAGGTATGGGGGCAGGTGTAGCACTTCCTGCGGTTGCAGGGAAAAGTGCCGGGTGTGGTGGAGCTGGAGGGGAGTGTGGAGCGGACAAGGGAGTCACGGAGAGAGTTGTCCCTCCGGAAAGCAGATAAAGGTGGGGAGGGAAAGATGTCTTTGGTGGTGGGGTCGGATTGCAGATGGCGGAAGTGTCGGAGGATGATGCGTTGGATCCGGAGGTTGGTGGGGTGGTACGTGAGGACGAGGGGGATTCTTT
>NC_063364.1:18952830-18985964 GCF_021869965.1 Rhincodon typus | reverse complement strand
AGTGGAAGGGTGGATTAGTAAGTTCGCGGATGATACGAAGGTGGGTCAAGTTGTGGATAGTGCGGAGGTCTGTTCTAGGTTACAAAGGGACATTGATAGGATGCAGAGCTAGGCTGAGAAGTGGCAGATGGAGTTTAACCCTGAAAAGAGTGAGGCATTTCATTTTGGAAGGACAAACTTGAAAGCAGAATACAGGGTTAACGGAAAGATTCTTGGCAGCGTGGAGGAGCAGAGGGATCTTGGGGTTCACGTGTACTGTTCCCTGAAAGCTGCCACGCAGGTGGATAGAGTTGTTAAGAAGGCGTATGGTGTGTTAGCCTTCATTAATAGAGGGATTGAGTCCAAGAGCCGTGAAGTTATGCTCCAGCTATACAAAAGCCTGGTTCGGCCACATCTGTCCAGTTCTGGTCGCCTCATTACAGGAAAGATGTGGAAGTGTTGGAAAAGGTGCAGTGGAGATTTACCAGGATGTTGCCTGGAACGGAGGGAAGGTCTTACGAGGAAAGGTTGAGAGCGCTAGGGCTTTTCTCTTTACAAAGCCGAAGGATGAGAGGTGACTTGATAGAGGTGTACAAAATGATCAGAGATAGAGATAGAGTGTACAGCCAGACCATTTTTCCTAGGGTGGAGGTAGCTATTTCGAGGGGGCATAGTTCTAAAGTGAGTGGAGGTAGATATAAGGGAGACGTCAGAGGTAGGTTCTTTACTCAGAGAGTGGATGGGACGTGGAATGCATTGCCGGAGAAGGTAGTGGAGTCGGCCTCATTAGAGGCATTTAAGCGGCTATTAGTTAGGCATATGGGTGATAGTATAAGGTAGGGGTGGAGGTTAGATAAACTTTAGGATTAGGGTAAAAGTTCGGCGCAACATCATGGGCCAAAGGGCCTGTACTGTGCTGTAATGTTCTATGTTCTAAGTAGGCTCTAGTAGAGAGACTTCAACCACAAAGATTTTTCCCACAAACTTCAGGGATTGTTGTTAGGGTCAAATAGAGGTCAGAAGCCCACACCAAGGTAAATAAATTAGCCAAATCACAGGAAATGTGTGATCAGAAGCAGGCTCACCAATAAGGGGCCCTGTATTACTGAAGCAGTAAATGATGGACAGCCTGTCTCCATTTTGAGGTGCCTTCTTTCTTATGTCAAAACTAAACTGAGCAACTGGACTACCAATGTGAAGGAGGAACACTTCCACAGAAATGGCTTGCTGGAGAAGCTGAAGCCAGGCAGTTGTATGAGGTCTCAAATTCTGACTGTCTTACTATCTACACCTTAATATCTTGGTTTGCTGCCCAGAAGGCTGACTCTAGATATCTAGACTGTACGTGATGTCTCTAGGTATCCGGAGGTTGGCTGTCTTCCAGCATCAAATCACCGCTTCCAGGTAGGAGGCCTGCCACACAAAAGCCTCCCTGCTACCCTCCTCAACTAGCATGCCTCTGGCACACTTAGCACTTCTGTCCATTCTCCTCCCAGGGAAGAGCAGAGAGAGAAAAAAAACGATGAGCCAGCAGCATTAAATTTCAAACCCACCCTCTCCCCGAAGAACCTGTAAAGCTGAAAATAAGAAATTATGGTAAGACTTGTCTTGTATACTTCAAAATGGAGCTCTAGTACAACCAGTATTACGAGATTTTCCGAATAAACTCACCAACCCCTCCCCCAATCAGGACCCAAACATTCAGCCCTTTAAAAAGGAGTTACAAATGCCTAGATATAGGAAGGGTTCAATGTTTCCTTGAAACTGTGCAGCTACCCACTTAGGCAACTTACAAAAAGTCTGTCCCTTTAAGACTTGTGTGTGGCAACAAATTTAATGGGCTATGTTTATAACTCTTATGCTTTACAAAAAAAAAGAGGCAGAAGAGGAGCAAAGTGAGAAACATAATTATCATAGTGGTAGCAAACGTGAAAGAAAATAAATAAGTACAGATCATTTAGATTGAACAGAGGAATACACAGATGAGGTAATAGTGTCTTTTTGTGGAGGACCAGGTTTGGGAGTGGATGGAAGGTAGTTGTGAAAAGGGGAAATGAGGAAAACAATACCAAAACCTTTGCACTGCATTTACAAGAGGAGCGCATACAAGAATGCGTTCCCTGCCAGTGACAAAACCCCACTGTTTCAGTAAACATGTCACACTGTGGGCATGGGGTAAAACAGTCGCAGGGCTGACCTCATTGTTGCTATCAAATTGTAGATAGTAGCTTTGGTCAAATGTACCTTAAATTATTGAGAGGCTGAGCTATTCAAAAAACAAATCTTTCCTAGTGTCAGAAAGCCACTTATAAAACCTGAACGTCTAAAACTGAAAAGTTCACTTTGATAATGCATGTAGTCTTAAAAGTGGTTGAAATAAAAACATACTGTTGTGAGACACGTCATTAGGGATTAATAGATCCTACGATAGTCTGCAAAGCACTAATTTATAAAATAAATCATGAACAAAAAAAAAACAGGTGCTGGTTGAGTCAGTTCCTTTTATATGGAGATAGTAGGAACTGCAGATGCTGGAGAATCTGAGATAACAAGGTGTAGAGCTGGATGAACACAGTTCATCCAGCTCTACACCTTGTTATCTCCTTTTATATGGAGTTGTTTTAAAGACAAAATGGAATAAAGTATATCAAGTGCATAGCTTAGAACGGAAGCCATGAAAATGCAGAAAGCTGTCTAGATGTGTCCTTGGCAAAGGTTCTACTTTAGCACCGATTACAAACTACCTCAGCTAAAGCTGACAAATAGTGACAAAGAATTGATAATGCTTTGTTAAGTCTCCGAGGAAGGTTTTGTAGATAAGGTATTCCAACAAGAAAGCTGATCTACAAAACGCAAATAAAACGTAACGAAAACAACTTGAACGTTTCCTGTTCATGAATAATTGATAGTAATGTGAGTCATACGTAATAAGTCTAGTGAACTCAAATCACATAAAAGAACAAAGTTAGAGAAAACTCAACATTTCTGTGTATACTTTTTGTGTTCAACTCAAGCATTTTACGGGGGGGGCGAGAACTGAGAAAAAGCAATGAAAATACAATGCAGAAAAACACTCTCTACAGTACACACCTTTTCTATGCAGCCATAATTTTCGTTTTTGAACAAAGAATGTTTGACTCCTTGAGTAAAGGAAGTTGCCTCTGGCTAATGCTGGGCTGTACTGTCAGTATCTGAGTGCACCAGATGTCTGCAATGGTCAAAACAACATGTTCTGCTGTGGTGCATATTAGCTCCAGCCTATCACTCTGCAACGTACTGTTTTAACAATGAGGCAGACTTGCAGCAAGCATAGCAACAGCCGTGCAAGCTGATTGGCTGGCAGCAACAGAAAAACCCCAGTGTCAAACTCTACTATAATTTCCTGTTCAGCAGTAGTGATTCCCTGTTCTGAGCTGCACGCAGGTAAATTAAAGTTGAGTCTAACAAGAGCTCACCACAACGGCAATTTTGATTAAGCCACTGTAAATATTAAACTGTACAAAAGCTAGACATAAAAATTGAAAGAAAGTTTAAAACATCTCTACATAATGAACAGGGGTTGTTAAAAATGCAGCTATGAAGCAATTTCTTGTACAAAATTGTTACAATGCACAATATAAACACATTTTAATTACTCTTCTTAAAAGGTCAAGACCCCAGATGGAGTCGCAAAATGTAATTTTGAGGTCATGAGCTCTGAGCCAGCAATGGCTGCCATGGAACTCTGAGTTTAACAACTGTGCTTCCCCCTCTGAAATGTCTAAGCTCTCACTGACCTCTTCATACCCCAATCTCACAGAAAGGTCATAACAACTTTCAAGCCTCAAAATGGGGTAACAGTGGGAAAATGTTTAGGACGCAATGTCTAGTTGTTATGAAATTATTGAAAAGCCACTAGTTCATTATCTTCAAAAAAGAGAAAGTTTTATAGAGTCATGCAGTGCAGAAACAGACCCTTCAGTCCAACTCGTCCATGCCAACCAGATATCCCAATCTGATGTAGTCCCATTTGATCCATATCCCTCTAAACCCTTCCTATTCATGTACCCATCCAGATTAAAGGTAACTGTAGCCACCTCTATTCCGTACAAGCACCATGCCCTTTATGAAAAAATTACCCCTCAGGTCCTTTTTAAATCTTTCCCCTTACCTCAAACCTATGCCATCTAGTTTTGGACTCCCCCACCCTCGGAAAAAGACCTTGGTTATTCACCCTACCCACGCCTCTCACGATTTTCTTCACTATATTCGGATTTCTAATCACCTACAAGCAGGTGCAAAGCAGAATTGTTTAAATCAGTTCCCAAAAGATGGGAAATTATAGTACCAACTGGATGGTGTATCTTACATGGCACAGCTCTCAAGAGGATGAAGTGACTGATGATTCATTTTCCTTCCTGCACAAATAGTTGGACCACCCATAGTATCCATTAAGATGGTAGTGCCCATCATCAAAATAACCCATGCTCTAGTCTCAACAAAGCAGACTAAATTAAGGAAAGTGATGAAGTTTTTAAAAATGCCTTCAAAGTTAATCTATTTTTTCAATAAAATTGACAAGGTAAAGCATACAAGACCAATCAAAGGTGTAAACTGATCATGGATCATATGACGACCATAAACCACCTGACAGAAAGAATTTTGAATTGTATAGAGTGTTACAAGACGTCTCTCAATTTGTAATGGCAATTTAAGGTCACTGCACACTGGAGAGTCTAGTCTTTTGGAGGTTATAAAGATCTTAATCAAGAGCATTTCTGCAAATTTATTGATTTTACAGATCAACTATTAAGGCAAAGAAGTCGATTCATCCCTTGTCTTTGCCAAATTAGATTAACTCAACTGTGTAGGCTGTTGTATAGTTCTTGAATAGGGAAGAATAGATCAGTCAACCTGGATTTTCCTGCTGGAAAAGTGTATAGGCAAAAGTCAGAATCAGGATTGGCTATAATCGACGCCACAATGTCAAGACACATATGAATAATGGCCAGTTGGGGAAAGTATCAGATGTTATTTGGTGTCTATGAAACCATAGTGAAATCAGGAGTCAATATGCAAAGTAGAGAACAAGCAGCAAGGGGAATTGCACACAACAAAGCAACACAAGAACTAGAAGCAGAAGTTGCCTGTATAGACTGTGTGACCTGCTCGTTATTCAGTACAATCATAGATGATTTTGGGCTTCAACTTCAGTTTCCTGCTCACTCTCCATATTTCTTGATTCCCTGGATTACTGAAAATCTGTCTATTCTAACCTTAAATATAACCAGCTATGAGGCATCAGCAACACTCTGTGGGGTAGAACATTCCAAGTATCCACAATACTTTTGAGTGAAATAATTTCTGCTCATTTCAGTTCTATATGATTATTCTGAGACTGTCCTCCTGTATTTAGACTCCCTGACAAGCAGAAACAATCAATGTCTATCCTTTCAAGCACCTTCAAAATCTCATGTCTTGGCAAAATTGCATCTCATTCTTCTAAACTCCATAGATTATAGGGCCAATTTCCCCAGGCCCTCATTTTAGGGCAAGCCCAATCATTCCAGGGACCAATTTAGTGAACCTTCACTGTACCTCCAATGAAGGAATATTCTTTCTTAAAAGTGGAGACCAAAATTGCACACAGTGCTCAGATGTGGCCTGACCAAAACCCTGCACCACTAAAGAGAAATATGTCTTTATTCCTGTATCCCAGTTCCATTTCAATAAAAGCAAACATATCATTTACCTTCCTAATTGCTTTCTGTACCTCCATGCTAACTTTGTGTTCCTTGTATGAGCACACCTAAATCTTTGAACATCAATTCCAACAATTTTCTCATCCTTTAAAAAAAAAATTCTACTTTTCTATTCTTGTAACTGAAGCAAATAATTTCCACTCCCCTACATCCTACTCCATCTGGCATCTTGCTGCCCACTCAGTTAAGTTGTCTATCATGCACAATAGGCCTCGGTCTGAGTAAAGTATACCCATAAATAAACACCAGAAAATTAGCAGCAGCTGAAACAGGAAACGAAAATTTGCACTGGTGCAGTGCAGGGTATGGTTCAGACAAATTAATCAGATTAACTAATTGTATTTCAGTCTTGGTGTACTTGAACAATAATTTCACTAATTTATGTGTTTGCAATGGAGATATTTTAAATGAATTAAAATGCTTAAAATCATCTGAACTCTTTGCCAAGACTACAGACTTATACAAATTCTGGGTACTCAATTTTTTTTATTTTGCAATCAATTATAATGTTACTGTGATTATCAGTTAGAATACAAACAGAGGAAAAAGTGCAAATAAAAGCTTAGTTAGCTTATCTTGGGATAAACATTGTCAAAAACAATAATTCAGAGGATTTTATCCAATATTGTGCAGGCATAAATAAAAAAGACAAATTTGGCTTTAAACTTAGAAAACTTTTGTTCTACCAAAAAGAAAACAAAAATATACAAATCCAACAAAACGTTTTTCCCCTGCTAGAATATGTGCTAAAGGTTTTAAAGCCCAGTCAATACTCACCGCCCAAAACTGTTCAGAAATTGTGAAAGATCAGTGCAATCATGGTAGTCAGATATAACTGGACTTATCCAGTTTGATCGGCCTTTAATTCCTCGATCAAAGCAGTTTCAATACCATTCTGGCAAAGACACTAAAGTTGTAATTTATCAGAAGCACCATGGTAACAACTGTACGGCTTACAGCCATGAATGAAGTTACTGACACTGCAAGTTTTTTTCACTACTGAAATATACAAAACACAACTGAAGTCTCCATCTGAAGATATAGTTGCTTCTTTTAACAGATACCGTCACTTATGACAACAAAACACTTCTACATTGTTTTTCATTATGATATCAACCATAAATGTTAGTTTATGTTTTCCACATCTTAAGCAATAAAGCTGCTTCACTGAGCTTTCTCAAATCTTATGGTAACACTACATTGCCTTCTCTATGCAGACAATGAGATTGAATTGTTCGGGATATCAAACCCTTCAGTTGACAAGAAGCTGTTATTCAGCCAAAGATTTTAATCCAAAAATTATTTTGTTGTGCCTTTGTAAATGACTAAAGAATTAGGACATCCGAAGCATCAGTGTTGAATGAGTATTTACTAACATGTTCCAGAAGAAGATGCAACAAAACAGGGCTCCCTCGCGCTTGCCAGTTCTTACACGGAACTCCTTGTTTGCTCTTATTACCGTATACTTTTGAGATCCTACATTTCATATGCTACATATGCTGCTTGGATTTTCAGTTTTGTGCTGTTATTTGGTAGTGTTTTTCCTAATTGTTTACATTGCAAGTGATGCGTAAGTGCATAAGGAAATATACTGAACGTGGACATCTAAAGATAAATGGATATTAGACCACTATGATAGGTTATTTTTTTAAAAAATGCATCCCATACATCAGTAAAATGAAAATGTTACATTTTTAATTCTATGAAAATAGGATAAACTTGCCTGAAATACATTTCACAGATGTAAAACTTCTAATGTTTCTTTTCCGATATGTACCTTTGATCAATAGATCATCAATTCATGATTTTAAAAACACCACAACCATTAAGAACTAATTTGTGTTAATTTGCTGTTTTTCATATCTGCAGGATGTCCAAATACAACACTGTCAATTAATAACCCTTGAGATGTAGGGGTCAGGTCTTTGCCAAGTTGAGAAGAGACTGTAGACCATTAAAAATAGCAGGCAGAACCTGGTAGCAAAAGTCCTCCCACATGCGTGACAAATCAAACTTTTGCCGAGAAGAGAAAGGAGATGAGGTGTGACTCACATGAGGATAATCCAAATTCAGTAGGGCCAAGTTCAAAGAGATGCCATCTGGGCTGTTACGAGAGACTTAACCTACAGTAAAAGACATGACTACATGGATTAGGTGTAAACCCCCCTTGAAGGATGGAATAGGTCTACTTAACGGTAACGATTTGAAGTTTTAAAATCTCCACAGGTTTAAACATGACAAAAACATGGATCAGTGATTGTTTAAAAAAACATTTGCTGAATTGTTTTTTTTGACAGGCAAGCTGGTGTAGAATCTATTCAGACATAGAGTCGTAGAGTCATACAGCACGGAAATAGACCCTTCGGTCCAACTCGTCCATGCTGACCAAGTTTCTCAATCTAAACTCGTTCTACTTGCCTGCGTTTGGCCTATATCCCTCTAAATCTTTCCTATTCATGTACCTGTTCAAATGCCTTTTAAATGTACCTGCACCTACCACTTCCTCTGGCAGTTCATTCCACATACAAACCACCCTCTATGTGAAAAGGTTGCCCCTCAGGTCCGTTTTAAATCGTTCTCCTCTCACTTTAAAAATATGCCCACTAGATTTGAACTCCCCTACTCTAAGGAAAAGACCTTTGCTATTGACCTCATCTTTGCCCCTCATGATTTTAAAAGTCTCTATAAGGTGACCCCTCAAAACCTACACTCCAGTGAGAAAAGTCCCGGCTTGTCCTTATAACTCAAACCCTCCAGGCTTGGTAACATTATAAATCTTTTCTGCACCCTCTCCAATTTAATAATATGCTTCCTTAGCAGGGTGACCAGAATTGTACACAGTACTCCAAAAGTGACCTCACCAATGTCTTGTACAACCACTACATGACGTCCCAACTCCTACACTCAATGATCTGAGCAATGAAGGGCAATTGGGAGTAGCCCATAATACCCCTGACTTGTGCCTTGTTGATAGTGGACAGTCTGAGTTGCACTTTTGTGTCAGGTTTCGGAACACAGAGTTACCACTTTCATGTGGATGGGTAAGTAGAGTATGTTAAATTTTCCTGAAAACCTAAAACAGACAGATGGCTAGTTCATCTCTGTTTGACCAGGAGCATCGAAGTGTGTCTGGCACCTCATGTTTAGTGTCAAGCCATCTTCTGTAACTTTCCATAGAACTGATGAGGTGCCGGTGTTGGATTGGGTTGGACAAGGTCAAAAATCACACGACACTTTGTTATAGTCCAACAGGTTTATTTGAAAACACTAGCTTTCAAAGTGTTGCTCCTTAATCAGATGTAGTGAGAAAGACATCAAGACACAGAATTTATAAGTACAAGATCAAAAGATCATGTGAATTGTGTTGAATAAACCTAAAATCAGTTAGAAAGGAGATGCATTTCGATTGATTAAAATGCAAATCCCAGAATTTCTTTCAAGTCACTACCCCAAGATAACTAAAGGTTTTATCACTGTATACAAGAGGTGACATCTCAGGTCAGACAATGCATTTTAGGTGTGAAGCCTTGTTTAAAATCTGTGTTTTTAACCTGGAGTCAGACTGGTTTTATTTCCAAAGCAGAAATTTATAAGATGCCCCTGACTGACTGTGTCTACAAATTGTGTGCTTTTTGAACAAAATAGAATGTATCCGCAAATAAATCTACAAATGTAAAATTCACCCCATGGATTTGTGTGTGTGCATGTGTGTGTGCACACGTGCGTGGGGGTGGGGTGGAGTGGAGAAGGGGAGAGAGAGAGAGAGAGCGAGAGAGAGATTGCGAGAGAGAAAAAGAGAAAGTGTGTGTGTGTGTGTTTGTGTGTGCTTGCACATGTGTATTTTTGAGACTGTGTGTAAATGTGAGGGAATATATGAGTGTGAGCGCACGTGTGTGAGAGAGGGTCTGTGTGAGTGTGTATGTGTGCATGTGTGTGAGAGTGTATAGTGTGGTGGGGTCACCTGTACTGCAACATGAACCCAAGATCCAAGGTTAAGGCCATCCTCATGGGTACCGAACTTGGCTATCAGTCTCTGCTGAGCGACCCTGTGTTGTTGTGTATCCTGAAGTTCACCTTGGAGGAATGTTTAGCCGAAGATCGAAGACTGAATACCCTTGACCACTGAAGTGCTGTCCCACTGGGAGGGAACACTCCTGTCCGACAATTGTTGCACTGTGTCCATTCATCCATTATCATAGTGTCTGCATGGTTTCGCTAATATACCATGCCCCGGGGCATCGTTGCCTGCAACGTATGAGATATACAACATTGGCCAAGTCACATGAGTATCTGCTGTGCAGATGGTGGGTGGTGTTCCCGTGTGTGATGGTAGTATCTATGTCAATGATCTGACATGTCTTGCAGAGGTTGCCATGGCAGGGTTGTGTGGTTTGTGGTCAATGTTGTCCTGAAGGCTGGGTAGTCTGCTTCGAACAATGGTCTGTTTAAGGTTTGGCGGTTGTTTGAAGGCGAGAAGTGGAGGCCTAGAGAAGGTCTTGGCGAGGTGCTCATTGTCATCGACAATGTGTTAAACACTGTGATGAACATGGCATATTTTCTCCGCTCCAGGGAAGTACTGGACGACGAAGGGTACCTCAGTGGTCGTATCCAGTGTCTGTCTTCGGAGGAGGTCATTATGATTTTTCGCTGTGGCATGTTGGAACTGACAATCAATGAGCATTGTACCCTGTTCTTATGTGGGCATCCTTCAGGTGTCCGTCACGTTCTTCCTCATCTGAGCAGATCCTGTGAATGCATATGGCTTGTCTGTAGGGCATGGCTTTTTTTTAATATGTTTAGGGTGGAAGCTAAGGAAGTGCAGCATCATGAGGTCATCTGTAGGTTTGCAGTAGAGTAAGATATTGAAGTGTCCGTCCCTGATGGAGATGCATATGTCCAAAAATGAGACTGATTCTAAAGAGTAGGGGACGATATCCCTGACGATCGAGCTCCTGCAAATCTTCACTGACAGGTAATAAAACCACAGAACCTAACCTTGGGCTAGTGATGACGAGCCTACCCTCAATGCCAGGCTAAGGTGCTCTAGATGATGACGATGATGATAGCATGATGGTTGCAAAAATACATATAAAATTCCTCAAAAGAACACAGAATAGTTAGAGTTCCACAAAAAAAAAAGGTGTACCCGTGATACATCAGATGATGACACCTTTTTCTAGCTAATGATCCTTCAGTCTTGATGCTCAGTTCACATGCCCTCCTCGCATGGAATAGCACCCTTCGTAACTTAGAAGAGGCTGCCCAACATACAGCTGCTTATTGTTCACTAGCTGTTTATTCTTGAAGTTGGTTGCATTTTTGCTGGCTGAAATTGATCAAAATTGACCTTAAGCAAATCTTCCACTTAATGTCCAGACAGTCTAGTGTGTCTGAGGTAACCATTCAAGTACCAGGCTTGTAGCAAATTAATTAAAAACTGAAAGAACTGCGGATGCTGTAAATCAGGAACAAAAACAAAGTTTCTGGAAAAGCTCAGCAGGTCTGGCAGCATCTGTGAAGGAAAAAACAAAGTTAACGTTTTGGGTCCGGTGACCCTTTAAGGGTCTCTTATAGAGACAAAATTGTTGACTTAACCTAACATTCACCTGGCACTTTCTACTGTTGAATACAAATCCTTCGTGAAGAGCCACTGCTGTCTGTGAGTGTAGATTTCAGTCATGTTCTTTTTTGGTTCTACCCATCACTACAATATCAGCAATACATTAACTTCCGTGAATATTTTCAGTCATTCTATATTATGCTACTGCAACAGATTGTGACTGACAGATATGTCAAAGTATAGTCTCTGGAAATAATATCTTCTGAACAGTGTCCTGAAAGCAGTGATATCATGAGATTCCTTTGCCAATATACTTGGCATCCAACTTGGAAAAGAACTGCCTGATGTGAATTTGGGTTTCGATTCTTCTAATACAGAATTTTGTGTGGGCATCCTTTTTCAGAAATATTTAGGCATTTTGAGTCAAACATACCTTGATTGTACCATCTTTCCTCAACACATTCATAGCAGAATTGCACAGGTTTGTGTGATGTACACAATGAATGATAATGTAGTATATAATTCAGTTCACTCTAAAGCTTCCCTTCTATGGAAACACTATACTTTCTGCAAGGGCTGATTGACGTAATTGCAGCTTTTCTGAAATTGGTACCTTGGTGATTTTGGGAATGATCACAGTCTTGAGTTCTGTACATGCTGGTAGTCCTGCTATTGCTGGTCTATTTGTGTCCATCAGGTACAAGATAAAGTACTTATGGTTTTCATGCAGGATTGCCATAGCTGCATTTCATCAATGTACTAATGCAAGGGATGCATGACCAATGCGTTATATACAGTCAGTTCTGCTGTTGTAGGTTGTATCAATGACATCCAACCACGGAGATCAATAACCTTCAGAATTCTGACTAGTGAGACGTTTGCATTACTCAGATGTCAACTTTGCTGTTGAGTGTGTGTTTACCAATTTTCTTCAGGCATATGATGTTGATAGTGGCAAAAGCTTCTAAATATTTGACTTCGTCCACATTATTTATCAGGTGAATGACTGTTCACCTTTTGGATGAAGGTTATTCTACTGTGAGTCTTTACCCTGATCCATCTTGCTGAAACTTTGTGTAAGTGCCCGTGCAGGTCTCTGGCACACTCCCTGCTGTTGTGTCTGCCAGAATGTTAGACGGTTTTTTTTGTCACATCCTTGTGTAGTCTCTGGTTGCATGTCTGAAGCCAGATTTCTTACATAGGTGAGCCCAGAGTTCTTTTGAACCAGGTAACCTGCAAACATCTTGTTATGTAGGACAGCTTCACAGTGAGCATAACAGACTGCACTTTCCACAGCTTGCTTGATTTCTGTACCCTGGCTACCAATAAGTGCAGCTGATGCCTGTAGATGTTGTTGTCCAACTACAGACAACAGCTTCATGTTTTGCATCAACTTTCAGCAGTGTACATATATCATGACCTTTCTTTCTCTACAAGAGGTATTTTTGCAAAATCGTGATAGGCGTTGGAACTACAACCAGTCCACTATCCACTCAGGCAGCTCAGCCTCTGAGAAATTGCAGTGTTTGCCCTTGAACTGATCATCTGATTCTTATGGCTGTTGTCAGTGGACATTAGCTCAAAATAGTGAATTCTAAAGTTCACCTTTTTCATAAAGCATTTTCCACTATATAGCAGGATTTCTTTGGTCCTGCCCAGACAGGCCTGAGGCGTTGACTCTGTGCAACCTCTTGTTTCCAATGGCTACCTTTATTTTCACTGCTTGCCTATTTAGAGTTGGTATGGAACAGAAGCGAGCCATTTTGCTTGGTGTGTTTGCTCCACCTCTGAACATTTTAACTTAGCACCAATTTCTTCGTTTTCCTGTAATCCTGAATTGTTTAAATAAAAAATCAAATGACCCCTTGAATGTCTCGATTGAACCTGCCTCCACTACATTTCCAGGTGATGTATTTCAGATCCCACCTACTTGCTTTCTGAAAAACAATTTTCAATTCATAGTTGCTTATTCTTTTCTCTTGGGTAGGAATTACTGCTCAATGCACAACTTCACAGGTTCAATTCTATTACATGCCCCAGCCTTTCAAAACACTTCTCATCCCTTTCCACAACCCATCAAATGAGAGAGTTCCTGCAAAACAACAATCAACTTTTTGGTTCTATAGTGACTAAATTTTAAGAAGCATCGCTCCACCCTTTGCTTAAAAAGCTAACATTCAGATGGACTTCCAATAGCCACTGACACAGTCTTCCAGTTCATATTGGTATATTTGGTAGTCATCTTCCTGATGGTCCCACACTTTTGCGATTGTTATTGATGTGCAGGGTATAGCAGCAAGACTAAGGCTACACATGTGCAGATTCAGCAATGCAGTGCAGTTTTTTTTTTAAACAAAACTTACTTGTTCTGTTTTCAACTGTGGTTCAGACTTTTCTGTTTCACACCAATTTTCCTTTCTGTGCTGGAGTGGAACCTGCACTTAACATCTTTGCAGCTTTCGCAACTCAAATCTTAACCAAACTGCTGCCCACATGGGTCACTGATCTGGCCAACTCACAAATCAAGCCCTCAATGTTTAGCCAGTGCCATTTGAGTTGTATTTTTCTTCAGGGATCTCAGTGAAAATGTAACTTTTGCATCACTTAAAATCTTGCATAAGGCAGTTTCCTATGGCTTATATTGTTAGGACCATCACTATTTCTCTTTTATTTTTCTCATTTTGGGTTTGGAACTAAGTTGAAGTTGAGAATTGAATATTGAACTTTGAACAGCAGCTTGTTTTAAAAAAAAAGGGAAAGAACAAAAGACTAATGTTTGCTGTTGGGAATTAGCCTGGAAAGATAATGCAGGCGAATTACTGCTCTAAGGTCACTGTGGACAGCTTGACATTGAGATGTTGTTACGCTCAGGGTCTGGCAGGCGGTTTGATGTGGAATTGATCAAAGGAGGATCGGTGCTAGCCAGCCAACCGGAGAATGTTGAAAAAAAACAAACAATGAACTGGTGCTAACTGGGTTTTGAATAGGAGGCAGTTTTCTTTTGGGAGCTTCAGGACGAGGCTGCATTTTTAGTTTTGCTGTCTCTGATTTCACTCCTATTGACTTGTTGAATGTTCTGAGAAGAGAATCTCAGTCTGTAGTATATTGGTGAATAATTCTGCTGAGGTTATTTGCATTGACCAGTGACTTCAGAGTCCATGCAAGACATACAGTCCTGTACACCATAATACAATCCATTAACCTAGGATTTCATAATGTTTTGGTTTTCATTGTTACAACAGTTATTTAACTGGCAAAACTACATTTTTAAAAAATTTATCCCTTAATTGTGTCTGTCTGTCAGTGTGACAGTGGGGATTTATGATATAGAAGATTGGGCTTAGATCATAGATATTAATTAGACTGCTTTTAGTTTATCTGTATTCTGATAAAGTTACATACTCAATAATAAACAGTTAATTTTGTTTAAGTTATAAACTTGCTGTCCAAGGTCTGTTATTTGTAAAGTACTGTTAGGAACAACTGTGCAATTTTGAGTATCATTCCATGTTTTAATTTCACTGTGTTACAAATCCAGTGATTGGGAGGTGGATTTGGTTTTGCCTGCTGTCCCTGTGTCATAACAATAGATTCATATTGCTGCCATTGTTATTTAGGAAAAATTCCACCATTGCTACAATCTTGTATTCTTGTGTTCTTTAATACAGAATTTCAACTCACCTACTGGATGACTAAAGTAGTCTAGGTCCAATTTATCTGAAAATCTCAAACAAGTTTACTTAAACTGAATTCTCCCAAAATATCTGCATCCTCCGGTTCTGGCTTCTTGTAAACCCCAATTTTAATTGCTCCAGTATAGGTGGCTGTGCCTTAATTTGCCTAGGCCTCAGGTTCTGCAATTCCCTTTCTGCTGGTCTACCTCTCTCTCCTTCTTTAAGGCACTTAGGGACAGATTAGGGATAGTCAACATGGCTGTGTGTGTAGAAAATCGTGTCTCACAATCTTAATTGAGTTTTTGAAGTAGTAACAAAAAGGATTAATGAGGACAGAGTGGCAGACGTGATTTACATGGCCTTCAGTAAGGCGTTCAACAAGGTTCCTCATGGTAAACTGGTTAGCGAGGTTAGATCACACAGAATACAGGGAGAACTAGCTATTTGGATACTGAACTAGCTCGAAGGTAGAAGACAGAGGGTGGTGGTGGAGGGTTGCTTTTCAGACTGGAGGCGGTGTGCCACAAGGATTGGTGCTGGGTACACTGTTTTTCATCATTTATATAAATGATTTGGATGTGACCATGGGAGGTATGGTTTGTGAGTTTGCAGATGACACTGAATTGGACGTGTTGTGGACAGCCAAGAAGGTTACCTCAGAATACAACAGGATCTCAATCAGATGGGCCAACGGACCGAGGAGTGGCAGATGGAGTTTACTTTAGATAAAGGTGAGGTGCTGCATTTTGGAAAGGCAAATCAGGCCAGGACTTATACACTTAATGGTAAGGTCCCGAGGAGTGTTGCTTAACAAAGAGACCTGGGAGTGTAGGTTCATAGTTCCTTGAAAGTGGAGTCACAGGTGGTTAGGATATAGTGAAAGAGGCGTTTGGTATGCCTGCATTTATTGGTCAGTGCATTGAGTACAGGAGTTGGGAGGTCATGGTGCAGCTATACAGGATATTGGTTAGGCCTTTACTGCAATACTGTGTGCATTTCTGGTCTTGCTGCTATAGGAAGGACATTACGATACTTGAAAGAGTTCAGAAAAGATTTACAAGGATATTGCCAGGGTTGGAGGGTTTGAGCTATAGGGAGAGGTTGAATAGACTGGGCTTATTTACCCTGGAACATTGGAGGGTGAGGGATGACCTTATAGAGGTTTATAAAATCATAAGGGGCATGGATAGGGTAAATAGACAAGGTCTTTTCCCCGGGGTGTGGGAGTTCAAAACTAGAGAGCATAGATTTAGGTGAGGGGGAAAAATTTTAAAGTAAAGTAAGGGGCAACATTTTCCACACAGAGGATGGTACATGTATGGAATAAGCTGCCAGAGGAAGTGGTGGAGGCTGGTACAATTACAACATTTAAAAGGCATCTAGATGGGTATATGGGTTTAGAAGGATACAGACCAAATGCTGGCAAATGAGACTAGATTAATTCAGAATATCTGGTCAGCATGGATGAGTTGGACCAAAAGGTCTGTTACCATGCTGTATATCTCTGTGACCCTATGATAATTTGCTTTGTAATTGCCGGTTTTGTACATATCCTTATTCTACCATGCTATTGCTTAGACTTCACATGTCATGTAGTGTCACTCTGGTCCTTTGCTTATTAGCACACACTGCTCTTAAAGTATTAACATAATTTTCTAGAGGGCTATTATTACATCATTATGCAAGTTCGGTTTTCAAAAGTTACAATTATCTTATCAAAGGATTTTTGCACTGTTTGATTGACAGCTTAAAAGAATATTAAAACATTAGCTGTCATTGGAGTATGAATTGAAGTTTGTTTATTTTTATAGCAGACTAATTAGTTAAGATTTAAAAGCTTTCTTTAGGCTTCATTGTGAATGGAAAGTTTTGTCAGTATTGAGTAACGTAAAGTGAGTTCTGTTAGATTTTTTGAAGTTTCTTTTGCTTCATCCTCACATTGTTCCCAAGCTTTTCTTGTGGTCGATATTTGGTGACTCATAACATGAGGTTACGAAGGACCAAGGAATTTGGAGGAAGTATATGAGGCATGAATTGGTATCGAATGGATATGGAGGGCAGATGGATGATGGGGACTGGGTGGACTGCATGAATTGGCATCAAAGTATCAAATGGAGTGACTAAGAGCGTGAGGGATGACAGTTAGAAAGTTTAATTGCTTTTATTACATGTAAGAGGAGGTCCCCTGACAACCAAGGTGGATGTTGTAGCCAGTTATTTCACTTTTCACCGACCTCTGACTGCCCAGGATCTGCTTCCGAGGTTAGTGGATTTGACCTGATCATGAATCGGTTTCCCTAAAATGAAAATTGAGAGATGGCCCCTTAAACTGAGGTGGGTCTGCTGAGTCAGGATATGTCCTGGATCAAGCTACTGAGCTCGTTAATGAAGATTTTACTTGTAGTCACTGGAACGGGGGTTCAAACCCATAAAATTTTAAACTGATCTCACATTGATTTATAATCAGGTTTAAAACAGTTTCAGCACCATACCAGCTGAACAAAAATAAAAGCTAACAGCAGGGTTGTGATTTTGTGATACCATCTTTAATTACAGTGACAATGTCCTTGTGATATTTACATCAATTTTTGAAGGAAACAGCTCATAACATACATAATGATACAGGCCTCTTTAAGTTTGTATAAAGTTTCCTAAATTCTGAACTATGAAGCTGACACCGAATTGTCTACACTTCCCTTTGCATACATGTTGACATTTACTACAGTTCTATATTTTAAACACTAAACTTATTGCAATTGCAAATCATGTTGCACGAACAAAATAATTAAAATGTCAATACATGAAACATTTATTAGTTCTATATGGTAACTTCTAATAAATTTGTCTCATCTGTTATTGTGTTTAAACCCTTCCCCTATCAGAGATTAATACATAATTTCTACCCAGCATCTCTATGAAGTTTGCCAGTGAAAACAGCAGTAAAATTCTTGGAGTTTTTAAGTATTGATTGTACATGGACGGATTATAAGTAGTAACAGTGGACATGAAACTTTTTAGTGCTTTCAAACACTCTTTTTCCATTATTTAAACAGGAATCTTTATGCAGACATTGGTACCTCAAACCTCCCCATTAAAATCAACTGCAGAACTCTGCTTATGAAAAAGAAAACTTGTAGGGGATGTGGTCTGCCTTTGTTTTGACTTAAAGCTAAACAAACTGTTTGATTACAAGCAGGAAGTTTGATCTGCAAGCCAAAACCTCAACTACCACTCATTTAGTTTTCTGTAATGTAATTTCTTTACTCACTCAGTCAAGGTGTAATGCTCCCATTTTTGCTGTAATCAAATGAGGCATGAAATACTGTTAATAAATCAGTAAAACAAAGTACTGTAATTGAAACTTGTTAATGAGAAAAATCCAGACACAGGTGACAGTCCCTCGAACACTTGTTGACACTGCAATTAAAATAATTTTTAAAAATTGTGTGATGAGGAAAACTGCATTTCCATGTGACATTTATTAACCAAGGTAGTAGGATATGGCTTTCACCACCTAGCAACATCTCAGTGAATGTCTGACTTTAAAACATCACTTCCTGCTGTTTAGGCAGCTGTGAAGATTAAGCTTGAAGGTCATGTCGATAACATTATGTGCAGATTTGGGTAGTTTGTTTGCAAGTATAGTAATTATGTTAAAGGAATCTGGTGGGAGGTGGGATATGCACTAGTCTTGGTCACCATGTAAACTGATATGACTAATACTTTTGAATTAAGACCATAAGTCTAAGTGAGTAGAAATACATCACTCTGCCCATTGAGTCTGCTCAGCCACTGGATGAGAGCATGGCTGATCTAATAATCCCCAACTTCGCTTTCCTGCCTTTACCTCCATACCCTTTGATTCCCTTGCTGAAATAACAGTTTAAAATATTAAAATTTAAAAGCACTGTGTTGCCTTTCTTTTAGAATTCAAACCAACATCACACCATGTTCACCTTTCCCAAATTTGTAACTTTTTGAAAGATTGTGATGTTTTGGAACAATGCCTTGAACTTGGCTAAATTGAAGGTGTTTGTGTGGCCTGTTCTGAAACCTGCCTGACAACAGATGTGGATGAAGTGGCTAATAAAGATTAAGGGAGGTACCCATTGCTTCGCTGGAAGGAAGGTATAAGGTGTGCATTCTTACTTACAACCATTAGGCAACATGGTGGCTCAGTGGTTAGCACTACTGCCTCACAGCACCAGGAACCTTGGTTTGATTCCAGCCTTGGGCAACTGTTTGTGTGAAGTTTGCACATTCCCCCTATGTCTGCATGGGTTTCCTCCAGATGCTCTGATTTTTTTCCTACAGCCCAAAGATGTGCAGGCTAGGTGGATTGGCCATGGGTAGTGCAGGGTTATGGGGATGTGGTGGTGTGGATGGGTATGCTGTTCAGAGGGTCAGTGTGTACTCAATAGGCCAAATGGCCTGCTTCCACACAGTAGGGATTCTATGATTCTATAAGTCTGCTAGTCTTCAAAATCCCATGAAAGGGTGGAGAAAGTTACTGTACACAGTTCTGCACTTAACTGTTTAATTACTTAGAGCCATAGAGTCACACAGCATGGAAACAGACTCTTAAGTCCAACCAGTCCATGTCAACCATAATCCCAAACTAAACTAGACCCACCTGCCTGCGCTTGGCCCATATCCCTCCAAACATTTCCTGTTCATGTACTTATCCAAATGTCTTTTAAACACTGTAATTGTACCCGCAACCACTACTTCTTCTGGTAGTTCATTCCACACACGAACCACTCTGTGTAAAAAAAAAAACTGCCCCTCACGTCTTTTTTAAATCTTTCTCCTCTCACATTAAAAATATGTCCCCTAGTCTAGAAATACCGTGTCTTAGAGAAAAGACACCTGCCATTCACCTTATCTATACCCCTCATGATTTTATAAACCTCAATAAAGGTCACCTCTTCCACCTCCCAACCTCCTACACTCCAGTGAAAAACATCCTAGCCCATTCAGCCTCTCCTTAAAACTCAAACCTTCGATTCCCAGCAACATCCTGGTAAATCTGTTCTGAATCCTTTCCAGCTTAATAATATCCTTCCTATAACACAGCAGCCAGAACTGGACACAGTACTCCAGAAGAAGCCTCACCAATGTCCTGTACAACCTCAACATAATGTCCCAACTCCAAACTCAAAGGTCTGAGCATGAAGGCAAGCATGCCAAAAGCATTCTTAACCACCCTGTCTATTTGTGATGCAAACTTCAAAGAATTATGTACCTGAACCCCTAGGTCTTTCTGTTTTACAACATTACCCAAGCCCCTACTTTTAATTATATAAGTCCTACCCTTGTTTCTTTTACCAAAACGCAAGACCTAGCATTTATTCAAATTAAATTCCTAGTGCCACTCATTAGCCCATTGACCCAACTGATCAAGATCTCTTTGTGATCTTCGATCAATCTATCTTCTTCACTGTCCACTATACCATCAATTTTGGTGTCATCTGCAAACTTATTAATTATACCTTCAATATTCTTATCTAAATCATTTATATAAATGACTAACAAAAGCGAACCCAGCACCGATCCCTGAGCAACACCACTGGTCACAGGGTTCCGGTCTGAAAAACAACCCTGCACCACCACTCCCTGTCTCCTATTGTTAAGGTAATTCTGTATCCGGTTGGCAAGCTCACCCTAAATCCCATGTGAATCTAATTAATCTACAATGCAGAACCTTGTCAAAAGCTTTAATAAAGTCCAAGTAAACAATGTCTACCACTCTGCCCTCAACATTCTTGGTTACTTCCTCAAAAAACTCAATCAAATTTATGAGACATGATTTCCCTCACACAAAACCATGCTGACTATCCCTAAACATTCCTTGTCTCTCCAAAAGCTTATATACAATACCTTTCAGAATCACCTCCAACAACTTATCCACCACCAATGTCAGACTCACAGGTGTTAGGGTTCTCCTTACATCCCTTCTTAAACAAAGGCACAACATTAGCCATTGTCCAGTCATCTGGCACTTCACCTATAGTTTTAGATGATAGAAATATTTCTGCAAGGGGGCCCTGCAATTTCTTCCCTAACTTCCCACAACGTCCTTGGATACACTAGATCAGATTCCGGAGATTTATCCATCTTGCTATTTTTTAAGACCTCCAGCACTTACTTTCTTCCAAGATAAAAGAAAGGTGGGGTCTCAAGGATAGAAAATCAGTATTCCCACTGGATGCAAGGGCCCAAGGTGATTCACACTGCCATGAAGATGGACTTTCATGTAGTTTCAAAGAATTTCCTGAAAAGGTACCAAGCCAGGAAAGGAGGGACTGGATGTTAACCCTTGAGAGCTAAGAACCACTTTGGATCATGTACAGGGAAATTAAGTTATTACTTCAGGAACAATGTAACATATACTTGTGAAGTGAATTTTTCAGATGTGTTAGAGGTAGACAGGGTAAGGTTTTCTCTGTAGTTTAAAGTATAATTTACTGACAAAAATATTGTTTAATAAAGGCTACTTTTAGTCTGTTTCTTACAGCAAAAGTATTTAAAAAACACAAAACCTTGTTGTATCATTTTTTCAGCTGTCAATTAAAAGTTGAAATTTTTAAAAAAGTTGTTGGCCTCTATAAGTATCTTAACAATAATTATTATTCTGAAAGGACAGAATCTGAGTTGATACAGTACAGATAGAGGTCCCCTCTGTCTCTACTGGCTCTGAGAATTTAATGCCAATCTCCTTCCTTTTCTCCACAACCCGCATGTTCCTTTTTATTTAAACAAACACCTAATACTTTCTTGAATGCCTCAATTGAATGTGCCTCCACTACACTTTCAGGCAATGCATTCTAGACTCCAAATATTTGCTATGTGAGAAAGTTTTTCTCACCTTGGATTTGCTTCTTTAATTCTCTTGGCTAAGATTTACTGCTCAATTTACAACTGCACAGTTCAATTCTGTTACACACCCCTCTTTCAAGACATTTCTCATCCCACCCCCTCATTCCAGGACAGCTCCTGCAAAATAACAATCAACTCTTATCCAAATAATCAAAAAAAAAATTTTACAATTTAAAATTTGATGTTTAATAAAATTACAATACCAGCTGTACTAAAAGTTCTAAAACAGACGTATTAAATAGTTGCTAAAATGTGGAGCTGGAGGAGTACAGCAGGCCAGACAGCATCAGAGGAGCAGGAAAGTCGACATTTTGGGTCTAGACCCTTCATCAGGATTCTGACCTGCTGTACTCCTCCAGCTCCACATTTTATGGAGCCTGACTTTCAGCATCTGCAGTTCTCTCTACATCCTAGTATTAAATATTTGCTTTTGATACAAAGCATTCTGCACTGCAAAGTGCTATGGAATTAAGTGTTACGGCTGAAAAAACTAAGGACTTAAGTTGTAATTTTTTCAGCTGAGGAGACTTAACACAAAAGGCCAATAGTTATTTTAATAAATGGTCATTCATTTTTTTTCTTTAAAACATAAACACTGAAGGTTAGTTCTTAATTGTGTTTATTCTGCATAAAACTCAATGTTGTTGCAGCACTTGGTTTGTAAAGTACAGTATACATCCCCTAAATTTCACTCTAAAGAAAACACTAAAAAACATACATCTCTGTCTGACTCAGAGCTCCCAATTCACGTCAACTCCCTTCCTGCTTGCTTAAAAAAAAAACAAAATAGTCTCCTTTGCTTCGGTTTTCTGCGTCTTCTGTGCAAAATTGTACTTTTTCTCCACATTGTAACTCTTTGAGAAATCCTACAACTTGAATGTGGATTAAGAATGGTTGCAGTCCAGAAGGTCATCGCTTGGCCTGCCAAGCCCATATGTGAATGATGCATTGTGCATCGATTTCTAACATTCAAATTAAATTTTTTAATCGTTCTCTTTAGATTTTGCATTTTTGGTCTTTAAACAGTTGGATGTTATATTTGGAGTTACCAGTTTCAGTTTTCTTAAAGTTTTCATAATTTAGACCAATTCATATTTCTAGATGCATTTGGGCAATCAGAATATGTTATGTTGTTTTCATAATGGGAATTCCTGAAAGAAGCACAACCATTGATCTTTTTTTTTTGTTCTCTACTGGATGAAAACGACATTTTTGTTTGTTCCGTTCAAATGCTAGCAGATGCTCATGAATCTGCGCACTGACAGCAGATCCGAACAGAAAACAGCGATGTCATCCATGTACAGGGAGGCCTTGACCTGCAGGCCTCCACTGCCTGAAATAGTCACCCCTTTCTGGCTCGCATCCTTCCTGATGGACTCAGCAAAAGGCTTTATACAACATACAAACAAGGCAGCAGAGAGAAGGCAGCCCTGCCTGACTCCAGATCTGATCGGGAAGCTTTCTGATCTCACCCATTGATTGATATTGCACAACTGATGTTGGTGTGCAGCAGTCAGATCCAATTGCAGATACTATCCCCAAAGCTCATTTTGGAGAACATGTCCCATATGTAGGTGTTTTCCTGGTCCAGGCTGATGAGGCAAGCATTCACCCCCTGTCCTGCACATGCACGATCGTATCTCCAAGGAGGGCGAGGCTCTCAGAGATCTTATGCCCAATACAACACAGGTTTGGTCGGGGTGAGTCACCAATTCCAGAGCAGACTTGACCCGGTTGGCGATGACCTTAGACAGGATTTTGTAATCCATATTCAACAGAGAAACTGGTCACCAATTTCTAATTTCCTACCTCTCCACATTCAATTGTAGATGTGGGTGATAATACTGCATCTACCAGAAGTATACTGTCATAGGAGAGAACCTGCTGGAGTTCTATCAAGTACCACAGACCTGAATACAACTCCAGTGTGCAAACTGATGAGCATCTGCAACCGTTTCAAACTGGCTTTGGGTGCCAAGGTAAATCGAGGCAAGAGTGAGGCCATGTTCTTTGGGAACTGGTCTGTGAGAATAATAGGGTGGTTATGGTAGGGGATTTTAACTTTCCCAACATAGACTGGGACTGCCATAGTATCAAGGGCTTGGATAGAGAAGAATTTGTTAAGTGTGCACAGGAAAATTTTCTGATTCGTTATGTGGATGTACCTACTAGAGAAGGTGCAAAACTTGGCTTACTCTTGGGAAATAAAGCAGGGCAGATGCCGGAGGTATCAGTGGGGGAGCACTTTGGAGCCAGTGACCACAATTCTATTAGTTTGAAAACAGTAATGGAAAAGGATAGACCAGATCTAAAAATTAAAGTTCTAAACTGGAAGAAGGTCAATTTTGACGATATTAGGCAAGAACTTTCAAAAGCTCAGTAAGTCTAGCAGCAACTGTGAAGAAAAAATCAGAATTAACATTTCAGGTCTGGTGACCCTTCCTCAGAACTGAGCTTTACCAGCAACTTCTGTTTTTGTTCTTGATTTACAGCATCTGCAGTTCTTTCGATTTTTATTAAGAACTTTCAAAAGTTGATTGAGGTTGATGTTTGCAGGTGAAGGGACGGCTGGAAAATGGGAAGTCTTCAAAAATGAGTTAACAAGAGTTCAGAAGTAGTATATTCCTGTTAGGGTGAAGGGCAAGGCTGGTAGGTGTATGGAATGCTGGATGACTAGAAAAATTGAGATTTTGGTCAAGAAAAAGAAGGAAGCATATATCAAGTATAGACAACAGAGGTTGAGTGAATCCCTAGAAGAGTGTAAAAGCAGTAGGAGTATACTTAAAAGGGAAATCAGGAGGGCAAAAAGGGGACATGAGATAGCTTTGGCAAATGGGGTTAAAGGGAATCCAAAGGGATTCTACAAATACATTAGGGACAAAAGGGTAACTAGGGAGAGAATAGGGCCACTTAAAGATCAGCAAGACAACCAATGTGTAGAACCACAGGAGATGGGGGAGATACTAAACGAGTATTTTGCATCTGTGTTTACTGTGGAGAAGGATATGGAAGATATAGAACGTGGAGAAATAAATAGCGATATCTTGAAAAATGTCCACATTACACAGAGGAGGTGGTGCTGGATGGCTTAAAACACAAAGGTGTATAAATCACTGGGACCTGATCAGGTGTACCCTAGAATTCTGTGGGAAGCTGGGGAAGCGATTGCTGACCCCCTTGCTGACATCATCGATAGCCACAGGTGAGGTGCCGGAAGACTGGAGATTAGCAAATGTGGTGCCACTATTTAAGAATGGTGGTAAGGAAAAGCCAAGGAACTATAGACCGGTGAGCCTGACATCGGTGGTGGGCAAGTTGTTGGAGAGAATCCTGAGGGACAGGATTTACAGGTATTTGGAAAGGTAAGGACTGATTAGGGATAGTCAACATGGCTTTGTGTGTAGGAAATCATGTCTCACTAACTTAATTGAGTTTGATGAAGTAGTAACGAAGAGCATTGATGAAGGCAGAGCAGTGGACGTGATCTACATGGACTTCAGTAAGGTGTTCGACAAGGTTCCTCATGGTAGACTGGTTAGCAAGGTTAGATTACATGGAATATAGGGAGAACTAGTCATTTGGATACAGAACTGGCTCGAAGGTAGTAGTAGAAGGTTGCTTTTCAGATTGAAGGCCTGTGACCATTGGTGTGCTGCAAGGATCAGTGCTGGGTACACTGAATTTGTCATTTATATAGATGATTTGGATGTGACCATAAGAGGTATGGTTAGTAAGTTTGCAGAGGACAACAAAATTGGAGATGCAGTGGACAGCCAAGAAGGTTACCTCAGAATACAACAAGATCTTGATCAGATAGGCCAATGGGACAAGGAATGGCAGATGGAGTTTAATTTAGATAAATGTTAGGAGCTGCATTTTGGAGAGGCAAGTCAGGGCAGGACTTGTACATTTAATGGTAAGGTCCTGGGCAGTTTTGCTGAACTTGGAGCGCTGGTTCATTGTTCCTTGAAAGTGGAGTCACAGGTAGATAGGATAGTGAAGAAGGCGTTTGGCATACTTGCCTTTATTGGTCAGTGCATTGAGTACAGGAGTTAAGAGGTCATGTTGCGGCAGTACAGAACATTAGTTAAGCCACTTTTACAATATTGTATGCAATTCTGCTCTCCGCTGCTTTAGGAAGGATGTTGTGAAACTTGAAAGGGTTCAGAAAAGATTTACAAGGATGTTGCCAGGGTTGGAGGGTTTGAGCTATATGGGGAGACTGAATAGACTGGGATTATTTTCCCTGGAGTGTCGGAGGCTGAGGGGTGACATTATAGAGGTTTATAAAATCATAAGGGGCATAGATAGGGCAAATAGACAAGGTCTTTTCCCCAGGGTGGGGGAGTCCAAAACTAGAGGCACAGGTTTAAGCTGAGAGGGGAAAGGTTTAAAAGGGACCTAAGGGGCAACTTTTACGCACAGAGAGTAGTGCATGTATGGAATGAGCTGCCAAGGGAAGTGGAGAAGGCTGGAACAATTACGACATTTAAAAGGCATCGGGATGGGTATTTGAATAGGAAGGGTTTAGAGGGATATGAGCCAAATGCTGGAAAATGGGTCTTGATTTATTTAGGATATCTGGTCGGCATGGACAAGTTGGACTGAAGGGACTGAAGGATGTTGCCTGGTATGGAGGGAAGGTCTTATGAGGAAAGGCTGAGGGACTTGAGGCTGTTTTTGTTAGAGAGAAGAAGGTTAAGAGGTGACTTAATAGAGACATACAAGATGATCAGAGGATTAGATAGGGTGGACAGTGGGAGCCTTTTTCCTCGGATGGTGATGGCTAGCACGAGGGGACATAGCTTTAAATTGAGGGGTGATAGATATAGGACAGATGTCAGGGGTAGGTTCTTTACTCAGAGAGTAGTAAGGGCGTGGAATGCCCTGCCTGCAAAAGTAGTAGACTCGCCAACTTTAAGGGCATTTAAATGGTCATTGGATAAACATATGGATGATAATGGAATAGTTTAGGTTAGATGAGCTTCAGATTGGTTTCACAGGTCGGCGCAACATCGAGGGCCGAAGGGCCTGTACTGCGCTGTAAGGTTCTATGTTCTATGTTCTATGTCTGTTTCTGTGCTGTACATCTCTATGACTCTGTGACTCTACAACTGGGCCGACTGATCCTTTATATCCTTCACTGTCAGAACAGATTATCTGAAGTTGTTGGATATATGATTTAGAGGGGTCAGGATGTGTGTCAAAACATGAGAAGAGTATGTTGTGAAAGTGAGACAGAAACTGGTCTTTTGGGAGCACCGCTCTCTCTCCATTGCAGGTTAAAACATGGTTATCAAGCGTGTGGTACTTTCAGTGCAGTTGTACGTGGCACAGGTCAAACCTATTCCCCAAGCTTGTGCCGTTGCAGTCATCCCAGCCATTTTCCGTTTCATCTAAAGGTCTAAGATGGACTGTGTCCGCAGGTACACCATGTACAAAGCTCTAGATAAAGGGGGGAGGAATGTACCCAACGCCACCCTCATCCTGATGGTCACCTTGGTGTGTGGCTGCATCAAGCTGTGCATAGTCCCTCAGTACACAAACACCAAGTGTCATTATGTACTGAGACCCTGAGCAGACCATCAAAGTCATTTGGCAGAATGCCTCATTGCCAGAATTTTCCAAAACACACCAAGACACGCTTGGCTGGTGATGAGATGGGCACCACCTGTAAGATCTTTCATGTATGCCCAGATTCTCTGTGCTACTGCACACTACCCGCTCAGTGGCTGCGGGGGAGGTGGGGGGAATGATGATGATGATGATGAGACTGTCACACATTTCCTTCTGGAATATGCCTTTGCAAAGGAAGTCTGGACAGAGATGCAGTGGTTTTTGTCAAGGTTAACCGTGAGCAGCTCTGTGATGCAGGACTCTGTGCTCTAAGGGCTGTTCCCCAGATGCACACCAAGACAAACATCGATTGTGGCTGGAGGACTGTCAACTTGGTGAAAGATGCTCTTTGGTTCGCCCTAAACTGTTGGCCTTCCAGTGTAAAGAGTTGACCTTGATTGAATGTTACAGACTGGCACATTCCAAGGACCAAGATTATGTGCTCAGGGAAACACTAAAGCTTGGGGCAGCTGCCACCAAGGCACTGTGGGAAAAGACCACCATCTAAGGTCTTTCTGCTGAAGTACATGGGGGTCCACTCAGTTGTTGGACCCTCGCAGTGCCTCAAATGTATGTAAATAGTATCTTGCATAAGTGAGAAATGCCTTAGGGTTGTCAGGAAAGTCAAACTCCAATGTCTGTTTGTTCTTCATATGCATAGACTGTACAGAACCAAATTGCTTTAGTGACTAGATATGAGTTTTTTTTTTACGAATGAAGTATATTCTTGAAAAAAAAACAATTGTTTTGTTCTGACTCAGTTTCACTTGCTCATTATTCAGTAAGGTGCAGGTTATTAGTGTTAGGGAGTGTGGCCCTTTTATTATACCAAAAATCAGCAAATATTCCTGATGTCTTTTTTATGAGGTTTCTGAGTTGCATGATTACTTTAGTATCTACAAGGATATAAAAAGACCGGATTGTACCCTGGAAATAATGGTGAACTTACCAGAGTTCATCATCACTAAGCAGCAAAGTTGGACAGCACTTCCAGCATTCGTGCATGTACAGTTCAATGCAAACATTGTGAAATCACTATCCGATTTGCCCTGTTCCTTCACAAATTTTGCATCTACTTTGTCAACAGATTTAACATTAAAACAGAGGGAAGGCATGAATTACCCACACTTGTTCACTAGTAACTTACTGGACATGCCAGAATAAAAGTCAGCATTGGTGCATTCAAATACAAGGGAAAACAGTGTGATAATCCTAATTACTGTCAAACAATTTTTCTGGCACTGAAAATTGATTTTGCAAATGCAAAATCTCATGACTTCAGATTTTAAAATTATTGGAAGTTTAAAAATAGATGTACTTTTACTTTCTTTTCCTCAACACCATTCATCTTTCCTTCTCTTGACTTCACTGTCGGTGCACTATTTTACATTGAATTAAATGTCAATTTTACCCCCTGGTTAAATACCTTGGGTGGAATTTTTGTTTTTTTCAAAGTAAGTGTGGAATAGAGTCCAATAGCAGAAGTGGCTTCCACATAGGGGCAGGTCTGGTTTCTTCTGCACTACATTCTTTTCAGCTCATTATACATGCACATGTGGGTAGAATGCCAAATTTTACAGGCAGGAAGATCTGAAGCCTGCTAGGACTTTCTGAGCTCCAACATCCAGGCGCTATATCCAGGCAGACAGCTCTGACTTTTTATAATCCAGGAGCACCACTCAACATCTCTCGATCACTTCTGCCCACCTTTGGGGTTGTCAGAGACCAGGCAAAAATTTTAAACAATACCTACCTAGATGTTCTTCTCAGGGCTGTGAAGAGAAAAGAGAAGTTCTTTTCCCTGTGGATGGCAACAAGAGGCCATCACAACTGATGAAAGTAGCCTTGATGTATGTTTTCCACTTTTGGATAATAAGATTCTGCCCCTGACTGTAATTCCAGTAGACTGGGAAGTCAATAAGTATTCATGACATACTAATAAATGCAAAACAGGTTCTAAACCTTGAAGGTCAGAAAGCCAACCTGCCTGAGAGGTTCCTAATAGAAAACACAGTCATTAAGAAACTGAATTTTTGTTCCTGCTCAGTTAAGTTCCCCCTTCTAAAATCTCAGGTCAAAGCAGTAAAAATTCTGCCCCATGTGTCTAAGTGAGAATTCTTCAGTCTGAGTGGTTGAAGTAGCCTGCCATTGACCGCTCTGTTCGCACAGACTGTTAGACATCCTGTAGAGGGCATTACTGAAATGGAATCCAAGTAGTTAAATTGCCATATAAAAGTCTTTAAGAAGTCTAGAGGCAGCTGCAAGCATAACAAATGGCAAGTGCTAATTGTTCACTGCTGATGAGAACCCAGGCCTATTTTTTCAGCATTACACACAGGTATTGTGAATTGGGCTGAGATGGCTGAACTCATTTCATACAAGATACAAACTGTCAAGTGGATGTGATGATTCCATTGATTCAGAGGTTAAAAACATTTTATCACCACAGTACACAGATAAATTAGTTTAACTGAACTTGTGGGACCTTGTATAATTCATGCTGTAACCAGATAGTGATTACATTAATTCCAACAAGAAGGGCTCTGGAAGTAGTTGGGGAATATTTCTAATTCCTCCCTACCATCATTTAACTTATTCTCTTCTGTCAAAAATATCCATACTTTTTGGAATTCATTGTACTAATGGCAATTACAGCATTAAGAAGCCTAAGATTCTAGAGCTGAGTGTGTAAACATGCCTCTCTCATCCTGGTTTCTATCAATGCCATTCTAAGCACCCCTCAGTTCCTCACAGATAGAGGATAAATGACAAGTGATGCCTTCTGCTAACAAGTCCTCTCAGAGGATATTTCTAACCTACAGCTAGCACTCTGACTGCTAGAACAGCCAAAATTTCAGTCTCATTTCATATGAAAGATGCTAGTGTTCTGCCCTCAGAACAGCTCAGATTCCAAATGATGCAACAGATTGTTCTACAAAGCTTGCCAAACAAATGATCATTTACTCAGTTTTATGAGTTGAGAATGGATCAGAGTTAGTTCATTAGAATACAGTGATATCTTTCTCACTTACACATGCTGTTGAGAATTAATATTGAGATAAAACCAGCAAAACATTGGCAACATTCACTGATAGCAGAATTCTGACTATACTATAAGTAATAGCAAAGGGGTCACCCAGAATCGTATTCATTTTTACAACAGAAAAATAATTGAAGGTCGAACAGTTAATGTTAGATACACATGCATAAAATAATCAATTTGTCACTTTTTATGGCAAGTTTTATGAATAGTCCCTAACAAAAACAACATCATAATCTACAGCTACCCTTTCATATGGAAAATTAAATTATCTTTAAGCTCAGTTCTATGCTTTCACTGCCAAAAGTTTTGTTTAAACAAATTTATAAATGCCTTAGGCACACTGGGTTAGCACTTTGAGGACAAAAATTCATATCACCTGTCCAAATATCAGACATTTTTGATAACGTTGCTGTTAAGCATTTTACATATTATTTAACCAAAACCTATATTTACATATAACACCTTTAACTTTATGAAATGTCCCTAGCTGCATCACAGCAGCTTTATAAAGCAAAGTATGACAATGAGTCACAATTATTAGGTCAACGACCAAATGTTTGGTCAAAAAGGCACGTTCTGAGCAGAGTCTGAAAAAAGAAGAGCAAGGTAGAGGGTTGGAAAAGTACAGGGAGGCTTGGGGCCGAGACAATGGCAGGCATAGCCAACAATGGTAAAGTAGTTAAAATTGAGGATGCCAAAGATGCAGAATTTGTGGGGTGCAGGCCTCTCGGAGTGTGTGAGGCTGGTGAAGATTACAGAGAAAGGGACAGGAAAGCCACAGGGGAATTAAAAACAAGGAAGTGAATTTCATAACAAAGATAATGATTGACCTGGAGCTAATGTGGCTCAGCAAACACTGGAATAATAGGGAGAAGAGGAATAACCACATGTTCAGTCATGGGAAGTAGAGTTTTGGATTAAGTTTATGGAAGGCAGAATGAGAGAAATGAGGCAGCACCAAGACCGTAAAACAGTGGAGCAGAAGTAGGCCATTTGGCCCATCAGATTTGCTTTGCCATTCAATAATACCATGGTTGATCTGATAATCCTCAACTCTACATTTCTTCCTTTTCCCTATAACCCTTACTGAATAAAAATCTGTCTATCGTGGCCTTGAATTTACTTAATCTCTCAGCCTCAATAGCCTTATGCAATAAAAAATTCCACAGTTTCACAGCTCTCTGAGAGAAAAGATTCCTTCTCATCTCTCTTAAATGGGCAACCTCGTATGCTAAGATTATGGTCCCTGGTCCAAGACTCTCCCACAAAGGGAATGGTTGAATGGCAGAGCAGACTCGGTGGGCCGAATGGCCTAATTTCCACTCCTATGTCTTACGGTCTTATGGAAACAGCGTCTCAATATCTACCATGTCAAACCCCCTAACAACCTTACATGTTTCATAAGGTCTCCTCATTATTCTAAGCTTCAAGGAGTATAAGCCCAACCTCCTCAAACTCTGCTCATAAAAATATCCTTCCAAACACAGTATCAACTTTGTGAACTCTGTCCTGCCTCCAAAGCCTGTATATCTTTCCTTAGATAAGGGGATCAAGACTGTTCACAGCATTCAAGGTGTGGTTTAACTAGTGCCTTGTACAGTTTTTGCAGGGCTTCCCTATTTTAATACTCCATTTCCCTTGAAATAAAAACCAACATTCTATTTGATTTCCCTATTACCTGCTGAATGTGCTTGTGATTTATGCATGAGAATTCTCAAATTTCTCTGTGCTGCAGCTTTCTGCAGTCTTTCTCTATTTAAATGATATTCAGCTCATCTATTTTGCCACAGCATATTCCATCAGCCAAGTTTCTGCCCACTCACTTCATCCGTCTATCTCCGTATGCGGACTCTTTGTGTCATCCTCACCACTTGCCCTCCCACCTATTTTTGTGTCATTGAGTCAGTGTGTTGGAATCATCAAGTCAAGGCAGGCATGAATAAGCACTGCCACATCAAATAAGCTGAGGTAGGGTGAAGTTAGGTAATATTACAGATGGAAATAGGTGTTCTTAACAATGGCATGAATAGGAGGTCTAAAACTCATCTCAGAATCAAATATGACACCGAGACTGGAAACAGCCTGGCTTAATCTCAGACAGTTGCCAAGAGAGGGAATGGAGTCAGTAGCTAAGGAGTTTGTAGCGCAGACTAAAAATTAAAACTATTCTACTGAAAGCCACATTAATTCCTGAATTCAATGAAGTAACAAACATATCTTACACCATCTCAAATTTATTAATTCATCTGAGCATAATATCATTGAATATTTCAAAATATTGGATCTTCACAAACTTAAATTCATTTAAAAATTTTGCTACCTGTATCCTAATGTGGATCAAGGTCCATTCACACACTGTTTACTAGCTCCCAGTCTACCAATGCCTCAAAAAATTGCCTGGTTCACTATAAGTGTAAGTAATGTTGCATAAAGACAGCTGTTAGTTTTTTTCAAATGTCAGAGGAGCAGCAAGTGTTGTAGACTACATGGTAAAATAATTGTTGAAGATTGTGAAATGCACAGATGGAGGCAGAAGTGGTGTACAAGGAGAAAGGGTGAAAGTGGATGGGGCGGAGAGGGTGAACTGACAGAGTAAAGGGTGGAAGAGTGGTGCGGCGGTGGGGGGAAGAGGGGTATGGGGG
>NC_063364.1:18938809-18947830 GCF_021869965.1 Rhincodon typus | reverse complement strand
TCTGGCTCCATAACATGTAATTATTTTACCTTCCTGCATTGGTCAACTCTGTAGCACTTTCTGTAATGTCTGCTTTGACATGTGTATCATTTATTTTTTGGTGGGGGGGTGGGAGTTATTCATTTGTTTCAGCTGTAGGTGGACGATCTGACATTTGACATTGCAACAGGCAAATTGACAGTTTCCCCGTTGCATTCCTTATCACTTACTGTAAGCCATTTATTGGAGTTGGATTTAATTACCATGGGGCAAACCTGTATAAACAATATTCATAATAATCTGAATCAGGTTTTAATTTGGATATAAATAGGTCAGCATCAGGTTTTACACTAACACTTCATAAACTACAGAATGATACAATGCAGGAGGAGGCCATTTGGCAGTGCTGCTTCTTTGAATGAGCTAACTGCTCAGTCACACTTTCCTGTTCTGGCTCCATAACATGTAAATATTTTACCTTCCTGCATTGGTCCACTTTTTGAGTGAATATTGAATCTGCAACTATGACCCTTTGTTTTTTTTTTGCACTTCATTCCAGATCACAATTAACTACATTTTTTAAAAAGATGTCTAGTTATCACTTTAAATTTGCGCTCTCTGGTTACTAATCCTATTGACCCTGGAAACAGTTTGTCTTGCTTACTAATTTCTGGGATAGAGGTACTGTTCTAGACAAAGATTAAATAGACTGGGCTTTAGCCCTCTGCAGTTTAGAAAGGGGGAGGTGATCTTAATCAAGCATAACATTCTTGCAGGGATTGCCTGGGTAGATGTAAAGACAATATTCCCCTGATTGACGAGTCTTGGACACAGCTTGAGAATAAGGTGTAGGCCCTTTGGAACTGGGGAGGAATTTTTTTGCTCAGAATATGGTGAATCTTTCGAATTCTCTATCCCAGTTGGCAGTAAAGCTCTTTTAATGAAGCATTTTTAAGACAGAGATGAATAGATTTCAACATATTGGAAACATTAAGATGTATAGGGATAGTGCAGAAAAATAATGTTAAAATTGATTAGCCATGATATCACTGGTGGAGCAAGATCGAAGAGCTGAATGCCTACTCTGGTTCCTATTTCTTTATTCTAGCACTGAAAGTACACTATGATAAGCATTCATCCTTTTTAATAAGTCTGCAGTGCCTTGCCTTCAACAACTAATTAACCTTTAAAATGAGGGGAGGGCCTGGATTAAGAATATATCCAACCACCAGACACCTGAAGTCATCTCAACGTGCCAATTTTCATACTCCCCATTCTTCTTAGCCATCCTCTTTCAGCTCTTCCCAAATTCAGTAGTTTGATGTATATTTTATTTCTAACTTTGTGCCTTCTTTTGTTCCATGTGCACATCACTTTAATTTCCTTTATTCTTCCACCCTCTCAACTGTTGAACTTTGCAGACCATTCCATCTTTCCTGTGTGTGTGTGTGTGTGTGTGTGTATGTTTTGCTTCCTGTCTCCTTTCCCATGCTTTGTTTCTTCTTTAAATGCTGTTCACTTGTTAGATCTTTCACCTTTTTATGAGAAGAATTTACACTTGACATGTCGACTGTCCTTTTTTTTCACAACGGATGCTGCTTGACCTGCAGAGTCTCTCTAGAATTTTTCTTTGTGTATCAACTTTTACGTTAGCAGCATTTAATTACCCTCGTTAACACCAGATTCATCTTCCAAATCCCTGTAGCAAATTTCAAAACCCAAACACTTGGATCTGAGATTCAGCTATCAGGATTTAAATTGAGTTGAAATTCAGGCTGCTGGCTCACAGAATACTGGAATCTAAATTAAACAATGTTATGATTCTAGTTCATGGTAGTTCTGGACAAGCCAGTTCTCAGATGAAATCTGACTAGATAGATCAGATCAAATATATCATTTTTTTTCAATTGCTTATTGTAGTGGTTAGTCATTATTTACATGATGCTGCAGAACATAATTTTATTATACAAAAGAAAGCCAACAAACAAAGCTACATAACAGGTAGAAAGATCTTAACAGAAAAATCAAAACAAACGTTCAACCCTCATTTCCTGGCACAATCCTTTTACAGATTTTCAATTTTAGAGAAATATCACGTCCATCTCAACTCCTAAATGTTTCACTTAACTAACTCTTCCTTGGACTATTGAGACAGTTTTAAGATTGTGGACACAAACCTTTTTCAAATCTGATGGCCTAAACCTCTTTTCAAAAGACAGCTGGGACACTTCAATACATTTTCAGAACTTGGAGATGCCATAAACTAAAAATCACTCATGTTGATGTAACTGGTTCTCAGAATGCAAAATTGATTCTCCTGCTGGGTGAAAACTTGTTCTCCCTCCTGGTCAGAACTCCTGATTCTTTTTGAAGTGAAGTCAAAAGCTAAACTAACGGCCTCTGATCTGTTTGTAAATTCAGCAGTGTAAATACTCATTCATTAATACCACAGTGTCCTACGAGGCATTTGACCTAGGTCACATGCCTTTTGGAAATGCTGTATTTAGTTCACTGTTCCAGACTAAAGGGTCTGTTTTCCATGCTGTATAACTGTGACTTTATGACCATTTCTTAAAAAAAATTGTCTTCTCCAAATTAACCAAAATCGATTTGTCTTTGTTTTGAAATTCAAATCTCAAACAACCTATCTTTTATCACAACCAATCAACTGTAGGAACTCACTAAGCCTCCTTCACCAGCACCTTCCAAGCCCACAACATCATTTGTTTCAAGGAAAAAATGGCTGCAAAGGCACAGCAACACTACCACTTGCAAGTTCCTCAAGACATGCACCATCTTGACTTGCAACTATATCATCATTTCTTCACTGTAGCTTGGACATAAACCTGGAACATGCTAATAACAGCATGTGTGTGCCTATTCTGTATGGACTGCTGTGGTTCAAGTTGGCCACTTACCACCACATTGACACAATTAGGGATGGGCAACAAATGCTGACCTTGCAAACGAACTTCACATCCAACCAGGGAATAAAGAATAAAAACAGCATCTGATGATCAAATCTGTATTGTCTGCAATTAACATCATTTATTTAATTCCTCTGCATCCTGATATTTTTGTTATAACAAGGTTCTACATTTAATGTGTCACACAGCTACATTGTTAATATCAATTGAATTAATCAGAAACAATAATCCTATCTTGTATCCTGTGTCTACCTGGCCACTGTTTGCTTTGACAGAAAACTGATAATACAAAATAAGACTAAAACTGAACAAATGCAATAACTTAAAACGGATTATTGAAAGCTGATAGATTGTCAGCCAATTTTCTTTTTTAAAGAAACAGTTAATACAACATTCTTGACAGAATTAGTTCAGGATGTGAATTGCATTGAGTTTGAAAGTTTTGCCAGCTTGACTTCCAAAGTTAGTAATGCTCCCTCATTGACCAACTAAGAATAGATTATCAGTCACTTCACTGCTGTATTGTTCATTTTGCCTCTGCTGTTCAATTTGCGACATCCTGCTGTTATTGGAAACACTTTGTTCAGCTCAATCTTTTTAGTTTAAAATAATTGTCCTCTTATGGCTAATCTAGTAAGGAGACATTGAATGTTTTAACATTGTAAACCAATTTAAGCAATGTGTGATTAGCCTTTAATGATTCACAGGGATGAAACAATCATACTTTCCTGAAATTGATATGTGTAATGTGAAAGAAAATATTTTCACAATAGTACTATGAGGTTTTTCTAAACCAATATACTGTTTACTTTCAACCACCATTGCTGTACTGGAAATTTGAAATAAGATGTGCTTCACTCTTAGCTCTGAATGAAAAAGTTTCCCGGTGGTATAGATATTTCATGTCATATAATCAAGATATATGGTCATAAATATGCCAATATGAAGACTGGTAGGCTGTCTTCAACTGAACATTCATTGAAGAGTTGTAATAATAAAGGAAATTATATATTACTTTCACATATGAAATGAGACTCACAAGCTTATTAGTGTCTGCAGTATCAATTTGTCATAGGTAGTAACTGAACTGTAAACTGCTAGTTTCACTGCATTCTGTTACATTAATGTTCATTATCAAGAAGAGCTTTAACAGGATTGAATTCTCCAGAGGTGTCTGGGATAGTGGTAATTCATTCCAATCTCTCAACCGAAAAACGCCACGCTCACAAGAAATCCTGAGGCGCCACACTTATTATTGTTCTTCATTAAGAATGGTTTTCAGGAATGGGAAATCCTCTGCTATAAAGTCATAGACTCATACAGCATAGAAACAGACCCTTTGGTCCAACTCCTCTGCAGTGACCAGTAGTCCCACTTGCCAGCATTTGGCCCATCTCCCTATAAACCCTTCCTATTGATATACCCATCCAGATGTCTTTTTAAATGTTGGAATTGTACCCGCCTGCACCACTTCCTCCGGCAGCTCATTATTGATAATCTTCTTCACTGTCCACTACACCACCTAGTTTGGTGTCATCTGCAAACTTACTAACCATGCCTCCTATATTCACATCCGAATGATATATATAATGATGAAAAGCAGTGCCAAACAATCTGATTCCCACAGACTCCAATTAGCCTAACATCTGTCGTTAGGGAAAATGCTAGAATCCATTCCTAAGGAAGAAATAGGACATGTAGAAAAATGGGCATGATTTTGTGAAAGGGATATTTTCTAGTGTTCGTTTGAGGGCGTAGCAAGTAGAATTGATACAAGGTAATTGGTAGATGTATTTTGCAGAAGGAATTCAATAATGTGTCCAATGAAAGGTTATTGTACAAGGTAAGAGTTCATGATATTGGGGTAATGTTCAGCATGGATTGAGGATTGGTTGCACACAGAAAACAGAGCTGGAATTAGTGGGTCTTTTTCAGGTTGGAAAGACGTAACTCATAGAGAACCACAGTGATCACCTGGGGGAGGGGGGGTGCGGTGGTGCAGAGTGTAAGATACCCACCCACCTATTTTTGTATTGTCAGCAAATATAGGTATGTTGTGGTGAGGACATAAGGAATCTGCAATTGGATATTTATAGATTGAACAAATGGACAAAAGCTTGGCAGATGAAGTTTAATGTGGGAAAAGATGATATCATGCACTTTGACAATAATCAAAAGGCAAGCTGTTATTTAAATGGAGAGAAACTCAAAAAAGGTGCAGTGAGTGTTCTTGTTCATGAAACACAAAAAGTTAGCATGCAGGTACAGCAAGTAATTAAGAAGGTAAATAGAATTTTGTACTTTTATTGCTAGAGACATAAAACAGAAAGCCTTGTTACAACTGTACAGCATGTTGGTGAGGCCACACTTGGAATAATGTGTACAATTTTAGTCCTCGTATTTGAAACAATGATATTCTGGCAATGGAGGCTGTTCAAAAGAGACTCACTGGATGATTCCTATCAAGAATGGCTGAACAGGTTAGGTTTTTAATCATTGGAGTTTAGAAGAATGAAGGGTTATCTTACTGAAACGTACATTTTGAGGTGGCTTAACAGGGTAGATGTTGAGAGGATTTTTCCACTAGTGGGGGAGTCTTTGAACTATATGCAATGAAAGCTGATGGGCTACCTGCCACTTCCTACTGTTCCCCAGTGGGACAGAAGGAAGTGAATTAGGTTTAGGCCTTTAAGTGGCAGTTAATCATCCTTTTAGAGACTTCAACGAGCCTAAGGGAGGTGAGCATGCCTGTTTGATTTACCTGTGGACTCAATAATATGCGGATTATGGTAGGGGTTGCATGTGGGAAGGCAGTGGGTTGGCTCCTGCACTTTATTTTCCGTTCTTGCTGCTGTTAACTATGTTAGTCGGGTACAGTAAAATTCATTTCCGGGTATTTTTTTGTCTCTGTAAACAATCATGCATATGCGCTGCCAGTAAACCGTATGTCTCACCATGTACCTGCAGCGCAGTGACATAGTTTTTGTTTCTTTTTATACTTACTGGTTCTGTTACTTTCTGATCCTTATGTAGACTGTTCCATGTTGCAAGCAAAATTATTTCAGTAGTAAAGAAAACTTGAAATATTCTACAGAATTGCATGTTAAAGAGGTGGCACACTGGATCAAAATTTGATAGTCTCTTGAAACGGTGCAACTAATTGACTATCCCTGGTGGACCTGACAATGGTTGAAAGTTGCCTTATTGCACTGCTGCACTTGTCTCTTGTCATGACAGAAGGCATTACAAATCATTGAGAGACTGGAATTACTTGTTGGTCAAACCCTGAATACCATTAAGGAACTAAGTCTTTTTTGTATGACACTTGTTACAACTAAACTGCAGGTGATGTTCCCAAAGTTGCCACAGTTCCAACAAGATAGGGGCTTCTTGCGGCACAGTGGTAGCATCTTCCATTGATCCAGGAGACCTGGGTTTGAGTTCCACCCATTCCATAGGTGTGTAATAACATCTCTGAATGGGTTGATTAGAGAATAGTTTTAAGCTCCCAGGTGAGGAGGGATGAACTGACTTTTCTTGATTCACCCAACCCCTCAGCTGGTCACAACAAAGTTAATTTCAAAAGGATCCTTTCCCTTGTGGATACCTTTCATTTGGACCAAAGTGATTTATGTTTTAAAAGGAGTCAATTTAACTCGACTTCCATGAGTTAACAAAACAGTAAGTTTATTAGTTATTGAATGCAGAAGAAATAATAAAACCCACATTCTCTCAAATAAGTGAATCCAAAATAAAAGATTTAAAAAGATAAATGGATCATCTCTAGGTCATTCATGATGAATAGAGTCTGGAACTTTCATAGTTGGGCAGTCGACTTTGAGTAGATAATGCAACATTATTTGAACTGTTGATTTTGAGATTCTTGGTTTTGCAGGCAGAATTAAATTATTTTGCCTTTTGTTGTTTTTGACAGTGGCTGGCTTGCTGCACCCAGAGTCAAAGTGTCATTTCCTTTCTTGTAGTGCTGTTTATTGGCTGTTTTCAGTCATTTTTGGACTCTGTCTCCTATTTTTAAAACACCCATTACAACTAAAAGTTTGTGTCTATAAGTAATTTGGGGTTTTGATCTGTTCTCATGATAGAATCCAGCATTACTAACTGTGCTGATCAACAATACCCAAATGTTTTAAATTGATGGATGTAAGATTCTGATCTTACAGAAGATACTGATCTCAGTACTGGTACCAAAAAGAGTCGGCCTTAATGAGCAAAGGTAAAAATAGTTGTTATTAACCACGTAATCAAGGCTGGTGTTAAGGATAAAACTGATTATTTTCTGTTTCAAATATTATTGAAATGCATCTGTCTTAGATAATGGTTTTCCAACATTTATTTCACAGCTGAGGCCTAGTTTCACAAGTATACAACATACCAAACTCCAATTTTTGCTTCTTGGGTTCTGACCTTCAGTGCTCCTTTCATCAGTTGACCGGCTGGTCAATGATTTCTTTATAATCTACACAAACTCTCCTCGGTTGTCAGCCAAAATAAATAAAGCAATTTTTTTTTGCTCCTCACAGCAACAGAGTTTAACTGATTTAAAAAGCAATATTTGCAGAAGTATATCATGTAAAAGGAATTGAGGCAAATGGATATTCCATATTACTTTATGCAATTTGACTTTCTTACCATAATGCCAAATTTGTCCCTCTGCTTCTAAAAATACTGAAGTGAATTCACTGATGTCTGAACAAATGCACATGCAGATTCTTGCCCATTGGCTGCAGGCCAGAGTTGCTAATTTTACCATTTTGACTCTATTTCCTCCAGTGTTTCTAAAAAAAATGCTCAACCTATCCACGGCTAGAAGAAATGAATAATCCTAATGAGAAACAACAAGTTATTTACCTTTTATTGGTTGGGGATAATTTTCTGGAAATCTGAATGGAAACCATCTTTTGCAAGGATGTATTTCTAGCCTTTGGAAGTGTGAAGACTACCTTGCATCTGAAGACATTGCTTTAACATGGAGGGAGCAGTGCTTCGTTACTGCATCACTGTTGTTTTCATTCTATGAAATTCAAGTTAAAATAAGGCATTTCCTGTTTTCGAAAAGTTTAAGCTGGCTGGGCCAAGATTTAATCCAACATAGTCATTAAAAACATTTAACTAAATTCACAACAGACCTTTTAACTGAAATAAACATGATCTTTGATTTGAATCCAATGTATGCCATAATATTTTCTTTTAAACAAATAGTTGAAAGATGATATAATGCTGCCTGATTTACAGGAGACAAACAAAAGCACAGTACCGGATGTATAAGCAATATCATTTTAGACTCCAGTACGTTGTGCTAATATAATGGGGAAGCAATTTTAGATGCCAAAAATTCTGAATAAAAAGCATGGTCTGAATTTTATTGTAAATCGACAATTTACAAGTAAAGAGTCAATTTTTCAAAAGTTTCATGGATGGTTTCTGTCTGCAAAGCATAGCGAATGAATTTTCTCAATCTCCCAAAACTTGCCTCATTACCTATGCACCATACCCCTAAAGAGCCTGCTCCTTGGATTCCTGGTGCCGGTGCCATCTTTTGAAATCCAGTCATGCACCTGGGCAAGTGCTGGCAGTCTTCAGTTATGCTTTGCTGTGGAAGGGCAATAATAAAAAAAGCTTCACAGAGCACCTAGATGGCACAACCAACACTTCATTGCACAGGCAAGTTCACGTTTCTACATCTATTGCTGCTTTTTTTAACAAATCAAGCAACACAGCTTATCCATCCTCAGCCACATCCCATTTTACAAACTGAGCGTGCTTGTTTTTCCCCTGTGTGGCCCAGCGTCTTCTCACTGATCAATATGGGGTCATCACGTACAGAAAAGCTTTCAAACGGTTCAAAACATTTACTTTTATTCGGTAACCCAAAAACAAACAAGTCAGGCACTGCATTTGCCACTGCGAACAGACAGGAACTGCTTGCTTTTTAAGCAGCAACAAATGTACAGTCAAAGTGACAGTGCCCAGTTCACATCTACTGAAACCAGATGTCAATTAAGTCCTGAGATAACAAGGTGTAGAGCTGGATGAACACAGCAGGCCAGGCAGCATCAGAGGAGCAGGAAAGCTGAAGTTAAGGGCCTAGACCCTT
>NC_063364.1:18929222-18938799 GCF_021869965.1 Rhincodon typus | reverse complement strand
ACAAGGTGCAGAGCTGGATGAACACAGCAGGCCAAGCAGCATCAGAGAAGCAGGAAGGCTGACGTTTCGGGCCTAGACCCTTCTTCAGAAATTAAGTCCTATCTGCTTTGCCATGTCAGACGTTGCAGTGCTGTATCATGCACAAGGTGACGTTGCTTATGCTCAATGTTCTCACCTTCCTCCTCAAAGGACTGCTGCTCTTCTTTTTAAGAATCCATCACATCCACTCTTTGCCTCTTTCAGTTGTACAGATCACAGCATGCAAGGATTATGCAGGACAATCTGGCTGGCATGTACTACAAGCATCCCCCACCCCCAGTGTCAGCTGCACCACAGTCCTAGTTAAAAGAGGATGTAAGAAAAATGGAGATCACTTACACCCATCACCCCCCCACCCACTTGCCTGCCGTAACAAGTTTGTGTCTCGCTTAATTTGCGTTTAGCAAAGAGGACTAATTCTCTCCCTTTCACACCTTAATTTACACCCTTTTTCCCCTCCTCCATTATTAACAGTCCCATTGTCATTTATACTGTGCCTATACATCATCTGTCTTTTTGCCCTTCCTTTGCCTCTGTTAAAAGTGTAAAAAAAAGCTTGTTTTCCAACACCTTTCAGTTCTCAAGAGTCCTATCAGACTCAATGTTAATTCTGTTTCTCTCTCCAGAGATGCTGTCAGAGCTTCTCCAGCATCTTGTTTGTTTCAGACCTCCAGCATCTGCAGTTTTTGCTTTTTTTAAATTGTACTGTCAACATGTCTGATTAATGTAATTATCCCTTGAAGGGCCTCACACCCACCCACTCAGGCTGTGGTCGCAGCTGTTTTCCATTTGGAGTAAGAATTTGTCTTATGAGAACGGAAGGCAGTGCAGGTCACATTTAGCACAGTGAATCACAGACTTGACCTGGTAATCAAGGGTCTTCTCTGATCCTCCACAATCCTTTCTTTCTGACACACCGTGTCCTCTCCATCATTACTGAGCCATGCCACATTCACACGCACACCACTTTGACTTGCAATTTCATCTCCCAATATTAGAACTTGAGCCCCAGCCCTACAGGTAAGTCATACAAACCATCTTGCTGCACTGCCCCTCTGAAGGCCCAATTGGTTTGACCATTGATTAAACCCCATCTTCCCCGGTATGTCCCATGTCTTCCAATGCACTGTCACGGCCTCCCAGCATAGCCCCTCCACATGTTGGGTTCTGCTCTTCCCAGTTATTGTCCCCTCTGCATCTTGGCTTGCTGCCTCCAATCCCCATTTTTGATGTACTGTACTTCTCTACCAGAGCAGAAGCGTACCTGATAATAATTCCCCTTGACTTGCATCGAGCTAGTGCCCAGGACTGACCATGGCCCACTGCCCTGACCAAGCTGGGTGGACAGCCCAAACCGATAAGTGATTAGACACCTGACTGATCTGTATGTAGTTCCCTGGCTGACTTCCGGTGGGTGCATGTAAAAGGAGATGAGACTAACTAATAACAAGATATTAATACATGTGAATGAATGCAAGTACGCCTCTTAGTCACTAGCAAGAATCTTGTTTCATCGTCCAACACTTTGTTTAAAAAATGAGAGATTTTGTCCTCAATTAAAAAGCTCTTCACTGTCAATCTCTCGCAGTATTCCAAACTTTTTCACCAATGCCCATGTTGTTGATTGCCTGGAAAGATTGTACCCCTTTGACCTTATTCCATACCGTAACCCACTGCCAGATTAGTTTGTCTTTGTCTTTTTTAATTCATTCGTGGCATGTGGGTGTTGCTGGTTGGCCAGTATTTATTTCCCATCCCTAGTTGCCTTTGAACTGAGTGGCTGGCTAGGCTTGATCATATTCTTTCTGTAAAGTTGTAACTACTTGCTGAGTTTTCTAAGGCAATGTTCCTCTACTATTTAAATTGAATTAATTCTTCATTATGTTGTTCCATGATATCTACTTAATTTTAAAACTGTATATTTTAAAATAGAACTTAATGCCAATTCATAATCTTTAAATTTAAAAACTATAAGTATTTAACTGTAGTAGTTAATCCAACAGTAGAGTCAGGAATTTGAAAAGTGATAACATCCAAATTTCTGGAATTCATGTCTGTTTGAAAACGGACAAATGCAATTCTGTACATAACCAAACAAAATGTTATATAGCAAAAAAGTAACACTTGTATCTGGTGAATGTGCTTCTTAATCTGGTATACGACCAGATTATACAGAAAACAGTTCCACAGTGCAATTTAAAAATTCTCTGCCATGGCAGTAATGCCACATCAACTCTAGTATAACAATTGGAGCTCATGCCTAATACTCTGAAAACAGGTGCACACAAATTAGACTATCCATGTACCAGCACAGCTCAATTTTTCTCATGCTGCTAGGTTGACATTTAAGTGTAGAATCAAAAGAAAAAGCATTAGTTGCCTCAGTTTCCTCAACCCATTGAACCCATTCTGTTTGGTTCAGTAGGTGCATGTGATGTCATATTTCAGATATATATTCAAGAATGCACAGGTGCATTGAAATTTGGATTTTAAAAAGGCACAACTGTGGGTAAATGATGCCACCGTGTTGCTGCATATAAGGCAGCTTAGTTGAATCCCCCTCGTTGAACTTAATCCAAGTTCCAGTGCACTTGAAAGAGGTTCACCATATGTTTACTAAATGTTGAATAAATTCCTTGTGCCGTGCATTAATATAATTGGGAGAATGTTCTTGGATAGTGTAAGTCAACATTGCTGATGATAGCAAAACATGAACATAGTACTAAATCTGAAAGATGTTCAAAAATTTTAATAAAGGATTGTTAGTCAAGAGAGGGACTGTACCTAGGACTAGAGAAGTTTTTGACATTCTATAGATACCAGAAGCCAGTCTGTACATATTCTAGAGGCTTCAATTGTCTCATCAAATTGTGTTAAAGTTATATGGGACCGAGTCTGATCCTGTTTTAAAATTTAAAGACCAATGTTATTTAAATTAACTTTATTCCCTTCTAACAATTCTCTCCTCCTCTTTGCGGGGAGGCAATGGCCTAGTGGTATTATTGCTGGACTATTAATCCAGAGACCCAGATAATGTTCTGGGGTCCCAGGTTCGAATCCTGCCATGGCAGATGGTGGAATTTGAATTCAATGAATATCTGGAATTAAGAATCTAATGATGACCATGAATCTATTGTCAACTGTTGGAAAAAACCATCCGGTTCACTTCCATCCTCTAGGGAAGGAAACTGCCATCCTTACCTAGTCTGGCCTACATGTGACTCCAGACCCATAGCAATGTAGTTGACTCTTAACTGCCCTCTGGGCAATAAATGCTGCCTAGCCAGTGACGCCCTCATCCCATGAATGAATAAATGAATAATGAGTAAAGGAACTCCTTGTTAGAGTTTGTTCCATGGGTATAGCTGATGCCTGAAATTTGTACCAGTGACTATTCTTTGTATGAGATAACAAGGTGTAGAGCTGGATGAACACAGCAGGCCAAGCAGCATCAGAGGAGCAGGAAAGCTGATGTTTCGGATCTATACCTTCTTCAGAAAATATTCAAATATTCTTTGTATGTATGTGGGCAGTAAGTATTCAAAAACATCAAGAGCAGAGGGCAATGACATTAGTAAACAAAACCCATGGTCTTTAGTTTAACCTTGCCATTGTCTGTACGCTGTTTCGGGTTTTATTTGTCTCTGAGCTCTTGGTAACCGAAAAGCAAAGATCACTGTAATTTCTGTGTAAAATACATGTTGGTTACAAAAAATATGGTTATTAAGTTTAACTTCTTTGACAGTTACATTCTGAAAAAATGTTTTTGTATTAAAACGTGAACAGAAATCAATGTTTAAGAACTTAACCAAAAATTGCCAATGTAGTTTGAGACACTGCAGTATTAATCAGAGCTGCCCTCTGTTATGATCCAAATTCATGTTGACTTTGTAACAGGTTATTAGGACTATGGTATCCTATCAAACTTGAATATAGACCAGTTTCATCCAGTTCCGCTCAGCGGCCTAAAACAATTATTTTAATTGTTTTTCCTGCCTTTATGATGAGATTTTTACCTTTGTACACAGCCACACTGAAGTGCTTGATTTTCTACAAAGCTAACTTATCGTTTAATTTTAATCTGTTTTCCGATTTTGTGGAACTGTCGAAAGTGAATTAAGTACAATATGCTTCAACTTGGACTTGATTCTTTTATAAACTCCTGGGAAGCTGAGTGACCACCTCCCAGGAAGATGAAATTTTAAAAAAAATTAGTAATACTCAGTGGGTCAGTCTCTGGAGAGAGAAACTGTGACATGGGACTTATGAGCAGGACTAGGCCATTTGGCCCTTCAAGCCTGCTTCACCATTCAATAAAATCTGAGTGTGACTTCAATTCCACTTCACTGTCTGCATGCCATAACCCTCTACTCCCTTGTCTATCAAAACTCTATCTAGAGAATTCAACATGTTTTCTCTATCTAGAGAATTCTACACTCTATCAATACTTGGAAAAAGGAATCCTCATCTCTGTCGTAAAAGGGAGATCTCTTATTCTTAAATTACATTCACTAGTTTTTCCTCGCCAGTGAGTGGGTATCCACCCTATCCAGTCCCCTCACAATCTTACATTTTGTATAAAATCACCCCATTCTTCTAAACTCCAATAGGTATAGGCCCAACTTGTTCAACCTTTCTTCATGTAATGAGATTAACATTTCGGGCCATGGTCCTTTTGTGATTGACAAGTAAGTTCTATATTAGAGTTTAGCTTACGTTTAATTTTATTGGTGGTAAATGTTATCCTTTGTGGTTTGTGCAGCATGAGAATCAAACCTGGAATATTCCATATTGGAATTTAAACTGAAAAATTGCAAGTTTTTAATAACGTGGAAATACTTTACTGGATTTCTCACTGGGTATCCTCTGATTCAAGAAAAATGCAATAAATATTGGCATATAGGTTCCATTAAGTTGCGATAGCAGTATCAACATTATCTGAGTGAAATCTGCCAACTGAACATAAAAATTTGAGAGTTGAGAAAACAAGTGAATTACGCTCAATCGCTAAAGCTCATGTTTTCTGCAATCTTTTACCTTGGTGCAAAGATTCAATATGTTTAGATGGGATTGTGCTCATAAAACTAGCCATTCTCACGCTGGTTCACATTGTAAGGTTTTGCCAAATACACAGATTAGAGGAAGCTGATTATACTGTTTCCTCATATTCTTAAACAACATGTGCACAAATGAGAAACATTTGAAAAGCTTTTTTCAAGAAAATACTGAATAGTGTACACTAATGAAAGAAGTAAATGACCAATGAGGTGGACAAATGGTACCAGGAGCGGATGCACTCTTCAGAGTCTGGACGATATTAGGCAGTATATCGTGGGATTGGATACACTGCTCCAGTTTTTGTACTAAGAGGGCCAATGGCTCACATATGCCTGCCTGCCCCTGCACCTCCCTTTGCATTTGGACAAAGCTCCTCATCTCCAAGACCACAGGGTTACCACCTGCTGTGAGCTCATCAGGTGCCTAGTTTCTGGCAGTACTCTGACTGCCAGTGGCTTGGGCTGTTTCTCCCACACCCATCTCTGGTATGTGGAACTCATTGTGCACCCATTGAGATGTCCTAATCCATCCCGCTTGGGGATGCAGGAGGCAGTGTAGACGATGGTCCCTCTAAAGTGTCCACATTGGTTGAGGAACTCTCAGCTGTGGGAGATGAGCTGGCCATCGGGAGGTAGGTGCAACTGTGAGACACAAGATGCAAAAGACATTGCAGTCATTAGTTTGTAATAGTATTTGATGCCTGCTTAAGGTGTTAGGGATGACAAGTGTTACTTATTCGGAAGGCATGACATGGACTTCTCCGCATCCCTATAGGAACGGTTCCTATATACTCCTGTGAGAGCGAATTCCCTTTCCAAGGGGGTGGTGAGGATATGGATATCTGGCACCCCACCACCTGTAGTGACATAAAGGGGCCAAATGAACAAGACACTAGTGGGTGGCAAGGCTATTACTGCCGCTTCATGTGCAGGCAAGGTGTTTAAATGTATCAATGGAGTGAAGAGAGAGCACGGAAGGCATGCGGAGTAGCAAGGGTGAATGAAGGACAGTTTTGCATGGAACAGGGTTTCATAGCGTAAGCTTTGGTGGGAGGTGGGTGCAATGGCACTAATATGTATGAAGTACAAGAGAGCAACTCCCATGGTGGAGTGGAGAAAATCACTGACCTCTTTGTGCACCGATACCCAGTTCTTCTCACTCTGGAAATTGCATCAAACTGGGTCATGATCTCCAACCATGCTGCTATGTTCTGGTGGCGTGACCTTCTCTGCCAAACCTCTGGGAAGAGGACGACTCCTTATCACTATATCCAGAAGGACCTCCAGGTGCCTGTCAGCGAAGCATTGTGCCAGCCTCCCCTTTTCAGCCATTAGTCCTCACTCCTTCCACAGCTGAGCAGCACGGCTTCCATATGACAGCACTCCCGCAGGTGCACAATGCTCTTTGGAAGATGGTGGTTTTAGGGAGGGCCTCCGCTGAGTGGCACATGGTAAGATGGGGCAGAAATCAGACATAATTGTCTCTGCAAGGGCTCAAATGGCAATTAATATGGTGAATAAAAACCGAAAGAACTGCAGATGCTGTAAATCAGGAACAAAAACAAAGTTGCTGGAAAAGCTCAGCAGGTCTGGCAGCATCTGTGAAGGAAAATCAGTTAACTTTTCCGGTCCGGTGACAGGAAAGGGTCACCGGACCTGAAACGTTAACTCTTTTTTCCTTCAAAGTTAATGTGGTGAGTTTGGTGAGCAAACTCTCGTGCTTGCAGCAAGAATCACTCCACAGTAGTCGATAGGTCTCACATTTTGCCGAAAACCCTAAGATTCAGCCCTTGGTTATATCAAGGAATTTTCTTCTCTGATAGAGGGGGAGAAAAAATAAATACATCCTAGTACACAGCCCTAGCTTGCTGGCTCCTGAAGGCTTCAGGGGTTATTTTGGTAAAAGTGGGGGAAGAAACGGACTACTTGACTGCTGTGTTGGTAAAACATGTCAACTTAAGTCTGATTTTAACATGCAATTTTGTACATAATTGCTGACTACAATAATTAGAATTTGCCTGAAGTTGCTAGAACAACATACCTGCAGGTTTTGCTATCAATCGATTTTAAATTTTAAGCAGTAAATGTGGGTTCCACATGCCAACTCGTATGAAGGCATGGAGTGCATTGGCTGAGACACAGTGATACATCTCATGATTGTTCAGGACTGATAAAGGAGATCCAGAGGAGTAAGGATTTCCTGTACCCACAGGAGACAGTGAATCCACCTCACCCTCCTGCATCTCCTAGCTTCCTCCCCTGCAGCAGCTGGTGCTGCTTTGCCTGTCCTCCCCTCTTGCTCCTACAAAACAAGTGGACACTCCAGCAAGTTGTCCATGAACAAAATGCCCCCTTTTGATGACTTTGACAATGTTTTTGGTAAGCTAGAGTAAAGCAACATTTATTCCTCTAAGGTGAAGTCCTCAGAGAATTTCCAGAATAAATCTTGATAAGAGTGTCAGTAAAATGCTGACAAAGACTGCTGAAATGTCCCCAATATGTTTCAAAAGTCTCTTCAAAGTTCTGGCAGCAACTCAACAGTGGAAGTTGGTGTGCCTTTAAATAATGCTTGAAATCCTCAGTGATAGCACTTTTGCTTCCTGATCAGTTGATCACTGTTAGGAGAAGGGGATTAGTTGGCATAAAAGACTTCAAAATGACGTGCAGCCTCTTTAACATGCACCTTAATTGGAAATTGTCTCCTGAAATGATCCTCTGGACACTTGTTCCTATTTAATGCTTCAATTTCTTTACCAAGATGACATGTCATGTTAAATAAAGGCCATCTTGACTACCTTGGTAGAGTCTTTACACCTTTGAAGAATTGAGAGATAATTGTTCACTGTAAGTTTGTAATTACATAAATGAATGTTATTAACAGCTTGAATTGCTATATGACTTTGGCCAGTTCTGAAAAGTATCTCAATGAACTCAAAATGTTTACTTCTTTTTTCTCCACAGCGGCAGCATCTGGAGGAATGGGAGGTATGAGACCAGGCCTATGACTCCAGCTTAGACACAGTGGTTGTGATAGCGGTGATGATGGTGGAGGTGGGTCTGTAGACGAGACTCTGTTACAGAGATTGTGGCCAATGTCAAGCATTGTATGGAGGAGGAACAAAATAAAGAGAGAAAGATGAACTCTATTGCAGTAAAATCTTGCATCATCATAGAATCCCTGCAGTGCAGAAAGGGACTGTTTGGCCCATTTGAGTCTGCAACAACCTTCTAAAGCATCCCACCCACACCCAATCACTCTGATAACCCTGCATTTCCTGTGGCTAATCCACCTAGCCTGACATCCTTGGACGCTGTGGGTAAATTTTAGCATGGTCAGTCCACATAACCTGCACATCTTTGGACCGTAGGAGGAAATCGGAGCACTCAGAGGAACCCCACGCAGACACAGGGAGAATGTGTAAACTCCGCACAGACAGTTGCCTGATGCTGGAATCAAACCTGGTCTCCTGCTGCTGTGAGGCAGCAGTGCTAACCACTGAGCCACTGTGCCACCCTGATATTCATTATTTTAAGATGGTGCCAGATCATGGTGACACTTTGTTTAAAATGCAGAAAGAGCTTTTCACTGTATTTTTATACATGTGACAATAAATCTAAATCTATTTTGTAATCTATATCAAATGACTTGATGAAGGGGTCAAAAGTGTGGTAGCTAAATTTGCTGATGACCCCATGATAGGTAGAAAAGTAAGTTGCCAGAAGAAGTAGAGGGTCTGCAAAAGAATATAGACAGGTTAAGTGAGTGACCAAAATATTGATTAATAAAGAGTATAATGTGGAAAAATGTAAAACAGTCCACTTTGGCAGGAAGAGGAGAAAATTAGTTTACCTAAATGGAGAGAGGTTGTAAAATTCTGATAGAAAGGGATCTGGGTGTCATGGTTTCTGAATCACAAAAGGTTAGTTTGCCCGCACATTAAGCGATGAGGAAGGCATATGGAATATTGGTGTTTATTGTCAGGGGAATAGAATTTAAAAGAAGGGATTTTAACTGCAGCTCTACAAGGCTTTGGTGAGGCCACATTTGGAGTACAGCATAGAGTTTTGATCTCCTGATTTAAAACAAAACAGATTGAAAGTAGTTCAAAGAATGTTCAGAGATAGTAGGAACTGCAGATGCTGGAGAATCCGAGACAACAAGGTGCAGGGCTGGATGAACACAGCAGGCCAAGCAGCATCATAGGAGCAGAGAGGCTGACGTTTCGGGCCTAGACCCTTCATCAGAAAAGGGGGAGGGGAAGGGGGTTTTGAAATAAATAGGGAGAGAGTGGGAGGCGGATAGAAGAGGGATAGAGGAGAGGATAGGTGGAGAGGAAACAAACAGGTCGAAGAGGCGGGGATGGGGCCAGGAAAGGTGAGTGTAGGTAGGGAGTTAGGAAGGGGATAGGTCAGTCCAGGGAGGACGGACAGGTCAAGGGGGCGGGATGAGGTTGGTCGGTAGGAGATGGAGGTGCGGCTTG
>NC_063364.1:18850060-18909222 GCF_021869965.1 Rhincodon typus | reverse complement strand
AAAGAATCCCCCTCGTCCTCACGTACCACCCCACCAACCTCCGGATCCAACGCATCATCCTCCGACACTTCCGCCATCTGCAATCCGACCCCACCACCAAAGACATCTTTCCCTCCCCACCTTTATCTGCTTTCCGGAGGGACAACTCTCTCCGTGACTCCCTTGTCCGCTCCACACTCCCCTCCAGCTCCACCACACCCGGCACTTTTCCCTGCAACCGCAGGAAGTGCTACACCTGTCCCCATACCTCCTCCCTCACCCCCATCCCAGGCCCCAAGAAGACTTTCCACATCAAGCAGATGTTCACCTGCACATCTGCCAATGTGGTATACTGCATCCGCTGTACCCGGTGTGGCTTCCTCTACATCGGGGAAACCAAGCGGAGACTCGGGGACCGCTTTGCAGAACACCTACGCTCGGTTCGCAACAAACAACTGCACCTCCCAGTCGCGAACCATTTCAACTCCCCCTCCCATTCCTCAGACGACATGTCCATCCTGGGCCTCCTGCAGTGCCACAACGATGCCACCCGAAGGTTGCAGGAACAGCAACTCATATTCCGCTTGGGAACCCTGCAGCCCAATGGTATCAATGTGGATTTCACAAGTTTCAAAATCTCCCCTCCCCCTACCGCATCCCAAAACCAGTCCAGCTCGTCCCTGTCTCCCTAACCTGTTCTTCCTCCCACCTATCCCCTCCTCCCACCTCAAGCCGCACCTCCATCTCCTACCGACCAACCTCATCCCGCCCCCTTGACCTGTCCGTCCTCCCTGGACTGACCTATCCCCTTCCTAACTCCCTACCTACACTCACCTTTACTGGCTCCATCCCCACCTCTTCGACCTGTTTGTTTCCTCTCCACCTATCCTCTCCTCTATCCCTCTTCTATCCGCCTCCCACTCTCTCCCTATTTATTTCAGAACCCCCTTCCCCTCCCCCTTTTCTGATGAAGGGTCTAGGCCCGAAACGTCAGCCTCTCTGCTCCTATGATGCTGCTTGGCCTGCTGTGTTCATCCAGCCCTGCACCTTGTTATCTCTTAATGTTGTTGTAACTGTCTCCTTAATGAACCGGCATTCTCGATCTACCGGCAAAAACAATATACCTCACATACCGCATGTTTTACTGCATTATCACGATCTCCCCAGTGTCCGGGTAGTCAGTTGAGGGTGTGAGAAGGCCCTCTGCCGTCAAGTTTTATTTAATGCAACTTTGCCTTATTATTTACATGATTTGTGCTGTAAACAAAGGAAAGAGTGATGTGTATTCACCCTGCATTATATTTCCATGATGCTGCTTGGCCTGCTGTGTTCATCCAGCCCTGCACCTTCTTGTCTCGGATTCTCCAGCATCTGCAGTTCCTACTATCTCTGATTATATTTCCATGACTTGTGTTTTTACGGATGTCTTGATCATCCAGCACACATGATTCTAGGTGGCGGTTGATTAAAAAAAAGTTTGCCGTACATATTGAATATAGGGCTGACTCTAAGACTTTTAAAATGAACCTCAAATTACAACTGAATACCCTGATGTCATTATACTCAACCTTGAAAAACTCTCTTACCTATACACTGTAGTCTTCAGTCACATTGCCACCCATTGATTGTCCATTATCATTAAGCATTGTGGCTCAGCGGTTAGCACTGCTGCCTCAGAGGACAAGGGAGCTAGGTTTGATTCCATCCTTGGTGACTTTCTGTGTGAAGTTTGCACTTTCTCCCCATGTCCTGTGTGGGTTTCTGCTGGGTGCTTTAGTTTCCTCCCACATTTCAAATGTAAAGGATCCCATGCACAAAACTGCGCAAGGACTGTGAGAAACACTACATGGGCCAAACCGGAAGAAAATTGACTCTACGGTTACATGAAAACCAACTAGCCACCAAGAAACACCACCAATTCTCAATTGTCTCACTACTTATGGACAACGTTGGACACAAATTTGACTGGGACAACACAGCGATAGTTGCACAAGCCAAACAGAGATACGCCAGGGAATTCCTGGAGGCCTGATATTCTAACCCGAACTCCATCAACAAACACACTGAATCAGTGTACGAACCACTGAAAAACAAAACCAAAATAATACCGATCACCCCAGCAAACCGAGGCATATAAATAACAAGTGAGACAGAATAGCGACACTTCACAGGAAGCGCACTGACAATGTTACCTAGCAGGGTGAGGAAACATTTGCAACCAAACCACCAGCTTGGCAAGCATGTCTACAACCTCAGTCAAATCTTTGAATGAAATACCAGAATAACACCATTTTCCTGCTCATTCCTATGGCGCTGCAACAGTTTCTCTTTCATATAAGAAAACAGCACAAACCACAAAATATTGCTGCGATTACTGAAAATGATGAATTAAGTATTTGAGTAAGCTGGATGTTATACTACAGCTACACAGGAGCGACACGGTAGCTCAGTGGTTACCACTGCGCTGATTAGCAACTGTAGAACAGTTTCCTCACACAGTCCAAAGATGTGCAGGTTAGGTGTATTGGCTATGCTAACTTACCCATAGCGTCCAGGGATGTGCAGGATTAGCCATGGGAAATATAGGGTTATAGGGATAGGGTGAGGGTAAGGGTATGGGTCTGGGTGGGATGCTTTTTGGAGGGTCAGTGTGGACTCAATGGGCTGAATGGCCTGCTTTATTACTGGAGGGATTCTATGATTCTATTCTACACCATATTGATGAAGTGTGCTCTGCAATTGGGAAATGGTGGTACATTAATATACCACTGGATTAGTAATCCAAAGGCCCATGCTAATGCTCAGCGCACATGTGCTGCTTTGAAGATGGTTCAAATAGTTTTTTGGACTTGAGTTTGAAAGATTGTGGAGACGACTGGAGTTTTTCTCAAAGTTCAAAGAAAAGGAATTTTTGTCTTTAAACAAGGCATTTCTTGCGAACAATAAGGTTCCAGATAATTGCTAGTCGTGGTTGCTTGGGGAAAACACTGACTGTTTTACAACTAGGTTTTATGGCTGTTTGAACCATGTTGGCAGTCTTGGAGTTTATATTTGGATATTACAACTGAGGAAAGGCTCAATTCATTTTTCCTAAGCAGGAGACACTTTTGCTGAGGCAGCTGGGTGAAAACTGATTGTTACTCTGGAAAAATAACTGAGAGGACTTCTTAATATTGTATTTCTTGAGCAAGACATATCTGCCAATATTCCCGACGCAAATATGCACGATTAGTGACTTGACTGCATGTACAAAAGCACCAGATTGACAGACTTTGAAACATCCTATACCCTATTGTATCTTGCCTTCAAGAAAATCTATTAAAAGCGGGGAAGCATTTTAAAAAACATCTCTGCGGAGAGTGAAAATTTGGTTATCATTGCCTGAAGTGCGTGTCTTGTTTTGGTTTACTTAGAGGGGTTAAATAAAAAGTATACTTTCATGTTCCAAATTATGTGTGTGTTAACAATTCTGAAACATCATTGAATGGGTTTGTTTTATAATAAATTGATAATTTTATGTTTATTGAGGAAACCTGTCATTGGACCTCTTCATTCTAAGTCTAATATAAAGAAAGTTTAATTGCCCAGGTCAAGACTTGGGTAGACTATTTTTCCTTTACTGTTGCAACCTGTAGAGCATGGGACTAGTGTGATACTTTGCTTCTCCCAGATCAGTTGTAATAGGTTCAGATCCCACCAGGGCAGCTGTTGGTGATTAAATTAACGCCTGGAATATAAAGTTGGTGATAATGGCCATGACAATTATTGTCAATTGTTGTTAAATGTCAATTGTTGTAAAACCCCAACTGCCCTTTAGAGAAGGAAATCCACCATCCTTATCCAGCCTGAGTTACATTGACTCCAGACCCACAGCAATGAGTTTGACTTTTAATTGCTCTCTGGTTTGCTGGATCATTTAACTCAGTTCAAAGGCAATTATGGATGACCAATAAATGCTGACTTGCCAGCAACACCCACATATTAAGAAACAATAAAAATAACTGGCAGCCTGAAGTTTTACTGGAAATTATACCCTGTAGTGAGGCCACCAATAAGCAACACAATGTCTGCTCCCTTTTGAAAGTGGCTACATTTTCACTTTAGGAGAAGATGAGCAAAGCACTGTGTAAACTGGTAGACAGATTTTTAATCAGTAAATTAATCAAGGGTTATGGTGAAATAGGCAGGGAAGTGGAATTGAAGGATTATCAGGTCAGCCACGATCTAATTGAATAGCAAGACAGATGGGCTGAATGGCCTACTTCTGCTTCTACATCTTATGGTCTAGACACAATATTTCGAGCCAATCCAAGACACAAGCATTAGATTACCCACTTGAATGGAATTATACTGTAGTCAGCTGAAGTTTAACATGAAATGAGATAGCCTCCCGGAAGGTGTCAGTGTTGAGGAGTCAGATCAAGAAATGATTCCCAAGATTTACCGTCATTTCACATTGCAAACCATACAATACCGCTTCAGATCAATGTAGCAGTATGACTGCCCTGAGGGGCCTGTGCCTGTCAAGGTCAAGATCACTATTAATGTGAGGAAAATAAAGAGGTCACATACATGTGCAATCCTCGGTGGGCTAAAAAAAAATATGAAAGTGGGGGGGCATGATGCTAGCTGGATCAGTAATATCTGATCTTTCTATTTTGTTTCCTCCCTTTAGAGGTGCATTGACAAACATGACCGAGAGCGATTTATCCCGTTGTTAATTGATTGCTTCCCGAGCCACCAGCATCAGCTATGGTCACAAACTAGCAACAGCTTCAATTACTGGGCACTCACCCTGATGAGCTGCTCAGGAAAGAGAACTCCACATCACCTCTCTAATTTGGGCTTCAACTCCAAGTCAAATTCAGAAGATGAAAGACAGAAGAAACATTTACGTTTATGTAGCACTTTACACATGTGCTTGATGATAAAGTAGTCACTGTTGACATGTAGTAGCTAACTCGAGCATAGTAAGCTCTCACAAATAGCAATGCGATGCTGATTAGATAATTTGACGGTGTAATGTTGATTGAAGAACAAATATGACCATAGCATCAGGGATAATTCCTGGTTCTTCGTTGAAATATGGCCATGGAGATCTCCATTCCAGCAGGAATTCGTTAACATCACATCCAAAAATCGGCTCCTGTGACAACATCGCATTCGCTTAGTGCTGTTCTGAAGTGGGACGTGAGCCCAGAACCTTGGCATGCAGAGGGGAGAGAACTACTACTGAACCATCACTACTGTGATATGAACAATGTGAGAATGTACTGCAAGTGATAATGCAGCATCCCTCAGTTATAGAGCAACACTGAATGACAGCTCTATGTGCTCGAGTTTGTAATGACAGGATTGTTACGGAGCAGGAAGAGTTCATCTAGCCCATCCTACCCTCATCGGCTCTCTGAATGAGCAGGTTCATTAATGCCATTTTCCTGCCTTTCTCTGGAACACTGAATATTGTTTTCTATTTAAACAATCATCTGATGCCCTCCTGAGTGGCTCAACTGAACATGCCTGTACCACGTTTTCAAGCAGCACGTTCCAAGCCCCAACTACTTGCTGTGTCAAAAAGCTTTTCTTTCTTACATTGCATTTGCTGCTTTTGCAAATTAGTTTAAATCTGCGCCCTCATGTTCTTGATTCTTTTATCATTGCAGTTTCTCCTGATCTATACGTGGTCCAACCTCTCCTGATTTTGGAAACTTCTGTCAAATCCCCACTCCCTGGTCTCCACACTCTTGCTAAACTTGTTGCCTCCTCTCTCACCATTGTGATCAGAATAGAGCCACCTTCACCCTGCACGCTCTTTTTAACCTTGCTTCTCACTCTCAGCTCTGTATAATCCACTCTCTCAGTGCTGTTTTAAAACTTGCTGCCTCCTCTCTCAGTGCTGTGTTAATTAACCAACTCCCCACAAGTCAGACAGGCATAAAGCAGAGAGCGAGGAAGGTCTGATAAATTAAATCGCATATATTTCAATGCAAGGTAACAGGTAAAACAGATGAACTCAGGGCACGGTTGGGAACATAGGACTGGGATTTCCATAGAATCCCTATAGTGTAGAAACAGGCCATTTGGCCCAACAAGTCTCTCTGAAGAGCATCCCACCCAGACTCATCCCCTTTCCTATCCCTGTAACACTGCATTCCCCACAGCTAATCCACCTATCCTACATATCCCTGGACACTATGGGCAATTTAGCATGGCTAATCAACCTGACCTGCACATCTTTGGACTGTGGGAGGAAACCAGAGCACACAGATACAATAGCAATTACAGAGATATGGCTCAGGGACGGACAGGACTGGCAGATTAATGTCCCGGGTACAGATGTAATAGGAAGGATAGAAAGTGGGAGGGAAGGGGTGCAAAAGAGGTGGGGAGTGGCATTTTTGATTCGGGATAACATTGCAGCTGTACTTAGGGAGGATATTTCTGGGAATACATCCAGTGAAGTTATTTGGGTGAAACTGAGAAATAAGAATAGAATGAAAACCTTATTGGGATTGTACTTTAGACTCCCCCCAGTAGTCAGTGGGAAATTGACAAACAAATTTGTAAGGAGATCTCGGTCATCTGTAAGAATAATAGGGTGGTTATGGTAGGGGATTTTAACTTTCCAAACATAGACTGGGACTGCCATAGTGTTAAGGGCTTGGATGGAGAGGAATTTGTTAAGTGGTTACAAGAATATTTTCTGATTCAGTGTGTGGATGTACCTACTAGAGAAGGTGCAAAACTTGATCTGCTCTTGGGAAATAAGGAAGGGCAGGTGACTGTGGTGTCAGTGGGGGAGCACTTTGGGGCAGGCGACAATAATTCAATTAGTTTTAAAATAGTGATGGAAAAGGATAGACCAAATCTAAAAGTTAAAGTTCTAAGTTGGAGGTAGGCCAATTTTGATGGTATTAGGCAGGAACTTTCAAAAATTGATTGGGGGCATGTACTTACAAGTAAGAGGACGGTTGGAAAATGGGAAGCCTTCAAAAATGAGAATAAAGAGAGTCCAGAGAGAGTATGTTCCTGTTAGGGTGAAGGACAAGGCTTGTATGTGTAGGGAATGATGGATGACTAGAGAAATTCAGGTTTTGGTCAAGAAAAAGAAGGAAGCATGTGTCAGGCATACACAGCGGAGATTGAGTGAATCCCTAGAAGAGTATAAAGGCAGTAGGAGTATACTCGAGGGAAAACAAGAGGGCAAAAAGGAGACAGGAGATAGCTTTGACAAATAGGGTTAAGGAGAATCCAAAGGGATTCTATAAATACATTAAGGACAAAAGGGTAACGAGGGAGAAAATAGGGGCCCTTAAAGATCAGCAATGTCGCGTATGTGTGGAATCGCAGGAGATGGGGAGATATTAAATGAGTATTTTGCAACTGTGTTTACTGTGGAGGAGGATATGGAAGATAGAGAACGAGGGGAAATAAATAGCGATAGCTTGAAAAATGTTCATATTACAGAGGAGGTTGTGCTGGAAATCTTACAACGCATAAAGGTGGATAAATCCCCGAGACCTGATCAGGTGTACCCTAGGATTCTGAGGGAAGCTAAGGAAGTGATTGTGGTCCCTTTGCTGAGATATTTGTATCATCGATAGCCACAGGTGAGATGCCGGAAGACTGGAGATTAGCTAATGTGGTGCCACTATTTAAGAAAGAGGGTAAGGAAAAGCCAGGAAACTATAGACCGGTGAGCCTGACGTCGGTGGTGGACAAGTTGTTGGAGAGAATCCTGAGGAACAGGATTAACATGTATTTGGAAAGGCAAGGACTGATTAAGGATAGTCAACATGGCTTTGTGTGTAGGAACTCATGTCTCACTAACTTGATTGAGGTTTTTGAAGAAGTAACAAAGCAGATTGATGAGGGCAGAGCAGTGGACGTGATCTATGTGACTACAGTAAGGTGTTCAACAAGGTTCGTCATGGTAGACTGTTTAGCAAGGCTAGACCACATGGAATACAGGGAGAACTAGACATTTGGATACAGAACTGGCTCGAAGGTAGAAGACAGATAGTGGTGGAGGAGAGTTGCTTTTCAGACTGGAGGCTGTGATCAGTGGTGTGCCACAGGGATCTGTGCTGGGTCCACTGATTTTCGTCATTTATCTAAATGATTTGGATTTGAACATAGGAGGTATGGTTAGTCAGTTTGCAGATGACACCAAAATTGGAGGTGTTGTGGACAGTGCAGAAGGTTTCCTGAGTACAACAGTATCTTGATCAGATGGGCCAATGGGCCATGGAGTGGCAGATGGAGGTTACTTTAGATAAATGTGAGGTGCTGCATTTTGGAAAGGCAAATCAGGGTAGAACTTATATACTTTGTTGTAAGGTCCTGGGCAATGTCGCTGAACAAAGAGACCTTGGAGTACAGTTTCATAGTTCCTTGAAAGTGGAATCACAGGTAGATAGGATGGTGAAGAAAGCATTTGGTATGCTTTCCTTTATTGGTCAGTGCATTGAGTATAGGAGTTGGAGGTCATGTTGCGGCTGTACAGGACATTGGTTAGGCCACTTTTGGAATGCTGTGTGCAATTCTGGCCTTGTGCTAGAGGAATGACGTTGTGAACCTTGAAAGGCTGCAGAAAGCATTTACAAGGGTGTGGCCAAAGTTGGTGTGTTTGAGCTATAGGGAGAGGCTGAATAGGCTGGGGCTATTTTCTCTGGAGTGTCAGAGGCTGAGGGGTGACCTTATAGAGGTTTATAAAATCATGAGGGGCATGGATAGAATAAACAGACAAGATCTTTTTCCCAGGATGGAGGAGTCCAAAACTAAAACATAGGTTTAGGGTGAGAGGGGAATGATTTAAAAGGGACCTAAGGGGCTACACTTTCATGCAGAGGGTGGTGCGTGTATGGAATGAGCTACCAAAGGAAGTGGTGAAGGCTGGTACAATTACATCACTTAAAAGGCACCTGGATGGGTATATGAATAGGAGGGGTTTAGAAAGATGTGTGCCAAATGCTGACAAATGAGACGAGATTAATTTAGGATATCTGGTTCGCCTGAATGAGTTGGCCTGAAGGATCAATTTCTGTGCTGTATACTCTACGACTCTGCACACTCTTTTTAGACTTGCTGCCTTTCCTCTTGGTGATCTGTTCAGAATGAATGCCCTTATGTACATATACAGCCAGGCCTATTTTCTCTAGCACACCCTCAACATTAGTACCCTTTAGTTTATGTTCTCTCTGCTAGTGCCAGTGAAAGAAGGTTGTGCTAGTGAGCTGAGGTATTTATGTGTCCAAGTCTGGGTTTGAGCATTCACATGCTGGAAAGGTCACAGATGAGGAACCACTCACTAGTTACCCCTGCATTGCAGGTAAATGCATATAGCATTCTGAGTACTGTAGACCAGCTAGGCAGTAGGCCAGTCAAAGGGAAACAGGACAAAAGGAGGACTCGCTGTCTTTCTGCCAGCCAACCACCATCTCAAGGAAACAGGGTGAGAAGATTTCAACTATCCTGCAAAGCCAAGAATCACAAAATCAACTACTGAATTATCAATATTTCACCATTTCCTCTTCAAGAATGAATTGTAGAGACTGATGTTTCAATTCTTAGCTTTCTTTTGAATTCACTTCTCATTTTTTAATCAGTGAATGTATGCTGCAATACTATTTCTTCTTATGTTTAGTAACCAATAAACTAAGTCTTTTGTTAACTCAAGAAAGCCTGGTTAAAACATAAGTTCATTTAATCATTTAAAACATTAATTCATTTTCCAAGAAAAGGAGGGCATCCTTTGTCAGTTAATCTTGTTGTGACCAACCGAAGGGTCAGTTAAATAAAGAATGGGAGCCTATTCATTCCTTCTCACAATATGGTGTATCCTGTCTGGAACTGCAATAACTTGGAAAACATCAGCCTGGATCTGCTTGTAATACTTGTCAACTTTGAACATAATCTATCTACGACCTCCACCATATCGATTTTGAATATTTTAGTGACTTTTTTTCATCCTCTGACATCACGGCCTGGGTAGCATCTGCTTCCTTGGCTAAAAATAGATGAAACGTATTAATTTAGTGCCTCAGCATTTTGACCCCATTGCATGTGCAAACCCCGTTTTGGTCCCTAGTTTGCCATTCACGTCATTCTACCGTCCTTTTACTATTTATCTCCCTGCAGAAGAACTTTGGGATTCTCCTTTATGTTACCTGTCATTCTCTTTTCATAATCCTTCTTTACTGCTCTAATATGCTTTTCCACCTCCCTTCTGAACCTTTAGTATTCAGCTTGGTTCTCAATTGTATTTTCTACCCAATACCTACACACTTTTTCTTCATCTTAATTTCCATGTTCTTTTTCATCCAGGGAGCTCTGGATTTGTTTACCTTACCTTTCCTTTTTAGGGGAATATACCTCGACTGTGAGTGAATCTCTCTCTTTGAAGGTAGCCCATTGTTCATTTAGAGTTCTTCCCATCAACCTTTGTCTCTAGTCTATCTGGCCCTGTTTCATTCTTGGCCCATTGAAGTCAGCTCTCTCCCAGTTAATTATTCTTACTCTGGATTGTTCATTGTTCTTACGCATCATCCTCCTAACAATCACTGATCCCTAAATGTTCTGCATGAATACTACCTAGCCAAACCTAGAGATGCCTCCTTCCTTGCTGGAGTGGGCGCATACTGCTGGAGGAAATTGTCCTAAACATAATCTAGGAAAACTTGCTTCTTATACCCTTTATTGAACCACTATTGCAGTCTAATTTAAATAGTTAAATTTCACCATTATAATGACTCCATTGTATAGAAAAGCCTATAGCATTCTGTAATTCCTTTGCAAATTTGTTCCTCTTTATCTGTCTTAACAGTTGGTGGCCAATAGATTACAGCAAGCAATGTAATTGCACCTTTTTTGTTAATTAACTCTACCCAAATTGATTCCGTACTTAAACTCTCTGGGACATTCTTTTTCTTTAACACTGCAATTCTCTCCTTGACTAATACTACCACCCATCCTCTTTGTCTTCCTTTCCTTGGACACCTTTTATCCAGGAATATTTAACACCCAATCCTGCTCTTCCTTGAGGCAGTTCTCTGTTATAGCCACAAAATGATAATTCCACATGTTAATGTGAACGTGTAACTCACCAATCCTAGTTAGCATATTCCTTGCTTTCAAATACATGAAGTTTAAACCTCCCTTATTTCGCTCCACCCAGTAATGTACTATTCTCTATTCTAGGGCGAACTGTCTCTTTCAGTTTATTGTGCACCCTAATATTCTCTTTTATTCTCTCCTGGTTCCCACAACTCACATGTTGTGTATACACTTCAAAATTTTGAATATATAATATATACAATATTGTTTATTCAAAGAATCTTGAACAGAATGGAACTTGAAATTCTGACTCACCAAGACTAGAGGCGTTGGTTAAAAATCTTGGACAAAAATTCTGCTGATGGAACAGTGGAGATATTGTTTGGCTTTGAAACAGTTAGAATTTTGCAACACTTTACAGTCAATTAGCATCTGAAATTTTTTAAAACTTCCTCAGTGATTTTACACTCTTTAAAATGGAATTTATGGGTGTTACAAGTGATGCTTACTCCCTTTTGCTCAGTGCAAACTGGACGGGGGGATAGAGATTGAATTATATCAGATTTATTTTGTCTCCTTCACCTTTTTAATTCTTTCTTGGCTTTAGTCTGGCTGCCTGCTTTTTCTGTGAATAGTATATTATCTGGCTTGAACCAGCAGCTTCAGCATTAATATAACTTTATACTTCTTGGCAACTTTACAGTCATCTGAATGCCATATTTTATTCAATGAAGAATTTATCATCTCTTTCCATACTCCAACCTTTATCCCCCATTGAAATATTAATCCAGCTTCCAAAGATAATTAATTGACCTTGCATTAAATGTAACAATATCAGAGGAGTGGATTGCTCTGAGTAACTCACGTATCTAACCACTTGGTGATTTGCCAAACATCTATTACCTATACAGAGACAGGGTGAGATCTGCGGCAATTCAACACACTAAAAGATCATGATGAGCAGACCTGCACTTGCAGCAAAATCAAATTGTAAGTCAGCTCAAGAATTCTGATAGCAGACAAGAAATGGACATTCCTAGTATCTCCATAGACCGGTTAAAATTAGTCAAAATTAACTGATCATGTTAGCAAAGAAAGCTCTATTTCATCATCTTCATCTGTTAGTCCATATCATGACATACACAAAGCAAAGCCAGACAATTATTACCTCTAACTGTGACTGTGTATTGCAGCATTTCTGTTTTTGTCATGCCTACATGAGCAATGTCTAAGCATTTGTCATGAAGACTACATAAACCCACAACAACTGGATGACAAATTCCACAAGATTGATAAGACAGACACAGTAACACAATAATTACTATGAGATCCAGAAGCATTACTTTCTTTACTGGCTTTTCCTACACATAGCTGTCATATAGGACAAATTGTGTCCAATTAGGAGGAAATAAGATTAGTGCTAACATTATATAACAGACTATATTCATGCACACCGGACAAAAGCCCTAAAACAGTTCTGAGGAAGGGTCACTGGACCCGAAACGTTAATTCTGTTTTCTAGTTCACAGATGCTGCCAGACCTGCTGAGCTTTTCCAGCAACTTTGTTTTTGTTCGTGATTTACAGCATCCGCAGTTCCTTTTTTATTTAGACAAAAGGCCGAACTGTTTAATGAGTGCAGAAAGGAAAAAACATAGCCAGAGTAAAGACATTTCTGAAGAAGGGTCTAGGCCCGAAACGTCAGCTTTCCTGCTCCTCTGATGCTGCTTGGCCTGCTGTGTTCATCCAGCTCTACACCTTGTTATCTCAGATTCTCCAGCATCTGCAGTTCCTACTATCTCTGAAACAGTTTTGACTGTTGTACAGCATATAAATGCTATTATTCCAGACTTTAATGAAAGGCTTCTTCTATGAATGTTTTGCAAACTTCTACCTGCATCTCCAAATGTGAATCTTGTAATATTCCAAAGTAGAAACACCTGCACTTGCCGCTGTACATTCTCACATGTTCATTGACATAGTAGCTGAAGAATGGAGATGTTTCACAGAGAATTGACCATCTTTAGCTGTACTTACCTTAATAACACACTACTCTGTTCCTTAACAGCTCTTTACAACCTAGAAAACATGAGATATTGAATAATCGGAATGACAGAGGGAACATAGTTATGTTTTGTCTAGTCCTCCCTCCATTAGATGCATGTCAAATGAATTATAATTTACAGAAAACTGCTGCAAAATGTTTAGCAAATACTGTTTTGTTTTGGTGTTGGCCATTTCAGGTTTTCAATGCTGAACTATGACCTTTATGCCATCTAAAGATTGAAGTGACCTCTTTAATTCTATCCTCTGGTTGGAAAAATAATGATCATTTCCCAAAATCAATTTTCTTCCAAGTTGGTATCAATCTGGAAAGCACTAGGTCAAAGTATGTGTAGAAATGTTTTGAGGTTCAGTTGAAGATGGAGGAGGAGTAAAGCATTTTGAATTACAATTTGAAAATTACATTTTGAAACTGCTTTATGGTGTCAACTATAAGTATGTGGAATATTTTCTACATGCAACAAAATTTTAGTATATTTAGTCACGTTAGGGATGATTCACCTTCAGACTCAGCATCGCCTAAATAAGATTTAAAACTGCTGGCATGTGTCACCATTCCTGCTAAAAATGGCAATACACAAAAAGGAAAATATAATTGTTGCACAACAGATACAATAGAAGTCTAAATGAATGTCAGTATATTAAGTCTGTCTTCAAAGTGAAAATTTGCAATGTGAAAAAAGACAGGAGTGAAGTAATCCACTGGAATACTGGATAAATTGTTATTTTGAAAATGATTGACAGAGGTGAAAAGTGTGATGTTTCATAACATGTTAAAGGCAATGAAGGATTTGTCAATATGAACTTGGCTATGAAGATGTTATTATCAAATGGTTGCATGTAGGCATTATTCCATGCCCTATTTCCTCTGCTAAAATGCACATTTTTGGCTCATGTTTATTGATGCTTCATTCGGGGTGGTTTTCTTGGTAGCTTTTGGTACAGAGGCTTTGCTTGCCTTCCATTTTCAGGGTCAGGACCAGGATGGAGGTCCCTAGTCTACCCCAGCCAGAACCCATGCTTTGGCATTACTCTGAAGAACAAGCCAACTATCTGAGCTAACCAACCTCCTGTAGACACCATACACCTAATTGGCTGAAACTAATGCAAAAATTACCAACAGGTCACACAAACTAAATAACTCTGTAATCATTTCAGACATCATGTAAAGGATTCAAATCTTCAATCTTTAACGAAGTAATGAGTTACTGTGACATTATAGGAGGCCTCATTACACAAGTGTCAAATTTGCAATGGAATATTGATAGAAAGCAAGGCAATACAAAAATACAGAAGAACATTTGCCCTTCACGAGCCTGTGGTTAGTCATACACCACTGTGTAGAAATTCTTGCGCACTCAATTGAAGTAGCCCATGATTCAGCAATGTTTTCCTCCTATAAGAGTAAGTTAACTTATATTTATTCAGCGAGTTAAAATCCAGAGGTATGAGAAGTATAATCCATGATAGGATACCTTCATGGGCTACCACAGGTTATATATGTAACTGATCAGTGAGATTTATCAAACTTGTCACTCTTAAAAGGATTGCATCTGAAGTCCTAACCTCAGAGATATGAAAGGTTCAGCTCAGCAGTGGTTTGCGATTTTCAAAAATTCAAAAAGCAAGTGCACCTATAGTTTTTCTTTCCCTTCTTCATTTTTGTCAGTGTTGTTGGCAAGGCTGGTGTTTATTGCTCAGCCCTAACAGCTCTTTGACAGGGAGTGGTAAGCCATCTACAATTGAATGGCATTGCCAAGCCATTTCAAAGGGGAGTTGTGGATCTGGAGTAATGTGTGGGCCTGACCAGGTAAGGAATGTGCTTGGCAACCAATTGCTTTTTTTTAATGTCAATCTTGAAACTTTATGTTGCAATCCCTGCAAACAATTTGTGCACAGCAAACTTCCACAGACAGCAACATCATAATGACCAGATAATTTGCTTTTATGTTGATTGAAGGATAAATAATGGCCAAGGAAAATTCCCCTTTGAAATAGTGCCATGTGATATCTACATTCATTTCAGAGGGCAAATAGGGCCTTGGTTAATGTCCCATTCAAAAGACAGCATCTTTGACAATGCAGTGCTCCTCCAGTACTGTACTGAAGTTTCAATCTTGATTTTTGCACTGAAACCTAGGACTGAGTTTTGAACCCAAGATATTGTGATGCAGAAGTGTGGTAGCAACTGAAAAGATAATTAATTTTAATCCTAATTATTTATTTGTTAATGGGATTTAGGCATCTCTGGCTAGGCCAACATTTATTGTCCATTCCTAATTGACCTGTTGGTAGCTGCCAGCTTGAACTGCAATGCCCCTGGGGTGTATGTACTGCACAGTGCTATTAGGAAGGAGATTCTGGGATTTTGATCAGTGACAATGGAAGGAGCGATGGCATAATTCCAGGACAGCATGGTATATGGCTTGGTGGCAAACTTGCAGGTGATGGTACTCCCATGCATCTGCTGCCCTTGTCCTTCTAGGTGGTAAAGGTTGTGGGTTTGGAAGGTGCTGTCGAAGGAGCCTGAGTGAGTTACTGCAGTGCATCATGTAACTGGTACATGCTGCTGTCACTGGCTGGTCCAATTCAATTTCTAGTCAATAGTAACCCCACAATGTGGGAGATCTGGCAGTAATAATGTAACTACAGGCCAAGGTGAAATGGTCAGATTCTCTCTTGATTGAGATGGTCATTGCCTGGCACCAAATGATATATAACATGTGCACCATACAATGGCTCAAGGCTGAATGTTGTGCTGCCTATGGATACAAGCTGCTTTAGTGTCTCAGGAGCCATGAATGGGGCTGAATATTGTGCAATCATCAATGAACATCCCTACTTCTGAAATAATGATGGAGGGAAGGTCATTGATGAAGAAGCTGAAAATGGTTAGGCCTGGGACATTATCTTGAGGAACTCTTGCAGAGATGACCTGGGCCTGGAGTGATTGACTTCTAACAACCAACTTCATTTGTGCTAGGTATTACTCCACCCAGAGAATGTTCTCCTAATTCCCATTGACTCCAGTTTTGCTGGGCTCTTTGATACAATACTTGGTCAAAATCTGTTTTGATAACAAGTTCAGTCACTCACCTCAGTGCTGGAGTTCAGCTCTTTTGTCCATGTTTGGACCAAGGATGTAATGAGATTAGGTGCTAAGTGGCTCTGCAAGACCCCAAGCTGAATGTCAGTGAGCATGTCATTGCTGAGCAACTGCTGTTCTATAGCACTATTGATGACACCTTCCATCACTTTACTGATGATCATAAGCTCATTTATTGGCACAGCACAGTAACGTGCAGATTTAGATTTGTGCTGCTTTTTGTGTACAGGACATACCCGGACAATTTTCTACATTGCCGTGTAGATGCCAGTTTTGTACTGGAGCAGCTTGGCTTGGAGCATGGCAAATTCTGGATTATTGACACTTATTATCATGTGGATTTAATTGAATTGGCTGAAGACTGGCAAAGGTGATGGCGGGGACCTTTGGACAAGACTGAGATGGATCATCCACTTCTGGCTGACGATTGTTGCAAGTGCTGGGGCTTTTACACTTTTACAGCTTTTACAGCCCACTATCATTGTGGATGTGGATATTTGTGGAACCTCTTGTTCCAGTGAGGTGTTAAATTGTCCACTACCATTCACAGCTGGATATCAAAGAACTGCAGAGCTTTGATCTGATCCATTAGCTAGTGGATCACTTAGCCCTGTCTATTGCCTGTTGCTTCTGCTGTTTGGCATGCAACAGCCCTGTGTTAGAGCATTACAGAGTGGAGCTGGAGGAACACAGCAGGTCAGGCAGCATCAGAGCAGCAGGAGAGTCAATGTTTCGAGCCTAGACCCTTCATTAGCTCCACACTGTACTGACTCTGACTCCAGCACCTGCAGTTCTTGCTATGTCTGTGTTAGAGCATTGCCAGATTGATACCTCATTTTCATCTCCTGCTGCCTTTCCTCCTTCATTCTTCATTGAACCAATGTTATACCTGGCTTGATGGTAATGATAGGGTGGCGGATTTCTGGGCCATGAAGTTACAGTTTGTGGTGCAGCTATTGGCCCTCGGTGCCTCATGGATGCCCAGTCTTCAGTTGCCAGATCTGTTTGAAATCCATACGGTGGTGGTGCCACAGAACACCATGAAGTGTATCCTCAATGTAAATGGACAACTTCATCTCTACAATGATCACTCCTACCAATGCTGTTATGTGCAGATGTACCTGCAGCAGGTAGATTGGTGACATGAGGTCGAACTATGTTTTTCCATGTTGTTGGCTCCCTCACTATCTGCCACAGTCAGAGTCTATCAGCTATGATCTTTAGGACTTGAACATCTCAGTCAGTTGTGGCACTACCAAGTCACTATTGGGAAGGACATTGAAGTCCCCCATGAGAATATATTCTGCACCCTTTCCACTCTTGGTCTTTCCTCTAATTGGTGTTCAATGTGGAGAAGTACTGATTCATCAGGAGATGGGGAGTGCACCAGATGGTAATCACCAGATTTCTTTGTCTACGTTTGATCTGAGTTTCCGCGGAGTCTACTGGTGGGACATGACATACCCAGTGATGGAGATTGTAGTATCTGGGATATTATCTATAAGGTCCGATCTGTGAGTATATGTAAGGCTATTACTTGATAAGTCTGTGGGATAGCTCTCCCAATTTTTTCACATGCCCCCAGCTGCTGGGGTGGAGAACTTTCCTGTTTTCAAGATCACAAATTAAACATCTTATCTTCATCAGGTTTTAAAAATCATGATCTATTAACCAGGTTTCTCAATAAACACAATTATGGGTTTATTAACAAAACAAACCATATTAAATCAAAATGCAAATATTGGTTAACAGGTAGCCAGCAATGTATAAAGTATAAATTCTTATCCCTCAAAAATATCTCCAAAGCAAACACAGAAAGTGACACACCCATACTTCAGTTAAAAACACAGATTTATTTGCAAATATTGACTTTCTGAGTTAAAAAAATACATATATGCATATTCACACACACACACACACACACACACACACACACACACACAAACGCACAAAACACTTTGTTTGCAGACTATTTGCTCAGCTTTCTTCAATCATTCTTTCTAAAAGGCAAATAAGCTTCACCTTGAACTCAGCAAGAGGGTTTTTGTTTTAGAAATGATAGCAATCAGCCAGGGAGCTGGGCCTTAGCCAGCTTTCCTCCAAATGAGCTTGTGTTTAGAGGGCTTCCCACCAACTGACCAAATAAAATAGGCACCTTTCCAAGCCAATCACTGTTCCATACAACCCCAGCAGATTCTACAGCAAAACAACTCTTATCCTTAGTCAAATGATTTACGGGATGCCTTGTTGGTGAGGACAGAGTGATAGGTGCATGGGGTCCATTTTGCATCAGGTTATTGACAATAGAATTAAAGTTTACAGAAGTTGCAATTTGAGAGGCATACAATCATACAGGCATTGGAACAGTTGAAAGCAGGAGTTGATAAATTGCTTAAATGTTAATTAACTGATAGGTAATAATAATGTCAGGAATATATATTAACTGAAATATTAATTAATTAAGAATATAATTGAATGGGCATATCTTGGATTTTTTTTTGGTAAGAATATTCTGGAAGATAAAGGAAAAATATTGCAAACTTGCAAAGAATACAAGCTGCTCCATTGGAATCACTGAGCCCATATTGCCCTCGGAGACATTAAATTACCCAGTTTATGGGTGTATTAAATCCATTGGATTTTGAACACAAGGATGTCTGAGATATAATGCCCGGAGCAATATCTGTTTCCCCCTCTATTACTCTTGCCCCTGAAATCCCTTAATGGATTTCAGTAAAGCGTTTGATAAGGTTCCCCATGGTAGGCTATTGCAGAAAATACGGAGGCATGGGATTGAGGGTGATTTAGCGGTTTGGATCAGAAATTGGCTAGCTGTAAGAAGACAGAGGGTAGTGGTTGATGGGAAATGTTCATCCTGGAGTTTAGTTACTAGTGGTGTACCTCAAGGATCTGTTTTGGGGCCACTGCTGTTTGTCATTTTTATAAATGACCTGGATGAGGGCGAAGAAGGATGGGTTAGTAAATTTGCAGATGACACTAAAGTCGGTGGAGTTGTGGACAGTGCGGAAGGATGTTGCAGGTTACAGAGGGACATAGATAAGCTGCAGAGCTGGGCTGAGAGGTGGCAAATGGATTTTAATGCGGAAAAGTGTGAGGTGATTCACTTTGGAAGGAGTAACAGGAATACAGAGTACTGGGCTAATGGTAAGATTCTTGGTAGTGTGGATGAGCAGAGAGATCTCAGTGTCCATGTGCATAGATCACTGAAAGTTGCCACCCAGGTTGACAGTGTTGTTAAGAAGGCGTATGGTGTGTTAGGTTTTATTGGTAGAGGGATTGAGTTTCGGGGCCATGAGGTCATGTTGCAGCTGTACAAAACTCTGGTGCGGCCGCACTTGGAGTATTGCATACAGTTCTGGTCGCTGCATTATAGGAAGGATGTGGAAGCATTGGGAAGGGTGCAGAGGAGATTTACCAGGATGTTGCCTGGTATGGAGGGAAGGTCTTATGAGGAAAGGCTGAGGGACTTGAGACTGTTTTCGTTAGAGAGAAGAAGGTTAAGAGGTGACTTAATAGAGACATACAAGATGATCAGAGGATTAGATAGGGTGGACAGTGAGAGCCTTTTTCCTCGGATGGTGATGGCTAGCATGAGGGAACACAGCTTTAAATTGAGGGGTGATAGATATAGGACAGATGTCAGAGGTAGGTTCTTTACTCAGAGAGTAGTAAGGGCGTGGAATGCCCTGCCTGCAAAAGTAGTAGACTCGCCAACTTTAAGGGCATTTAAATGGTCATTGGATAAACATATGGATGATAATGGAATAGTGTAGGTTAGATGGCTTCAGATTGGTTTCACAGGTTGGCGCAACATCGAGGGCCGAAGGGCCTGTACTGCGCTGTAATGTTCTATGTTCTATGTTCTATGAAACCACTCGCATCACTGTTTGTGTATTGTCAACCCACTGAATTGCCTCATCACTTCACGTTCCTTTGGAAGACACCTTCATTGATGCACATGAGATCTACAACAACTGTCTCCAGATAAAAAGAATTCAGCTAGCCATATCTGATCCAAGAAGAAATCCCATGCCAACAGTATGTGAGCAGTGATCTTCTTATGAATTTGACATATGCTTGGCCAAAGTACATGTAAGATAACACTCTGCAAGTTTTACTGTATACATTCACACAGTTTAAACATTTTATTAATAATCTTTACATTTTTTTGCTTGAGGAAGTTTTGATTGTTACTGAAGGAAGCTGGCTGACTTGTTTTTGATACTGAACTATGTATAGTCCAGAACATTGAATTGTCAATATTACCTCTCTATTAAAATTCAAACTTTATTGTGGCCAGTCATGGGAAAGGGAAAAGAATCAGTTCATCGCTCCTAACTCAGTCATGAAAATACAGGTGTGAGACTGGACAGTCATTTTGTTTTTGGAAGGAATACAGAGCTTAGAAACTCAACTCAGAATTAAATAGGAAATTGAGACAACAAATAATCTGGTTCAGCTTTTGTTATTTGTTGGGGATGGAGACAGAATCAACACCAGACCCCAAAGTATTAAAAGCTTTAAAAGTATTTGGCACAGGCTTGTCTAATTGATCTAAATCTTGGGAAGACCAAGATTTATAGTGATTTGAGAACATGAAACAATTTCAAATTAATATCTATTGATCATTAATGAATCTGTTAAAAATCAAACAAGAGTTATAACCCAATATACAAGCTCGTTGCCTAATCTTCCTTTAACTGCTGAGCAATGTACAGATACAAAAAGTCTACCTGTAGGCATCTAGAAAATTAGAAATTAAGAAACCCATTGATGTAATCAAAATAATGGATACATTTAAATCTGACTTAACATTAAAGAGAAGTTGTTTCCACTATGCTGCTGAGCTAAAGTTTAAACATAAAACTAATCAAATTGGTACCTCATTCTTCAGCCAATGGTTTATTGAGTATAGGACATTATGTTGAGTTTGTACAGGACATTGGTGAGGTGTCTTCAGTAATACTATGTCCAGGTCTGGTCTACCTGTTTTCAGAAGGATATTATTAAGCTGGAGAGGGTTCAGAAGAAATTTACCAGGATGTTGCTGGGAATGGAGCGTTTGAGTTATAAGGAGAGGCTGAATAGGCTGGGACCTTTTCCCACTGGAACACTGGAGGTTGAGAGGTGACCTCATAGAGGTTTATAACATCATGAGGGGTATAGATAAGGTGAATGGCAAGTGTCTTTTCCCTAGGGTGGGAGACTTCAACACTAGGGGGCATATTTTTAACATGAGAGAAGAAAGATTTAAAATGGACCTGAGGGGCAATTCTTTTACACAGAAAGTAGTTCATGTGTGGAATGAACTTCCCAAGGAAGTGGTGAATGCGGGTACAGTTACAACGTTTAAAAGACATTTAGATAAGTACATGAATAATAAATGTTGGGAGGGATATGGGCCAAACGCAGGCAGGTGGGACTCATTTAGTTTGGGATTATGGTTGGCATGGACTAGTTGGACCAAATGGTTTGTTTTCATTCTGTATGACTCTATGACTCTATAATTCTACACCATTGGTTGCACCAATGAAAGAAATTTGGGAACATATATGAAGCTGAAAAATAATTTTAAAATGGTGGACAGAGAGTGAATTTTGTTAAAAAATCCATTCGATCTTCAAAGCTTATTGCACAATTTTAGTCATCCTGTTATATGTCAGTATTTGACTAATAAAACAAGTAGGGCTTATGAAGTGCTAAGTGCCACAACGTTGTTTGCAAACCTGAATGTTACAGGAAAGGGGTCCCCAATGATACACAAAACATATTCAAATAAAATGTTAAAGAAACTTTGCAAATGCCATAATTTCTTTAAAAAGTATAACATTGAAGGAATTGTAGTTGGAGACTCGATATAGGACCCAACAAGAATAAAGTTTGGGAAATAGCCCTGGACTTTACAATTACTCCATAAGTTGGTAATGCTGCATTAATTTAGAAAGGCATAATTATAAACGCTGCAGAAATCTGAATCTTGTGAGAAAGAGAAAGTTGATTGCAATATTTCAGGGGTATACTCATCATCAGTGTGGGCATTTAATTCAGCTTCTGACTGACAACATTTTTTGTGATGTTTTTGACCTGTACTCTTGTTCAGAAGTCTACAGGACAAAACCATTTTGGTTACATTATCTGCCTCTTTGCAGTGAGTAGACTTTTTCTCCCATGATGACACTGTATTAGCAATGAGATATTATCTGTAAGAGCCAGCCAGCCTTTTAGATCAAAAATCTCTTTGTATACATTCTGCACACTCAATAATGATTAGCTCCAATACTGCTGAATTTTGATACATTTGTTCATTGTACTTGACCAGTATACATATTTCCTCTGATTCATGTCTCCCCAAAATCCAGGTAAATTTTCTGCTCCTTTTGAATGCTTTTGCACATTTGCCTTGTGTTTTGAAGAAAATCCACAAAAACTATGGTTCAAAGGAACAATTGTCACAATTTACTTTAACAATGGTTAAGAATTTTGTTGAACATGAGAAGAAATATCATTTATACTATAACCTGAAATTCTTATTCATGGATATTTGAACAATAATGTAAAGCTTCCCTGCATGCTAAACAATTGTCTCAGATGAATTCTAGTTTGTTGCTACAACCCTGATTTAAGACGATTTTGAGAGGTTATTAGGCAGATAAGCACTTCACATAAGACTCCAAAATCCACTTTAGCTTTTGAAAGTTAAGCAAATTTGTTTAAATGGAGAATCCTTCTGTGTTTAAGGTTTTTAAAATATTTCATTCACAGGATGTGAGCATTGTAGGCCAGGCCAGTATATATTGTCCATCTCTAAATGCCCAGCAGACAGTTAAGAATTAACCATATTGCTGTGGGTCTGGAAGTCAGACCAGGAAAGGACAGCAGTTTCCTTCCTTAAAGGACATTAGTGAACCACATGGGTTTCTCCAACAATAGTTTCAAGGTCATCATTATATTCTTAAATCCAGATTTTTATTGGTCTCAAATTCCACCATCTGCCATGCAGGATTCAAACCCAGGTCCCCAGAACATTAACCTGGATCTCTGGATTAACAGCAATAATATCATTGCTTCACCATAGATCTGTAAACTATAATTCTACTTGATGAATGTTATTTACATTTTATCTGATAGAAGTTCAGGATGATCAGGGATTTATGTCCTGAATGAACTACTGCTATTTCAGAAACTGCCTCTTACTCATTGAGGGGTAGCTTTCTTTCTTGCCACTATTCCAGCTTATACCCTATTTGGAAGAATAAAAATATGCACATTGTTTAATGACATCTGAAACCTTTACTGCACCTCTTAAGCTGCAGACAGCTGTTCCTTTGCCTGAATGAATGGTAGTTATGCTGCAAACAGTGATCTCAGACAATCTAAACAAAACCAAAACCCAATGTATTGCTGTGTGTGGTTGTCAGATTCTGATTCCTGTGTAGCTTTCTGTGCAGAAGCAATGGAACTCTACACATGCATTGTGTATGCTCCTTCACTTCTGCACATACATGTTGTACACTCCTTCAGATTCTTCTGAATGGCAGAGATACTGGGAGTGACTGCTTTCCGCTTTGTTGAGCGCTGAGCAGTTAGGCCACAATAACAAGATTGATCCCCTGTCTGTATGGGACTAGATGAATGCAGTTGAAGTGGGGATGGGGTTTGGCAAAAGAGGTTTTATAAATTACATTGAGTGCCCTGGATTAGAGGGGAAAATTAGCTATGCATATCAACATGTTTGTGAAGAATTGGGTTTGATCACAATGTTCACTGCAGACTGACATACAGAGATAGGCCAGTTGTGCAAGATGTGTATAATGATAATAATAAAATCATCCAGTTAGAATTACTCACAGGCCAGGAATCTACACCAACAGGAGGGCTCCATGAAAAATGATGCCACCAGCAAATAGACTTTGAAGACTATTCATTTTCTACATTCTAAGGAAATGTTGAGAATACCGAGTTGGAAATGGTTATACTTTAAGCTGTAGATTAAATTCAAAGGTGGAGCAGGTTTTGGGGTCTCAGGGATAGCGAATCAATATTTATATCCAGCTACAAGGTCTGTCAGATGTATGTTGCAATGTATTGGGCATTGAAAGGGGAAAGTGCATTGAAACCATTATGGATTGCTTTATCAGGTTCCCAAAAAAGATATTCTTCAATTTCACAGTGAGGATGATGTGTACCTGAATCTGAGAGATGGGCTGCATTGAGAGTGCCTGGTTTCTATCATTTACAATGCAGTAGTGTAAATGTGAGCTCACTTCTTAAATTTAACTTGATTCACAGGATGTGGGTATCGCTGGCTGGACCAGCATTTATTGCCCATCCCTAATTGCCCAGAGGGTAGTTATGAGTCAACCACATTGCTGTGGGTCTGGAGTTGCATGTAAGCTAGACCAGGTAAGGATGGCCGTTTCCCTCTGTAAAGGGCATCAGTGAAACAAATGGGTTTTTCCTCTGACAATCAACAATGGATTCATGGTCATCGTTAGGCTCTTAATGCCAGATTTTCATTAAATTCAAATTCTACCATCTGCCGTGGTGGGATTTGAGGCCAGGTCCCCAGAACATTACATGGGTCGCTGGATTAATAGTCTAGTGATAATACCACTAGGCCATGCCTCCCCTCCCTTTATGTTCGGATTGAAATTTGTGAGGACTTAAAATAAGGCTGGAAGATTTGCCTAGCTTGAACTAAAGGGAGAATCTGTAAGAAAAGCCCGCTCTATAAAGCCACATTTAAGTTTAAAAGTTACCAGCCAGGAAAGAAAAGAACAGATATAACCCCTTAGAATCTGAGAATCACTTTGGACTCATTTCCAGAGAACTGAATGTCAACTTTATGGATTGTGTAAAATATAACTAAAGAACAGAAGTTCCTTGTTCTAACATTTAAAATTACCAAAAATCTCAAGTTGCCGACAAACATAGTGATTATTTAATGTTGGTTTTTAGTTTATTTGTTGCAGTAAATGTTGTAAAACTTTAAATCTGATTATGTGATCCATTAGGTTGCGCTACAATTTTCTTTATAAAAAACAATCTCTGATGAGACCTTAGTCGCAGGTAGATAGGATAATGAAGAAGGCGTTTGTTTTGCTTGCCTTTATTGATCCGTGCATTGAGTATAGGAGTTGGCAGGTCATATTGTGGCTGTATAGGACATTAGTTAGGCCACTTTTGGAATGCTGCATGCAATTCTGTTTTCCCTGCTATAGGAAGGATGTTGTGAAACTTGAAAGGGTTCAGAAAAGATTTACAAGGATGTCACTAAGTTGGAGGGTTTAAGCTATAGTGAGAGAGGCTAAATTGGCTGGGGTGTTTTCCCTGGAGCATTGGAGGCTGACAGATGACCTTATAGAGATTTATAAAATCATGAGGGCATGGATAGGATGAATAGCCAAGGTCTTTTCCCTGGGGTGGGGGAGTTCAAAACTAGCGGGTATAGGTTTATGGTGAGAGGAGAAAGATTTAAAAGGGACCTAAGGGGCAACTTTTTCATGCAGAGGGTGGTGAGTGTATGGAATGAACTGCCAGAGGAAGTGGTGGAAGCTGGTACAATTACAACATTTAAAAGGCATCTGGATGGGTATATGAAGAGGAAGGGTTTAAGGGATATTGGCCAAATACTGGCAAATGAGACTAGATTAATTTAGGATATCTGGTCAGCATGGAAGAATTGGTCCGAAGGGTCTGTTTCTGTGCTGTACAGCTCTATGACTCTATGACTCTTATAGTGTTAAACATAAAACTCACACCTTAATTCTTTTTTTGACTTGGACCTCTTACCTTGTGAAAACAAAAATCACATGGGCTTATGCTCAGGCAGATTTTATAGAGTGTTACCTGTCCCTCTCCAAGCTGTTCTATTTTACTGTGAATTAAAGGGAACAATTTAAAACATAACCATCTTATAAAGTCTAACATTCATAATACAATTAAGTTTCTTAAACTTTTTCAAAGATTTATGATTATATCCGGTAATGATCTATGAATTTTTTTGTCTAACTACACGTGTGTAAAACCAGCTGCATTTTACTGCAGGATCTGTCTTTACTTTTAACTTCAGTTTGATGCTGAGATGATATTGTACTTATTCAAAGTTTGGAAATGCAAATTGAGAGTCTGACTTGCAAACAAAGCAGAGTCCAATACCCACCTTCAGGAAATTTCTCTCTACAATGTTATGGTATTGAGTTGGATCTTGACACTGAACTCAATCTGCATTTATACCAAATCCCCAGCATCATTATGACATTAAACAGTTTCACATTGATGCTACAAGTCTGATGTAAATTCTTTATTTTTCTACCATTTTTTTCCTAAGAACTTGTACTGAAGAACCTGTACCTATGTACCTTGTTCCTAAGAGGGTGCCATAAGTGGCAACTTGTCAACTTTTCACTGTATTCATTTGAGTGGATGACAATAAAGCTAATTCAATTCAATTCAATTCAATAAATGCATTCTTACAAACTTAAGAGGTTTTATAATCCTTTATCTTTTAAAAGTAACATTAACAGAAATATATACTTCATACCATTTGTCCTCAGCCTTTCCCTATGGTTGAACTAAAACATGACATTTGGATAGTCAGAAAATACTCATTGCAAACTCACAGGATTGGCCTTCATTGTCAGAAGCTTAATTAACATTCACAGACCTTCTAAAATATTATTGAATCTCTTTGCTCCATTACTTTAGAGGGCTGTGCTGAACTTACAAAGTGGTTGAACTGTAATTATAAACATAGGGGTCTGAGTGACGTGGGCTATAGTGAGATTTTTTGCAGAATCGGATGAGAAGTCCGACAATGCTCACGTTGACAATAGGAACATCTCATTCCATCTTCTATACTTTGGACAAGAAGCGTGGCGACTTTCTCACTAGACAGTGGCAAATTCCCAGTTAAGGGGATTATTGCTTGTTTAATGCTTTGTTAATGCCCCAAGTCATCTCACTAATATTCAGATTTCTATCTGACCAAATTCACCAACAAACAAGACATCAAAAAAACTCAATATGGAAATACCAGCATGGGTATTCAGCTCACTGCTCCCTCAGAAGAACGTCCATATTACATATGACCAAATTGGATCTCAGGGCATGATCCACTAGCACCTACTGCACATACCTCTCATTCACAAACATTGGCATCAGCATTTGTCAACGCCTCACAATCATTTCCAAAATGCTGGCAGAAATCACTGGAAGCACATATTTGAAAGGCTGCTGTAGGGACACTTGGCACTCGCACAAACATGCACACGGCTGAAGGATTGAACTAGGCTGCATCTCAGCTGTCTTAGTGCTCACTCACTTAGTACCCAGGTGCAGGCTGGCAGCATCTCTTTCATGCCTTGCCTTGCCTTGCCTTGCCAGCAGAGTTTCAGTACTACTGGTCAGTAGTGGTCAGAGCTGCCAGACTAACTGGTCAGTAGTGCTCAGTCAAGAGGATGTACATCTTGCTATGGCAGTGTGCAATGTCAATTTCACATTTGCTCCATACACCTACAGCTTATGTGGCAACCACACTGTATGTTCAGAAAGCAAGCAGCCAGGTCTGAAAATATTACAGGAATAGTCCTTGCTGGAGGCATTCATCAGTCAGGGAAGTGACTTAGCCCAAGAAGTGAAGGGTGGCCTCTGAAACCAGTCCAGTGGACTGGCCACGGTCAGGGGATGATCTTGGTCAGGGGGTCCATGTCTCTGCAATCCAGGGACTGAGTCAGTCCTGTGGCTGCATACCAACCACTGCAGGGGGTAAGGGCTAACACGGTCTGGGCGATGAACAGCAATCAGTCAGCAATCTGGGCACTTCTGATCTCAGACTGTCTGGTTACATTGCTGAAGAAGGTGGACCACAGTGAGTCTGGATGGTCTGTCCACAGAAAAGAGTGGGACAGTGGGTTTCGGCGGGGTGGGGGGTGCGGTGGTACAAGGGCTACAGAAGACTTGGAAAACTATTCTTCAAGAGTGGGGGCTGCAGACTTGCAGAAAGGGTGTGAAAATTGCAAAGGAGGATGGACAATACCTGCAAGAAGGGGATACAGTATACCTTGAATGGGAAGGTAGCCATGCAGATGAGGGTGGGGGAGACGGTTTGTTCATGATCAGGCACATGCTGTCTTCAAGCAGAGGGCAGTGTATGATCACATATGGCATGCTCACCTCGTACCTGGGCTCAGGGGAGGAAAGGTGAGCTGGTACAGCCTCATGTAGACAGGTTGGTGGGGATCCTAGGAATTGCGAGACTGATTTAGACTAGGGAGAGGTCTACCAGGAAGATGTTTGGTGGGGCTGTGCGACACATTGAGGTGGATGGCACAAACCACAGGCTGAGAAGAACTTAGAATCATAGAATCCCACAGTGTGGAAGCAGGCCACTCAGCTCACTGAGTGCACACTGACCCGCCAAAGAGCATCCTACACAGCACCACTCCCCCCATCCTATCGCCACAGCCTTGTATTTCTTATGGCTAATCCACCTAGCCCACATATCTGTGGGAACTATGGGCAATTTAGCATGGCCAATCCAACTGGCCTGCACATCTTTGGACTGTGGAGGGAAGCCGGAGTACCCAGAAGAAACCCACGCAGACATGGGGAGAATGTGCAAACTCCACACAGACAGTCACCCGAAGTGGAATCGAACCCAGGTCCCTGGCTCTGTGAGGCAGCAGTGCTAACCACTGAGCCAGCGTGCCACCCCACTTACTGTCGCCTTCCATCATGCTGGAAATTGATGTGTACGATGGGGAATACCTGCAGCCACAATTGGCATGGGTGGGTTAAGTGACTCAATCTACAAGTGAGATGGCTGCAGAAACCATCAATGTAAGACCCTTTAAAGGGAAAGAACATTACACACAGACCCATCAGGGTCCAGGACACAGACCTGCCAGGACCCTCATCCCTAACCATCCTAAAGTATTGTTCGTATGCTTGTTTTACACATCACTATCCCTTCATTACCGACCAACTCATTCACACCAACATTTCTGGACACTAAGGCCAGGATAGAATAGTGATGTTGGAGGACTAGGGCTAAAAGTGTCAGCAGCACCCATGACATTGTATATGCCTTGTTCCTCAGGGTTCCAGGTACTGCAGCAGGTTCTCAACACAAACGTCGATCCATGGTACATTGTGTGTGGATGTGAGTTTAGGCTTCAGTCCGGAGAGATAAACAAACGTGTATGAGTGAAAGCACTGTCATTTATTAAGGAAGGGCTAAATGACCATACTCTGCATTGTCACCCATGACACCAACGTGTCCTCAATAAGCTTTTTTCTTTCTCTCCTTCACAAGTAAGAGTAGTCCTTGGTTCCAAAGCTAGGATGTAGGGGACCTTCTTAACACTGGAGACCTTGGCCCTGGAGGTTTGATCGGGCAATCCTTGGCTGCTTGTGCCTGGACAGGTCAGACATACTGAGGGTGTTCTTGTCAGATACAAGTGGACCATCCTCAGTGTGATCCTCCAAGGGCTGAAAGGTGTTGGGTTGGATGGAGGTGGAGGAAGGCCCAACCGCTGAGGGCGGCTGTGATGGCACTGACACAGCTGGTGACCTCAGAGGAGGCTCCAAGGGTCTGGTGGCCTGGCTTTCTCTGCCAGACCTCTGACTCCTGCCCTCTGCATCACCCCCTTGATCAAGACCTCTCGTTAACTGTTAAAAAGCAGTGGAGCCACCGTCTTCAACGTGTTCTGTTTCTGACCATCAGTGAGTAGGGCAGCTTTGGAATACAGAGCTTGGCCAGGAGGCCTGTGGCCTTTTAAAGATGGTGTGGGTGCAAGGGGTCTTCCGGTAAACATCCACTGAGTGGCAAGTTGTTCTGGGAACAGTGTGCTTTAAGACAAAGCCAATTGCCATAGGAGCAGGATAGACAGTTAATGAGGCAAGTTTTGTAAGATACAGGGAGACAAGTCACCACACCTCACAGCATAAATCCTTGCAAAAAACTTGATGCAACTCAGACTTAGCCAAAATAAAAGCAAGATTCGGCCCATGGGGTGTAACCTTCTCCGCCACTGAATAACGAGGGCATTGGTGAGAAAGTTGGGAAAATTATTTCAGATCGGCCATGAGGAGTTCCACAACAGCAAAACTTCCAACTTCCAACTAACTGCTGAACAATGAGGCTCAAGAAGTGAGAAGCCTATTGCAGACATTAGCATGTATTAAATGTCGTCCCTGAAACTCACCTTATTGATATGCAGTTTCCCATTCTCTCATCTGCTCAATACAAACCAGACATGATCATTTGAGACGTGAAGAGCAGAGTGGGTATCTGTTAACTCCAGTTTGTGGCTTGCTCATCTTGCTCTCCATCTCAGGGTATATTCTACTGGCAGTGACTATATGCCCACTGCACCCACAGAAGCTGGCATCAAATACATACAAGCCTAATCACATTCTCATGCCACATTGCCAATACACTTGCGAGATGGTTCTGCAATTCAATATGCACCTTAGAGTGCCAAACCACCATCCACCTTGTCTCTCCCTGCCGTACTGTGAGCTGTTTTCTACTGGAAAAGGACAAAAGGAAGGATTGAGTCAGATGGAAGTGGCTAGCACAGTATTAGTGCTGGTGCAGGTGGGGGAAAGTTGGTGGGGTTTCCTGAGTGAGCAAGTAGGCAGTGAAGATGTCATGCAGGTTTAATAGGGTGGGGGCTTTGGATGGGTGAGTGTGAGTCAGGGCAAGATGTTGCATTCAATGTGACAGTGGTAAAACATGAGTCTTGATGGGATGTGAATTTAGTACAGACAGTGAGTGAGTGTGAGGTGGCAAGAGAAGAGTGGCACTTAGCCTCCTGAAGTGGGGAAGGTCATTGAATGCTGGGCATTCCTCTGGACAGTGGATATCACACTGTCCCAGGTGGTAACCTCAGACCAGGCTGGCAAGAACTGGCATCAAGTCTCTTCTGCCGGTCCTTTGGGGTAAAGGTTGGCCCTCTTCTCCAGGAATCTATCCATCAGGTCCTCAAATGCCTGTGGGCAAAACAATGTGTCAATTTCCCTCTGTCTGACATGTCTGAGGCAACTATTCTTAGGAACTGTTCTCCAGATTGACAGTGTGTGACCCAGTGCACAATCATGGTTTAAATATGGCGCTCGCACCAGGAATCCCCAGAGGTCCTGGTTTTGGTGAGTGGGAGGGTACAAAAGCAGAGTGGAATAAATGCATGGTGCGCAGGTAATGAGGTGAGTTTGGGAAGATAGTGTGAGAAATCTCACTAGCGTCTCACTGACTGAATCCTGTCAAAGACACTTAGCTGATTTACATAAAGCTCAGCCTCTAATTAATTGAAGTATTTTCACATCTGAAAAAGATGACTTAAATAATACTTTCTAATTGATCAGCAGCCTTTAGTGGATCACAACAGTAGCAACAAATTACAACAGTTTGTTTATTTACATCAAAACCACACAGAAAGCAACCATCTTCCATTTATAAAAACATGTTTAGTGTGAGGTTGAAAATAATGATTTTACAGCTGATTTGTGTATTATTAACCTGACTGTTTTGAGTGTAGCTCAATGAAAACTATTGTGTTCAATAATTGAAATTCCACGGCACCACAAAATGCTTAATAGTTTCAATTAATGAGCTTCATCACTGAGTATTAAAAATACAATCTATGGTTAGTAGAGTCAGATTCAATTGAATATGGAAAATTAGTTTATTGTATTTGTACCTGGTTTATTCTTGTCTTTGACACCTGTTATTGTCTCTGTGGTACATCTATATTAAGTAGGGTTCAGTTTTGATAGTTTGCACTTAGTAGTTCTTTTTTTCAGAACTACAAATGGAATTCCATGTAAATAAATAAATCACATACTTCAACCTGCTTGAAATAAAGAAAATTCTCCGTCTGACAACTGAGTAGTATATTTTATATTATGTCAAATGAAAAACAAAATCTGAAATCATATGGGTGCTGGAATTTCAAAGTAGAAACAATAAAATAAGATTTTTAAAAAAATACATATCTATGAAGAATACAGATTTGGGGTAATATTACAGATCAATGCCCAATTGGTTCTGATAAGGGGTCATCAACTTGAAATGTTAACCCCAACTTATTGTTCCCCACAGGGGTTGACAAGCCAGCTGAGTGTCTCCAGCATCTTCTGGTTGTATTCTAAATAGCAATAAACAAAAACAATTCAAGTTTGACAATGTCAAGATTTTGTACAACATTTCATCTTTCAAAATATCAAGAATGTCATTTGTTGTCAAGTTCCCATGGATGAGAGATCTAACAGAATTGTCCTGAAAAAAAAGCACACTATTTTAAAATTAAACATATTTTCATATGTAACATCAGTGACTGTAAAAATTTAGTTCAAAAATGCCATATTTGAAAGAACACTAGAGATTTTGATATTAGAAGGTAAAATTCCTCTACCAAGGAATATAAAACTATAAGCAGTTGGGGATGTTGGCTCAATGATTATAAATACTATTCTTACATTTTCTGGATGCAGAGTCATAACTTACTCCAATTGGTACGAAGAACATCTCTGTGTCAGGTGAAAAAGTGCTACATGAAATGAGAATGGATATTTTGAATGCACCTCTAAATGGCCAGAAACACATAATATTAAACAGACCATAACTTAGGACAAAATAGCACCAGCAATCTCTGTTGGAGAAACCATAGGATGGCTGACGTAGATACAGGAAGATAAACATTTTCATAAAGAGGTGTGTTTAACATTGTTGGCTTAAGGTCCACTGTGGAGACAGAACAGAACACTTACTCCCTGTCTGCCAGGCATTATATCTGATTTGGGATTTGTTGATGCCAACATGTGGTGCCAAATTGAGAAATATCTTATTTTCCAAACACCCCTCAACTTACAATTGGAAACAAAATCACCTGGAAATGTGAGCAGACTAAACAGAACAACTTATGCTGGGCAAAATTAAACTACGACTCTCTTGTGGATGCCTGGGCCTCAGCAATTATGCCCGTATTTGCTATGTATCCGCAAGCAGATCCAAGATTCAATCTGTCTGTGAAATACATTTAAACTTGCTTCCCGAGTTCACTATTATGATCAAATACAGAGTGAAAGGAGGCATAATGATCGTCAAGTTAAGAAGATATTAAATTGAGGGGAAAATTCTGAAAGGTGACTAAATGATATGGGAAGGTGAAATGGTCAAATAATTTTCAGTTTCCACTCTTTTATGACAATGAATGTCATTTCTAGCACTATATTGTTGACTGTTACACCCCAAAGTCTAATTAATAAGTCTGTCTTTGGATTTGAATGGTAGCTTCAGGTTACTGAATATCCTGGTTTGAGCCAGTACCACCTGATCTTTAGCTTGATACTTGTTCCAGAACAGAATTGCATGACTTTTCTGACATTGGCAAAACGTTACTTTTACATGACAACACCATGTGAATAGTATAAGTGTCAGTTAAACATGCAAAGCAGCTGTTGATTTTGTAGTGTTGCAATCAGAGGTCATAACTGAAGCCAAACTAAAATTCGATATGTTAACATTAAAGCAGAACCTGAAGTTCCTAATAATCAGAGAAAAGAACCTAATGGGACTATTCCTTAATTTTAAAACTTTCAACAGTAGCTGTAGGCCCTACAACTGAGCTCTGCTTTCGGTGTTCTGATGGAAACATGGGCAGGCAGGCAGGTAGTTTAATGTAGCACACTATTTGACAACATTTCAAAATTCCTGCTGGTACCAACACAGGTTTCTGTGCTATGTCTGATTTTTTATGTTGCAAGACCCTTTGTCCCTTCCCAATCCCCTACTTATTTTATGGCTTTCGCCTATTCTTTTAACTGTAGTCAGATAATATCCAATAGTATATTATAACTCATACGTTACTCAGGATAGCTCAATTTTAATGTAATTATGCAATATGGAATTCCAAATTTGCCAGCTCAAAGTAACCTTTTGTTATGGCACATGATATTGTACCCTAAATAAGTATATGGATTACATTACTGAAGTGGCCTTTGAAGCTGTCAGTCATGGCATTTCAAAGGGCATTTGATAAACAATTGATGAGGCGAAATACTAAACGCAATGGAGAAAAAGCAAGTAATGTAGATTGCTTTAATGTGGAAATAACATTGGTACAGGAACACTGGACCAATTGCAACTTTTTTGCTGAAATTTATAAGGTTTTAAGATTGAACATTTGATTGCAGATAAGCTCTATCTCTAGTTAGGACAAACAAATGTTGATCAATTAAATACATTCCTAAATTCTTCCATTTTCCCTCCTCGAAAAAACATAGGCTCTTGGTCTTGGAATATGGTGTACTAAATAAAGTCCCTTCATGAATGTCTTTCTATAAAATCCTTTACTTCTTTAACTCTATTATTGGAAGAAATCATTAATTATAACCAATGAATCAATACTCCACCAAAGGAACTGTCTATGAAGTGTTACACAGGTAAAATTTAAGCAGAATTTCAAGCCTGGACAAGATTAATTATTTGTATAATAGTCTAATTAAAATGGTAGAATGCATTTATATAGTACTTTTCACTTCATTACAAAGAACATTACAGCCAATGAAATAAGTTTGAAGTGTTTTCATGTACAAAATGTAATAGTCAGTGGTCACACTGCACTTCTGCAGTATTGCACCTATTATCAGTCTAGATGTTGGGCTTAATGTTCCAGAGTGGGATCTAAACCCACCACCTTCAGAACCCACCACCTTCTGATACAAGGCCCTGAGTGTTCCTAATTGCATGGACATTGACTGCAACAGGCGGTTGTAAGAAGAGACAGAAAAGACAAAAGACCATCTACATTTAAAGTGCTGGAAAATCCAACAGTTTATTTTACTACATTTTGTGACTACATAAACGCTGAAACATTTTAACACTGAAAAAGCATGATGACATCATCACTTGCTTTTTTTGCTTAGCAAACACAGCAGATGATATTGCACGGCGGATAGTGAGAACATTAGCAAAGCTTCAAAACTAAAAAGAAAAAGTCTTAATGCAGTACAGGAAAGATACCTAGAAACAAACCAGAATAATGCCTATTGCATTACACTCGCAGCTACACACAAAAATACATAAGAAGCGCTTGACTAAGAGAAAGATTGACAAAATATCAGCAATAAACCGTAATCATATACAATAATCACTTATTTGGAAATGCAGATGCAAACGCATAAACTACTACCGCTTTCTAATTTGCAAAATGTCAGCAAGTTGTCTTTTATCAAAACGTTTTTTTTAAGCTTTTCTGATTTAATTGCTATGGAAGAACTCCCTCTGGCTCTTGGAAGATATGCTATTATCTATGCACCCCTTCACCTGTTGATTGTCTTAGGCGCTCTCTTTTAGGTATTAACTCCAAGGCAATCTAACTTGAAAGTGGAAGTGCAAAAATGCTGTGCAACTAACCTTTCTCGAATTAAGCAATAACAAACCTGAAAGTGTGTATTATTGATGAGAGAATATACCATTGATTTCCTTGAACAAGAAAGACCCTGTCTGAATCCAGTCGTAAATGCACCTACATTTGTTGTTTGATGATGGCGATGTGTGTTACAATACTTGTTGGAATATGTTCTTCCCATTGATGAACCAATGCATGTCCATCTTAACATTTGATCATGATACTCATGTTATACCATCTCAGTTACACACCATGGTTTATTTAATTCCATAAATGTGTTTTGCAATATCAGACAGCCTATTTTATTAGTGCAGTTTAACATTGCGCTGTATATTGCACAGTTGGAATTTGGGATATAGAAATCACTAGCCACACAGTTTCGAGTTCATTATTTGTATAAAATGGTACTTTGGAAAATTTGTGGATAAATAAAAAAGTAACATCCAACCACCTTGTTGACATAATCATTAAAAAGAACTCTTCAAATGAAGGAAACGATATCAACAAAATCTCCCAACGTGCCCACGTCAGAAGTGAAATTAAAAACGATTTCTAATCAACTTATTCCGAACATGTTATAACAAACCAAGTAAAACTGGCAACAAACAAAAACAGAAAGTGCTGGAGAAACTTAGCAGGTCTGTCAACGTCTGTGGACAGAGAGAAACAAATTTAACGTTTTGAGTCCAGGGACTCTTCTTCACAATCTCCTGGGTCACTGGACTCGAAACGTTAACTCAGTTTCTCTCTCGACGGGTGCTGCCAGTCCTGCCGAGTCTCTCCAGCACTTCCTAATTTTCTTTTCAGATTCCCAGCATCCGCAGTTCTTGGTTTTCTTGAAGTGAGATCTGAACCCGGATTTCTGTCCCACAGATAGGAATATGATCGTGGCACCACAAAGGTCTGCACATTAATCAGGGAAAAAGAGCTGGACTTTCGACTAAAGTGTGTGCTAGCTACGCAGCTTTACTTCCGAAAACTAAGGACTGCTGAAAGGGGTGGGGGAGGAATTAATATGAAACATACAAATACACATTAAAATTGCTAATAAGTGCATCAAATAAATATTTATTACAAATATATAAACCACGCTGTCAAAAAAAAACTGAACTAAAAATAATTACCTCTAAGGTCGGATATTACCCTTTTCACATGTGTCACTCGGACTGGGTTATCTCTGTCCCAACAATGCTTGCCCTACAACATCTACAGTTCAGGAACTCCAGTTCCCACTGCCTCCCCCCACCCACCCCAGGAGATTTCGAAGTTTATAGTCCGGTCTGAACTATCTTAGTTCACCATACTTCCCTCCAGCAACAGCATGAGCATGAAGTGGAGAGAGTTTCCATCATCAAGTTAGTTTGTCTGTACAGTTTTTAACGCCCTCTACTTCCTATGCCCGTGCGAATGCCAAATTTGTAAAGGTAACTGTTCACAAACTCCTGCGTTTTAAAACGTTAAACAGATTTAAAATTCTTTGGACGTATTTTATTCTCACAAAAAAAGACCCTTCCTTTGTATATATATATTTTTTAAAAATAAAGAAACTAAAAGAGACTTTAAACATAGCTCACGAGCTTTCTAAGTGACGAAGTTGTTTTTTTGGCATGTTAATTTGTTTGGCATCTGACAGTGTTTGAAACACACGAAGTGACTGCTAAAAAGATCTCGGGAAGCTGTTAGGCTCTGCAGTCATACAGCATTTCTTTTCTTCATCATCAGTTATCTCAACATGAGAACAGAACTCTTTGCCTGCAGATTGTATCAGAAAGCTTTGGTTGTTTTAGAAACCTACTACTATTTACATCATTTCAACAGACACAGTTGCATAAATGAATACAAGATTCGAGAAACTCTACATCAGACTGATCAAAAGAAAATCACAACACATGAACCATTTTTTTTCTTGCAAGGAATACTGACACACACCATAGCAGAGGATGGCTTACCCTGTAAAAAGACTACTTTTAATTTAACACAAAGGCCCAGTTTAATTTCAAAAGAAAAGTCAGGTTTCCTAGCACAACCACTCTACTAATCCTATACAACCCCCCTCAATCTTCAAAATACTTCTTCCTCGAGCGCATCAGAGTTCTGCCAAATCTACAAAATAAATAATTATAAAGCTTTGAAGTAACGTTAACAATTATCAAACTATTAAGTTCTGCCTTATCACATAGACTCTCTATACAACATAACCCTAAAGATTCATTACTATGAGGTATCTTGAGAAATTGGTAAAGAATGCACGGCCTGCGTTGTGTGAATACTCCAGGACGCAAAAAAGAGCTTTGGTTGTCAGCAAAAAAGTGGAAATATCCTTTGGTATCAAAAAAAGTTTCATTGCATGGTTGCACTGCAAAGCACCACGGTGAAGAATTATTCCATTTTTTTAATAGTGGCCTTTCGAGAGGCTGAGGTATTCAAGAGTAAGGTGAGAAGAGGTCAACAGCGGTTTCACACTTTGGTTTAAGCAAGGCACTCGTCCTATGATTTTACAAGTTTTGCAATATGTTTGCCTATAGCTTTTTTTTAAATGAAGAAAACTTCACACTGAGTGACAGTTGAGGGTTTAAGGAACGCCGAGTAACCCACTCACGAAGGCCGTGCAAGAAAAATCTTTGGTATTCTTTGGTATCATCACTGTGATTAAAATCACGAATGGGAATCGAGTGAGGTAGCGTCTTTGGTTCACACTATAAATAGTAGATCTTTACACATTTTTACACGTGGAAGCAGCTATTTTACCTTTGCTTCTTTGTCTTAATACTAGTAAATGATTACCAAATGTATCTTAAAGCTAACCACACCACAAGAAACACAAGGCCAGAATATTGTTAAAATCCGGATTATTATCCGTCGCAATGGCCTCCTGCGTGCGAACGCACCTGGCTAAATGTCACCTTTGAAAAATCACTAGTACATTCTCCTTGTTCCGGGAGCTGTTACTTTTCTTAATGTTAAAACTTTGCACAATTTTCTTTGGTGGCTGTAGAAGGGGAAGGGGTGGGGAAGAAAAGGGTGGGGGCTATGGGCCAAGAAAATTTAAAAAATACTCCTCAAAAGTTTGAACGGAGTTAGCAGGGGAAAATGTCACTCCAGAGAAGTGTGCGAAATTGAGAAAATGTACACTCAATAATCTCTTTATATTTTGAGGACGAGGGTTGGGAGATTGAGCAGATACACAAAATAACACAGAAATGCCTCCAACTAAAAATGGCTGGGAATCTCTATATATTTCCTAACGGTGTTAATCTCAGCTTTTTAAAAATGCAATATGCTTGCATCTTTTTTAAATAGAAGGACACCTGCCGAGCACTTTCAAAACGGTAGGGTTCCAGACTAAGTGGCAGTAATCAAAAAGTGTAAAAAAAGTTATGACCCTTTCCCTTCTGACAAAGAGAGAAAGGGGAATTTCTTCCGCGGTTTCAATGCACCAATTATATATTTTCTTCCGGCCCCCAGTTGTGGCCTCCAGTTTATCACTTCGTGACATAATTATCTCCTGTTTCTTTGTGGTTCTTTTGAATATACATTCCATAATCCCCATTTGACAGTTATAGGTTTTAGAATTGATGTTGTGAAACAAAGCAAAGTTGAAGATGAGCTTGTACTTTGGGGTTTCGCTTGCGTGTTAAATTGGACTTGAGGCAAGCAAGTGGTTGAACTTATTGTTGATTTTTTAACTTGAAGCTACCACGGTCACCATTGTTGACTAGAGTCAATCCTTGTCATTTATGCAAGACATATGTCATTTATTTTGACAAGCTGTAATAAATGCCATGCCAATGAAAGGGCCATGCTACATTAACAACATCAACAACAGCGGCAGGCTTGTTAAGGCAAATTAAACCATGCTCTTCTAGACCTGAGATTGAGTTTCAGTGTCCCTGGGCGAACCTGCTTCGAATTTTTTGTACGGGTGTTTAACTAATTTCGTCTATCCCGTTTATAATCAACATGTTACTATTGGTGTGTCACGCCTTACGTCCCATTAAAGCTAAAGTTTGTATCGTGACCCGGTTCAGTTGAAGACAGAGCGAGGTGACAACGAGAGTATCCTGAAGGTGGATACCAAAATAATTGGGTTGGCGTACAAAATGGCTGCCTTTCCACTGTAGCTCGCCGACTTGTAACACAAGTGCAATGTTCCTGAATATAAAAGTTATCTTTGGTTTTTAGCAGAGTCTATATATGTTTTTTTTAAAGCACAAAGGGTAATAAGTAACCGCAACCGGGTGACTGAACAGTTGCATCTTGTCAAGGATGGTTCACATCTTGACTTAAAACCTGAAACCTATCTTGTTCAGCGTCCCAGACCTGTATGCCACAGAGATGGATCTCTCTGCTGTTTCACTTTGGAAAACTAACCTGAATCACACAACAACGTTAAACTTTAACAGTATTTCAGCAGTAAAGTGCCTCCATTTTAATTGGCGCATCGAAACTGTTCGATAGCCTTGCTGTCAGCTTTTGGGAAAAGGGAAGTAGAAAAAAAAAGTTCTATCATTGTACAGACTTCATGGAGTTATACATAGTGGCTTCCCGGATCCACGCAGGTCAGTGTTGTGTAATCGATTATGGGTTGGTTGGTATAGATGGAGGAGGGGGTGGGGCAGGGGTAGGGTCAGTGTGCATTTAATAAGGAGTTACATTTCCTGTGCTACTTGCTATCTTCACCAACAATTCACAGTTTGGTTTTCTTTTGAATATGTAATGATTTTTATCCATATTTTTGAATAGCGAATCGTTTTTCAGGTTGACTTCCAACCTCACCCCCCCCCCCATACATTGGAGCTACGGTATTGGTTTAACATTTATCAGGGGGAGTTAAGAGCCTTTGCCCTGCAGAGACATATTGCAAAATAAATAACAGCAGCCACATCTTTGTCTTAAATGGAATAATTTCATATGGATTCAAATTTAGGCGAATTTGATATAATTGTTGCTTCCGAATATGGATCAGAATAATATGTGGTAGACACATCAGGAAAAAGACTTGGGATAGTACTAATTAATGTGTTGTAACAATGTGTTCAATGGAGCATCATGTCCATCAGCGTGTTTGACAATAGGGAGCCAATTGGGAAAAGAGCACCCCACCCCCACCACCCCGCCCCCTTAAACATGTTTCCTTTTCCGTTTAGCGAATTGGATAGCAAGGAACAGGAGTACAATGATTCCTAAGTGAAGTGATCCTTACATTCCTGTCAGGTTTTTGTTTTATACTTTTAAAAGACTTTTTTTTTTCAAATGCAATGCGGTATCTTTAATTTAGTGTGCAAAATACATTCGAGTAGAAAATAAAACGAAATGGTGGATTTCATTGTAGACTCCCAATAAAATTAATACTTGTGCTTTTTGAGAAATATCACTGTCATTTACCCTGCTCTTTGTTATCCAACATAACTCACTTCTATGACACTGGGTTTAGTATTAAAGCTTTTTTTTGGCTTTTAGCTGTTGCATTTGCTCCGCCCGAGGAACAAGGAGGATGTACTAGTGTGAGGTGACAGAACAGCTCTCAGAGCGTTGAACATTGTGCTCCCAAAATCGGAGCTTCCGTGTTCAAACTGCAAAAGAGCTAGAATCCAATCACATTCCAACTTGAACACAGACGACTCCACAATTGTACCGTTATGCCTGAGCACAACCTGCAGACCAGCCCCATCTGAAGTCTCTGGCCACTGACACGTACACTGTACTTTTAACAACATACACCTTCATGGTATATCCGTTGAAATGAAATGGGTCAACGTTTGGAGTAATGTTCTTTTCATAACACCATGACGATGCTCCCAACGACTTACAGTCACACACGTTGAATGATGCAGAGTGAGGAAGGTGTACGACCAGCGGCATTTTTTTTTGCAAAAGTCATAATAAAGTGTTGTAGAACGGAGTCCTAATGCAGGTCAATTAAGTCTTTGGTTTCGTTGGACATATAAATATTATATTGTCTTTTAGTTCGATAATTAAACCTGCTATCTGGAGGTCCTGGTCATTTATTTTAAAGCTATTCCACCGAGGTTTAGTCCGGGGTCTCCTTCATGCTTTGGTACAAGTGCTTGATGAGGAAGATGAGTTGACTGAGTTGGTGCTGCCGTCATCCTGCCACTTATCCAAACTCCTCCGACGTGCGTTCATAAAGAAATTGCTGACGGTGCTCAGCTCCAAGCCCAGTTGCTGGGAAATGGTTATTTGCAATTCTTTGGACGGACGCTTGTTTTCCTTGAATATTGCGTGTAGAGTTCTGCGCTGAACGTCTGTGAAGACCAGCCGAGGTTTCTTAGGCGCGGCGCCCCTCTCTTTTCCGTGCTCCTGCTCTTTTCTCTTGCAGGCTGCAAAGCAAAGACGTAAAATGAATCGATGGGCCAGTTACAACGCGGCAGGACAGATCAGACAGTTTCATAGTCAGAAACAGATGTAATGATCTAAACGCTATCGAGTTGCATCATTCAGGCCTTAGTTTTCAAATAAGATCGCAATTAGTCATTTAACAATCGGAGATTTCTTCCTCGAGGAGCTATTTGTCAATTTCGGATCGATTACTGACAACGGTTTCAATGTAACCAATTGGATCTGAGTGGGGGAACTGACTAAACGGAAGTCGTCAGTAAAGGAGACCTTTGTTGCAAAATGTAAATATAGGGATAAACTTACACAAGCGGCAAGATCAAAGTAGTTCCACTGTAAGAAATAGTTTAGTATTTTATAAACAAGGAGGTTTCAACAACATACTTTGCACAGGAACCTTACGAAAAGCAGTATTAGGGTTATGAACCGGCCAATGCGGGCATCCAACTCGTTCTGCACTCCCCCCACTTTGCTAATTTTGTCGATCCCATCTGTCTCTGAGCCCAAGTTTATAACTTCAGGTTCCTTTCAATCCATTACTCTTTCGATCAACGTTTCAGTTTGGGATACCCTGTACCTGACATAATTTTGCCTCCCAACCTGATACATCGCATGACCAGAAGCAAATAAACCGATGTTTGATTTTTCATTTTATATGACGGAGTAAACTCCATGGAATCAGTATCGTTGTTACCAAAGAAACGGATGACCGTTTCTACACCAGTGCCAATAACAGCAAAGTGTCATTACTGGATAGCACAGTACGTCAGATGTCGCGGTACTGAATGAATTCAATCTATTGATGTAATTAAAATCTAATGACTACGTTGAAAAATAAACTATATATTGAAACAGTCTCGATTAACTTGATACACATAATTGTAAACTATAAATTTAGATCGACTTCTGAAAATCTAAGTGAAATTGACAGTTTCTGCTGATAGATTAAATAAAATTGTACCAACATGCCTCCATCTATTGTTCGTTTTACATATACAATACAAAACAAATATTTTAAACCCTAAACCCGCACAGGAGACCCGTCCAATAGCACAATGGAGATTTTTTCAAATTGCTGGGATATTGGTTAGAATGCAGTCTTGTTTGTAGAATTCACTCTGTTTGATTAAAAGGTCTCAGCTGTCAATGACTACCATGTAAAAATGAGATATAGCTGAGGCCACTGAAAGGTGCTTCAGTAGAGGGCAACAGTGTCAGGAGTTGAGAGACACACTCCACTAGAGAGAAACCTAATCTGCCGCCCCAGGTAGAGAAAACTGACAAATGACATTTTTCACAGAAATAACGAAGTGAAATAAAGGGATATCCACCAGAACTGCATCACTTAAAATTGTTGCTTTTAAAAGGATGTGATTTTGAAGCAATATTTTTGTATGCCAATGGAGAAAGTGAACCTGCGAGAGGAGCTGTCCGTGGTACTGAACGCTGCCTGCACGTTCTACTTGACCAGCTGCAGCGCGGGTACCTTTTTAACAGCAGTCTTGCACAATAAAACGCAACCCTGCACTGGATGACTTTTAAAGTTAAAATAATAACCCGATTCATCTCTAATCCGAGCATATTTTCAAAGCAGAATTAGTTGAAATCTTCGTTAAGAAGTTGCATTTATCTCTGTTTGATAAACTTCAATGGGATTAAACCTTTGAGGGTCAAACAACAGCGCGGCGGCGCCCCATGCCACGAGACTGCTGCATCTAGTCAAGCGTCAGTGTTTACTCTTTGCACTAAATTGCGTGAGCTTCACCTCGCTGTTCGCTTCTGTAGACGTAAGTGTTTGTATCGATAAATATCTATTCCAGTTCATGACGTCGGGAATTGAAACCACAGATTCATCCATTAGATGGCGCAGTGGTCCTTTGGAAAATATCGGTGATTCGAAAACTCTGACTAATAACTCATTTGGTCTTATTGTATGAATCAGTTTCAGGGACGGGTGGAACTTGTAGGCACGCTACGATAAATCCTCCACACTGCCACGTTTTCGTTGTGGAGGAGGACTGACAGAACAGAAAGACTCATTTAAGATCAAAGAGGGAAAAATAAGACACACACACTACCCATTCATATTTGTAATTTGCTCTGTTTGGATACACTAATAAGATACTATAATGAGATGATTTTGAGATTCACCATTGGAATATTTTAGCATTGGATGTGACAACACGTCTTCTTATCGAGTAAACACGTGAGTTTAATTACATTCAAAATCCTCCTAAAATATCGCTCCTTTTATAGCAAGCTAGCAACATGGCAGTGCAAGAAAGACCTTATCTGAACAAGCAATACTTTAAGCGAAAATCAACTGATAGGCATATTTGTTGGGAATCTTTCCGCTGGGAATCTTTGGCGACACTGACCAAGGCGAAATGGGAGAATGCCTGAAATAATGAGTTTACATGTGATGCAAAGCTCCCACTGAAAAGCTCGAAGCTCTATCATTTGCCTCTCTCTAATTGCTTCTACGTCATTTGACCCAAATCAATCACTTCGCTCAAATTAGACATAGGCAGATAACACTTTAAACTTCATCATTTACCTATTAATTACAATCGTCGTCATCTTCGCAAGTGCAAAAAGCTATCAATGGTGATTTTAATTATTTACTGAAATCTAATCGAAACAACGACGGTTGCACAAATGGCCGGAGAATGAACAAACAGCAGCCTATAATTCTACTCTGACTTCAACAGTTTGGCCGTATATCTTGCTTAGAAAATCTATTGTGCACCGCAACCACTGGTGAAAATCTGCATTCATAGTATTAATTTCTCACATAGACTTCACTTAATCTTGCAGGTAGAATAAACTTCATGTTTCCAAAATTATGCCACATTTTAAAATTGTTATAATGATCTTTAACGTGGAGATTGCATTGCCTGCCGGAATATCAGTAACATCATTTAAATGCTTGTAAACGCCTTCAGTTTAGCCAAACATTAACAGAAAACAAATGTGGCAGGGTATTAGCTAGTTATAAATCAATGAGGCTACAAGGACACTGACAAGCAAAAATCAGGAAATGTCACAGGTGTAGAACTTTCCCAGAGTTCAGCTATTTAGCTTAAAATATTCCAGAACTCGTATCGAATCTCTTATCATTAGAAAGCAAACAAGCAAATCGCGTGCAAACAGTGGGAGCCAATGTTTTCATATGTAACTAAACGTTTATGAGAACACCCCAAAATGCTTCCAGTTAAAATGTGTTTGTTCTATCTCACAAAGAAAACTGTCACACTGTCAGGGAGTTGGCTGAAGTAGGTTTCGGCGCTAGTCCAGAAACAGGCGTCTCTTCACTTGCGGACAGCTGAATTTGGCTTAGAATTTTAATTAAAACAATTAATCACAAGAGATCTGCTCCCCACCCGCCAAAAAAATCCTAAGTTCTGGAAACATCGTGCCCCGTGGAAGATACACTTGAAGTGATTAAACATTTCTGGTTTCTAAGCAACGCACCAGATACGTAAAATAATAAATTATATACAACTTTGTAAAAATAACTTGCTTACACAACTTAAATTTGTCACTAAAGTATATAGCGGGTGCAACTAGCTTGTCACCTGCGTTTTATTATTGTCTAATCGAATTCCAGAAGGAATTCAAAACAATGCATTTCTCGCACGTATGATGTACACTCGCCAGTTTGCATTAGTTGCTGATGCCCAACAGCCTTAGAAATACCGTTAGGAGCTGGAAATTAGAGGGGAGGAAAATGACTAAATATATAATGTATCTTTTTTCTACTGTCCTGAAACAAATCCTATATTATCTCAATGTTTCAGCTGCACCAATAAACACATTGTAACCCATTTTACTCTCTGCTCCTATCGTGCTGCTTGGCCTGCTGTGTTCATCCAGCTCTGCACCTTGTTGTCTCGGATTCACCAGCATCTGCAGTTCCTACTATCTCTGATTACATTTTAAAATGTGTTTGATTCAAAGCGGTTGAAATGTACGCCAGTTACATTTGCACTTGCGTGTGCTCTGTTGTGTTTACAAATCTTTGTTTGGAATGAGCAATTTAGTAAATGAGAAGAAATTGCCAACAGCCACAGTGGCTGTAATCACCTGGCATCATTGTCCTCGGTTTTTGTAAAGAAACAAAATTTACAAATTGAGTCTCAAACTACATGTCACCCCTGAAACCTGGCTCATTATTTTGTTCACGTCACCGTTTAATGTGTCGAAACTGGAACACTGACGTGCTAATATATTCAAATACCGATTGAAAGGCTCATTTACATACAGAGGCCTCCTGGCGTAATTTAGTTAAAGTAGTTGCTATCTAAACTGACTCCAGATTCCTGTCTATCCATTTCAGCGGAATCCCGAATTTCCACGCGCAAAAGACCCGACTCAGTTAAGTGGGAAAAATACACAGTACAATTAAGTGCTTTTAGTTTGTCTGCAAACGTACCAACCAGTGGGAATTATGAAATAATGTTTACTTGGATTGAATTAATATATTTGCAAATATTGTCAATACTAACCAGCGCTGCTAGCAGTAGCGATAAAACCGTACACTCCGAGAGTTTTTAAAAACCATTCAGAGCGTTTTGAAAGCCAAGCCACCTCGATAACGTCTAACACAGCCCCGACCAAAGCAAAACTATTGCAAATACTCCACCACAAATAATGCCAGGTCTTAAAAACAAAACTCATTTTACATTTCATAGAGATTCAGTTCTGTAGACGTGGTTATATGGTTGCACTCGATTAATTGGAATATTGTGAAGCAGTTGTCAGACGATTTTTGCTTTTGGCCGGTGTATGCTACACTTTGTAGAGATAATACTTTCTTGTTCCAGGGGCAGCTGCCAATACGTGCCGAGATTCCCCCGAATGGGCCATTTGAGTTGTTTGCCAATCGCCTGGAAACTTGCTCCTTGTTTTTGTTTTTACGATGGGATACTTCTTATTATGACCAGAAGAAAATTTATTTGTTGAAAAGCATTTATTCCGTCAGTTCAAGATTTATACTGTGCCAATATAAAGTGTAGATACTAAGTGCTACCCACTTTTTCATTTATTTAAGAAAACCAAACAAAACGTAACTTTAAAAAAATCCTGCATTGAAATTTTTTTTCAAAGCAAACGTGGATAAAATGGGGATAAGTCTGGGTTTGAAAAATGACGAAGAAGAAACAAAATGGAGGCTAGGGAGGTCAGATTTGCAATTAGTGTCCTGTGCTTGGATTTGAAGACAGTACAGGAAGTGTCAAGACCTCAATATTCCTTACATGTAACTACCAATTTTTAGACTGTTTGCGGGAGGCTCAATGTAATCTCGGGGCTAGGAATTCCCAAGGGAGCCTCGCGAAGAGGCAAACACAAGGGGTTGGCTGGACAAAGCAAGGAGGGAGCCATATGAATAACACATTTCACTTAGCCATAAAATTGTTTCAGCGCCTTCACAGAAGGACTGTTTTTTTCTGTTTTTTTAAAATTAATAACAGCCCTTATATAAAGCAATGAAGCCGACTGCTGTTCAGGTGAGGCTGAAATGAAAACGGAAATCACTCCCGGTTAGCAGCTGTTTAACAGCTGAACTTCATTCAGTTTGAGGGATTCGGTGTATAAACACATAGCAATAAGGCGTCTAAATCAATAAGTACTCGAATACAACATATAATTCATAATTTCTCTGTGGGCATATTTTTACGTGAATTGTTCAGTCACATTTCGGTGGCAAATTTTGATCTTTTTTTTCTTAAAACCACGTCGGCAGAAACGCGGGTATGATACATAAATATAGATCATATATTCAGACAAGCATTTTATGTCATTGTCCATTTAAAAGACCACTTGTGTTTTTCGGTGTAAAATAATGAATGAATTGACTGAGTAATATATCACAGGTTAGGACACAATTGTCTGGCTCTCCATCAGGCTGGTGAGCTTAGCGGCGATAAGTATAATGATCAAACGTAAACATTTACTACTTAACGGACGCACAAAAGGAATTGTAATGTCTGAGAATATTGCAACCACATAAGCTCCTTTGAAGGCCAGAGCGAACTTAAAGAAATGCATATTAATAAGGTAAACAGAAAGGTTTTGTGGTTAAAGAGGCGATTAGCAAAACAAATCAGCAAAGTGAGCATTTCTATTGAAATGTAGACGTGACCTGTTCTAACATCAGCCGGCCTTCCTTGGCAGCATTTACCTTCAGATAACACCCATAAGACTCGGCAACATATTCTAATTCAAGTGGTTGTTTCCAGTATCGATCCATGCAAATAAATGGAGGCTGAGGTCGACAAAATTGTCGTAAAAATACACTCAAGGCAGCGTCTAAAAATCGAACAACGCGAATGTTATCAATCGTTCGATGGAGATTTCTTGGCGAGCTATTTACTCAACCGTACGCATGCTCTTAGAGCGATTGGATTTGGATTTTAATTATAGGACACGAGGAGCTTAAAATAGGTCAGTTTATAAATAAATGCACATATGGGTTACGTTTGCCCTTTTGCTATCTGAAGTTCGCCATCCTAGTCTGACTTCCCAGCCGAACGCTGCTGTCGTTTTTGAGAGTAGTCCAACATTTGCCAGTATACGTTGAGCTTAGCATAGTACTTTCCGAATGAAGGAGATGAAACCACAATTTTTTTTTTGCCACAGTTTAATCCTTTCTCTCAGAAATTAGGGAATTAAAATTTTAACGCGCTGTCTAGCGTTTGAAACCCCGAACCAAGTTTATCCCACAGCTGGGACCAGGAGACATTATTCATGCTTCTTCTATCCTATTGTACAGAATTGTATTCCTTCACACGCACACACAAATGACATACATAGGGCGAACAAGCGCAAAATAATGAAAACAGCTTTTCTTTGTGCACTTGCAAGTCTTAGATTAAAAATGCTCACAAGTGCACGTCAGAGGTTGTTGTGAAATGGATCACTGCTCCTCACTCGGGCTCAGATTGACTGACTACTGACTGACTGTCTTTCGTTCTCCTGGGAAAAATTAATGGAGACCTATCAGTTAATTAACAAAGCTTCACGCGGGGCCGTACCAAGGGAACAAGCCCAAGCCTTGCTCACTCGGCACAACACCATCCAAAATTTTCCAAAAAACGTAACCAGGCGTCTCGTTTTTGTTTTCCTCTCTCTCTGTAGATAATTGGTCTCAGATCTAATGCTCCATATCACTGCTGGACTCGAAATACTATAAATTAATTCTATGCCTCTTACAGCCTTGAATCCATGTGAAACAACGGTTAACTATTTAATTTCCCGAGTATGAAAACACACACATACACACACATTTGGATTACAGTTCATTCTAGCCAGGTTTTGATACCGTGTTGTCTCGACACCGCTATAACGGAGAGGGATACGGTGCAGGCGACTGGATTGTCACCTATTTCCCCTCCAGGAACACTCTAGCCCAGGATTTTAGGTCAGAAACCTGGGAGCTGTTCCCTCCTGTAAACCCCTGAACAGGAGTCTTGGGAAGAGAGGGAGGAACTGATCCACTCTGGCCGTCGCTCTGACAATAGCACCGGCGACTGCAAAGCAGAACTGATCAGACAAGTTTGCTGTTGAGGGCTGTTTGATGTAAACGCTAGCGGTTCACCCAGGACCGTTTCTATACCACTGTTGCCCCACTCACTGAAACAAACAGCCACACTGTCTGCCCCCTGTCCCAGAAACAGAAGCAGCTCTCTTACCTGCTAACCTCAGAGCCGACATCCGCTGGAACTCGGGCTCCTGCAGCCACTTCCACATGCGCCGGAAGGTTTCGCGGCCGGATTTGAGTTTACTCCAGGGTTTCGGGTTCCTCAGCAGGTCAGACAGGGTGCCCTGTGAGCGGCACAGTACCCGCTGCGCGAAGATAGCCTGCGGGATGCTGTAGCGTTTCAGCTCGGTGGTGATCCTCTGGGCGATCTCCTTGGTGTTGATCTCCTCCAGCTGCGAGCCCTGAGAGGCCTGGGGGCCGCCGCTAACCGCCGCCGGTGCCCCCTGCTCTGCCAGGCGAGCGGTGCCCAGGCCCTGCTGCCCGGGGCCCTGGGCGTGCGGGTGGACGTGAGGCGGGTGAGGGTGGTGCGGGTGAGGGTGAGGGGGCAGGCCGTTGATGGGTACCATGCCCACGGCCGGGGGACTCAGGTGCTGCTCGCTGCGGGCTAGCATGGCGGGCGGAGCAGCCTCGAAGCCGTTCGGAGTGGCCAGCAGCTTGTCGGTGCTCAGCCCCCCGGTGTGGCCGTACGGTGCCAGGCCGTGCTGGCTACTGTGCAGGGTACCCAGGCCGTTGGTCAAGGGTGAGAGGCTGGGGCCGACGCCTGGCATTTCCTTGTGGTAGTGGCTGTAGAGATTGTTGAGGGAAGACAAGCCTCGGTCGTCCCGCATGAGAGTGAAGCTGCCGCTGAGATTACTGGGCAGCCTCTGTTGGTGTTGTTGGTGTTGTTGGTGCTGGTGGTGATGGTGATGGTGATGGTGATGGTGGGGGAACTTGTCCGAGACAGTGGAGATAGGAGGCAGCGGCTGCAGAGGGGTCAGGGTAGTGTACGTGCTGCTCATACTCATCCCGGGCGGCGTCTCGCAAGCCATGGTCATGGTAGGGTGCAGAGCGCCGGCCAAGCCATGCTCCGGGGCCCGGTGGTAATCTCCGTCCAGGATCGAAGCCATACTGGAGACCAGCGAACGGGCGGACGGAGGCAAGCCGCGGTGGCCGAGCGGCCGGCTGTGTGGGCTCGGGCTGCTCATCAGCTCTCCCGCTGACACCGACTGTTCATGGGGCACCCCCTGTAACTCGCCCAGGTTCTCCATCGACAGCTGAGCGTTCATGACTCGCCGAAGCGTTTACACCGACCATCTATCTGGCGTGGCGCTGCCTCATCTCCACATGCAACGATGGTCAGAGTCGCACCTTTGCACGGAATTCATTCATTCATTTATTCACTCACTCCCAATTTTATCTATTGTTCCCCCCCCCACTTCATATATATATACAGATACAACCCTCAATTTCTCCCCCTTTCTCTCTTAACCCCCCTCCCTCCCTCCCTCCCTCCCACTGTTTTCCTCCGTCCCTCCCCCCACTCAAAGCAGCAGCCTCGGTCCGAGCTCGCTGCTTTCCCTCTCCGTCTCTCCAGCCATGTCCTCCCTGTGTGTGTGTGTGTGTGTGTGTATTTGCTCCACTCTCTCTCTCTCTCTCTTTCACCCAGCCCCCCTCCCTCCCACCCTCCCCCGTGTCTCTGGCCCCAGCCGCCACCGCCGTTTCTGCTGCAGCTTCTCCCTATCCCCTCCCCCGCAACAACTCCTTCCCAGTCACAACCCCCACCTCCCACCCATACCCCTACCCCCCCACCCAGACCCTGCGCACTCACCCTCTGCGCACCGCCCTGACATCAGGCGACCAATCACAACGGGCCATTCACTTCCGGGTTTCCCCATGTCAACAGAGAGATAGAGCAAAGAAATCTAAGCGCTGGAGAGATGTCCAATAGTCACACACACATACACACACACACACATTGTACATTATATATATGTACAGCCTAGCCTGTTTCAAAGACAAACCTGAATTTAAGGCTTACACTGCACTGCCTTCTCTTTTCGCCTCCCTACATCCCGTTCCAAAACACTGTCCCCCCCCTCCAAAACACAACACATACCTTTATTGAATTCAACAGCAAAAATGTGCTGCCTCTAGCTGTCTCTTTGTACAAGCCTCTCATTCTTGTTTCTTTTTGTTCATTTCCGTTGCGTCTTTATTTGCAATCTAACGTATTTAGATATTTTAGCCACGCAGACATTGGTTCAAACCGACTCGAAATTGATCGTTTTCATAGGAAAGACAAGGGCTGCATTGCTTCAAGGGGACCAAGTCCAAATTCTACAGTCGCCTCATTAAGAGGTGGTTCGCTTCTCGGGTGCCACGGCCCGTTAATTCCGCGAATTTCATCACACACACACACACAATCATTCACACACACACACACACACACAAAACATCGGGAGCAGTCCTTATCTCTCGTTCCTTGGGGGAAACCAAGTTGATGCAGTAGCAGCTTCTACTGTACCTCAGGGTGTAATCGGAAAGAGCAGACTCGCACCATCTCGCTGCTCTGGGTTGCGGGAAAGAGAAGGGAGGGGGAAGGGGTAGGTTGCTTGCAAAAATACAAATAATAAATGAAACCCTCGAATTTGGGTGTCCCAGCAGTTAATCAGGAGGCGGACATTCCGAGCTGAAATTCCAGCTGCAAGACGCAGGTGTAAAGCGCAGTCAAAAACTGGTTGCAACATGTTTAGCTAAATTTGTATAATATATGTTTGATCAATAAACTGGGCTTGGATAGGCCAACAAAAGGAGATGATGTAGATTTAATTAACCACACAAGTCACTTCTGACGACTACAGTGCAACAAAATTGGCAAACAAATTAAATGAAAGAGAAAAAAAAAGCTCCGAGCCACGGATCTATTTTGAAGGAGGCATTTGACTCCTGGTACTTCACTAGATTCCTTTAAAAATATATATAGAAGGTCGATTCTTATCGGCAAACAATTAACACAACTACGTGTCTAAGTTACGACAGCAGCAATTGGATTTTATTTGGAAAAGGAACGTTAGCCGACACATGCCACTGTTGCTGTTTCATGCACGGTCCCGATAAGGTGCTGAGCAAAAGCGGGACATATGTGCCCATTGTTCTAAGATTAACAATAACAGATGAAGGCAGACAAGAGTTTGGAAAATGTGGCTCAGTTCTCGCAGGCGAACCGCGGGAGGGAACGGAATTATGACATAACAGATTATGATATTTGACTGAATCTGAACGGATTTACATGAAATTGGTCAAATTGATTGGATAGCGTAGTGTCGAATGAGGGTATAAGTGAGTAAAGTGTCGAAAAGCCCCTTGCACGAGTAGGAGTCCTTCAAGCTCTCTTTTTATCTCAGAGAAATGAGCACTATTACTATGCTAGTAATTATGACGTGACAAAATACAGGACATAACATTCGCAACACAATAGATGAACAGATCAGAGATAGTAGGACAGATAGATGAACAGATCACATCAATGCAGCAACAACATATCTACTGTTTAATCAAAGCCCACTTTGCATCATCATGGACACATTACTTACATCATTAGGCCATTATCCTATAGGTCTATAGCCACGATTGTTTCTATCGGTTATTTGAAATATATCTTCGGTAACAATTAAATCATCAGTGTAAAAGACAACTGTGTTTCAAGTACTGGTGGACAGCAATTTCATCGAGTTGTAACCTGGCTTCTGATTTTAATTGTATTAACGTAGTGCATGCTTGATGCAATACCTGTGATGGGACAATTGTGGGCAAAAGCGGACTTGCTTATAATCCAGTCAGTGTAATATGATGGAAATACTGGGGCCTAAAATCAATTAGCTTATGAGTGGACTTTGCCACAAATGGGCTTAGACTGGATTTGCAACTGCAGGTCGTTTTTTTTTCTAATTTTCGATTCATAGTTGACTTGCCGAACATTTAAGGGAAAAAAATGATTGAGAATACTGTGTTGGGCAAAATATCTTACTGTACGTTACGACAAAATACAATTTTTTTTTCATTGACCTATTCTTAAAATCCAACATTTATCTGTATTACTTACACAGAAGAATACCTGTGTTTGTGCAAGTATTTTGGGGGGATGTGAGGGTTAATTTTTGGGGGGTACGGTGCAATCAGCATATTTAACAGCAAACTGGTACTGGTCAGGATCCAAAAGCTGACGTTAGTTATTCCACAGGGCAAAAAAGGACTGTTATGGGCACATTTAAGCAGCATCTTGAACAGGCATCTTATGGCCCTCCTTTTATGGGGTTTGCAGTGGTCATTTGGTGGAGGTCTGTCCTGATTGAAAAGGGACATGTCAAAGGTGACGCTTCAACACTCCAAGAGCCAACAGCTGCCGTTTCAACAGATTAACCGGCGACTCTTTTTTTTTGTACTTTTTGCCTGTTGAGCTTCTTGGAAGCGACTTAGTCACAAGAAAACACACATCTGTCAGTCGAGAAAAAAAAACACAAGAACTGAGCCAAGCACCGATGCATTTTAGCGAATTAAATCTTATCTTTGTACATTAAAGAACCTGTCCTTTAATAACAATTAGGTCAAATGTGCCATTTAAAAATGTAAACAATACAGATTAAATATTGACAGTTTCCCATTTGTTAAAGATCTCTGAGAAACAGAACACGAGTGTCAAGAGAACAAAGTGCTTCTGAAATTAAGATAACTCATAATATTGAAAAGAATATTGAAAATGTCTTCAATTACTATTTCGCAGACTTTGACGTGTTGTACAGTATTTCCATGTTTCATTCTCTTGAACCCTATGTTAAGAAAACAAACACAAGCTGGACTCCAGGTGCCATCCAGTGTAAATATCTGTCGAGTTGATGCATTAATGACATATCGAATCAGTTGTTATCCTTAAATATTTTGAAATCAGTCTGTGGTAACTAAGTACTTAAATGCAGTTTATTTTTGAACATATCTTCAACTGTCTATTGTTGTGACGGAAAGTATGCACTGACATCAGATTCTGGCAATGATGCTTTTACAATGCAAATACTTGCCTGATTCAAGTTAATAGATTTACACAGCTCGTCCTCAGACTGCAGTGTATGTACTGGCGATGGTGGAAGTATTTTTTTGATGGAAATAGATAGACCTCTCGCAGGAAAGGAGAAGCCAGTCCCTGCCCGAAAACTGCATCTGTTCGTATTCTCATACTGATCGATATTCTTCATTCACCCTTACGTCTCTGCAGCTTGTAAATGGAAAATTAGACTCTTGTTGATATTCACTCAGGCGAATCTTATTTGTGTTAGAACGCAAGTTTGCCGCATATGTTTTGTGACCGAATTAAAATAGATAAAATGGTCGTGACCCGATGGTACCTCTTCCACTGCAAGGGGCTCGGGCGCAAGCCCAAGCAGCCCGACGGCTAACACAGGAGGATCTTTTTCCTTCTTTAAAAAAGACACGTGACAATTAATTTAGAAGGGGATTAATTGGTGCAAAACCCCGCGTTATTAATATGTAGCCACAACATGAATTCGCATTGAAAACGAACAGGTCCCTCAATCTGTGGGTAACTTGTTTCAATATGGATTTCACACGAATGGCAAATCGTTGTCACTTCTCATTTAATTGCAAAATTACGATATAAATATTAGCCATGTTGTCACTCTAAGGTCAAATCCCAAATTCCCGCATTGATTTTTTTTTAAACAGGCACATTCGATGAATATCCAGTGTTGACCAATGCTTTGAGACTTCAATCCTTATATTAAAGCTTTTCCAGAAATATGTGTCGTCTCTTTTTTTAAAACGAATCTGTTTGATGCATGAATTATTAAAACCTTTCACGCGCATGTTCTACTAAATTGTGTTTGCTCACTATTTTGTAACTAGTAACAAGTGTTTCGCTTTCATTTTTGTTTTCACTTCAATTCTACGGAATCATCTACAGTCCCTCTCGTAGATATTCACGAAAATCAATGCTTGAGTAAGGAGCTCGAATTAACTTGTTTTAATTAGGCACCCCACTTGGGGGAAGTCATACATTAATTGCATTTTTGCCACTCTAAGCACTGGAGCATAAAGCCGGTTTCCACTGCACTAACAATGTGGAAGGCGGCTACAAGCAAACACAGGAGAGAGTACAAACCCATGGTTCGTGTTGCAGTTGGGCCTAAGTATAAAAGGAGCACATAGGCTAAATGTCCAGGTAGATCTATTATTGTCTGCAGAGTATTAGTTCCCAAACACCACTAATGTAGACTGCGGCCCAACAGAAATTATTGCACTTGCTCATGTACATTATCTCCCCTTATTTCACATTTTATGAACAATTTGCAAAGCAAGCAGAGTTGTTCCCATTAAATATTTACACTCTAATGTCTTCTTGTTTCAAATTATTAATTAGGCGCCTTTGGTCATTTTAGGTTGAAATAGAGAGTCTGCGAGGCTTAAAATATGATTTCAAATTATTACAGCCTTCTATAATGTGAAAATTATTCGATGTCTTGCATGTCAGAGATTAACAGCTTTAAGGATCAATAATATGAAACTCGCGTATTGGAAGCCTGCAAATGACAGGGGATATTGATAGCAGGCATGTAAATTACTCCATACTGTAAAATAAATAAGAAAGTAAAGCCACAATCATCAGGATTAAAACTGGTAAATTGTTGTTTATCAGCCGCTACAACACGGCAAACATGGCAGCGAAATGCTCAGAGTAACGAGTAATTGTAAATAGTAAGGATTTCAAGTGACCCAAATGGAATACGATCAATGCAAAGCATTGCAAGAAAACAGTATTTCTTTGTGATGTTTTAACTAATTTTAACAACAACTTCCAGCGAGTCTCTATTATTATAATAGTCTTTATCATCATATTATAGAGTAACACATCAGAAGTTTGAAGATCTAATTTCTTTTTAAAATTTCACTGAAATAAACAGTTTGCTGATATTAACTTAAGTCCTGTCTTTTCTAATATTTCTTTTCGACACCGTACAACTTAACGTTGCTATTTGCTGGATATGCGTATATTCTGTTGATACAAAAATTATTGTTATTCATGTCAGTGCAATCTAATCTTAAATATTTTATTTGTCACTAGTTAAACTGTTTACCCGTTTTATCATATGAGTCATATTTTTGTTCCAAAAACAAATAATCCGTAAAACATTTTAGGAATTCAACTATTATCAGTTTTCCCTGACATTTGAATTAAAAGCCGATTTCATGACATTGACACATTTGTATTCATCAAAATGCAGAATATTTTAAATTTTAAAAAAAGCTATGTGTTTATTTGAATTTTCAGGACGTCCTTTTCAGATGCTGTAATGATGGATTATTTTCATACCAAAGAAACTGAATGCAACTTGTCATGTCTTCCTTCATTCCTGCAACATTCGGGTTTAAAATTTAGTTACACAGAGCTGAACTAATTTTTGGAAAGAAACATAAACTTATGGAATTAAAAAATAAGTTTATTGGCGAGGTCAAAATTTAAGTGAGAGGTCTCATCGCATTTTTTTCTCAGAGTAAACAATGTTGCTGGTAGCGATCATTTTTAGGTCACAGGCGTTCGAAATAATTGAGGAACAATCTCCAATTGTTAAATCCAACCGGCATCCTAATTACTGGAATGTTGGGAAGATATTTGTACACAAGACTTAAACCAGGAATCAAGTAAAGAGAGAGGGCCAAAATTCCGAGAGAATCGACAAAATGCTTCAATTCGCCGATTTTTGTTAAATTCCATAGTTTGTGTAAATCTGTAAAAGTCATCAAATTATGATTTTTATGTAACGAAATTTGAATAGCAGCACAGATGCCAGATTTTAAAATGCTGCTGAGATATTAGTTTTATACGGTAGAATTAGTATAATGAGCCAAACAGATAGCGGGGGAAATATCTGGTGATGAAGAATGTATTTTGGTACTTTACATATGTTTTTTAAAAAAGGATACGCCAGCACAAGTTTAAACAGCAATTTCCCAGAAGTCTAATAACCAATATATTAAATGTCTTTACTCCCACTTAACAACGGAGGAATGTAAAACCGGCCGTGAGCTGATAATGCCCAGAAATGTGTCAATTGATAACTAGAGCTGAGGTTTACTTTTCTTCTATGATTAGGCCAGAAACAAAGAACTTTAAACATACTTAGAAAAACAACGATAAAAAATACCGTTCGCTACCTGATTACCAAGTCCGCAGTGCCAACCTAGATAACCCTGCTCATCCTTTACCTAATTTCCCGAATCATTGGACATGTTTTAATTTCTATCAGGTTCTGAAAGCTGCACTGTCGTCGAATCGAAAAGTGAATGAAACGCCAGTTGACGGTAATTTAAAAAAAAATCCGAGACGGAAGTTGGGAGAGTAACTTTGAAAATAATAATTTGAGGCAAACAACCAGCGTTGACAATATGCAAATAAACATCGCTGTGCGCTCACACCTGCTGCTGTTTTGACGACAATCATGCAGTTTTAAAACCGGATCTGAGCAAAAGGTGCTCTGCTGAAAGGTTATGCATTTACACCTGGTGTTGATTGCAAGTTACTATAGGAAAGGGTTAAATTTGACAGTAGTCAATCTCTGAATATTGAAAATGCACTCCGTTTGGGAAGGTGGGATTCGAGTACTTTCCAATGTCTGATATTAGCGTAGATATTTTCCTAATCAACCCTGTTCCCAGTTGTCATTACTTACCTCTGGAGCAGGTGGAACTTGAACCTGACCTTCCTGGCTCAGAAGTAGGGACACTACCACTGCACCACAAGAGCCCCCCACCCCACCTCCCGATATTAGCGTATAAATTAAGCAACAAATCAGTTTCAACAACTTGTGCATGTCTTTCAGAACGACCACTTCCATCATATGTACCATATCAAAATAACTTAATGTGCACATCAAGATCAGGTACCAGGTGGGACAAAAATGTAACTGACGAAACTGCCATAAATAATAAGAACACTATATAACATAAATATCATAGGGAATAATCAGTATTTTTTCAAAGAGGGAGCTAAAAAAAGGCCCGAGCGAACTAATTAGTGATTACATTTTCGAAGTAAAAACAATTCAATTGTTTATAGAGAGAGAAATTCTGACAGGCTGTACATCAAATTGATACGTTTGATTAAAAGACTGAGTTCAAGGCAAGAACTTTTGTTTCACCTTGTAGCTGTGCTCCAGAGGTGCCAACACCTACTTGAGAATGAATCACAATTAGCTTTGGAACTTAGCCAATTTCTGAAATTTGACAGTCGTTCTCAAATTGGATGGGATGAATCAATTCCGAGCAGGAATCAAAGAGTTTTGTCACTTTTGAAATATAGTTATAATAGCACGACTAAAACTTTCTGCTTAAAAGAGACAACTCTTAATATCATATCCACCAATAGCTTACGAGTAAATACAGCCTATGCTTAAGTAGCACCAGGGAAAAGCAAAACAGTCTGTAATACAATGCACATAGAACAGTGAGGGCGTGAACTTCGAACATGGTACATTTAAAGAATCCAGTTCGGGTCAGTTAGATTTAACCCAGATCAATGAATGGTGCGTGTACGTGTGGAGATTTAAACAGCAGAAGACCGAATAACACTATTGGGGTGG
>NC_063364.1:18777934-18849960 GCF_021869965.1 Rhincodon typus | reverse complement strand
GGGGTGTGAATAGCGTAGACAATTAATTAACCCGCCCTTTCTAAAAAAGAGTGCAAGGCAGCTCGCCAAGAAAGAATGCGATGCTGCAATTAGATGCCCCTGCATCCAAAGGGTTAAACAAAAAGTGCGTAAATAAGAGTGGTTACATAATGCCCTGATACGGCACGCATATGTAGAAAAGTAATAATAAAGGATGTGTTTGCTCATTGATTTCTTTACTGCAAAACAGTCCTCATATATTTCCGGTATCCAGACAGCACTTCACAAAATTACACTCCTTTGTAATCACCCCTGCGGTCCCGTAAACTCAGACTAATTGTTGTAAATTGAATGAGAAGTAAATGATATTGTTACTAAAACTGGCGTCTTCTCTTTGCACTGGCCTTAGGTTGTAATGCCAACCAAGATCTTGTGAAGAAACTGTGTGCAAGTTTTCAACGGGATAGCAGCTCGCAGAGACATTGGATTCCACGTCAATCAATCTGTAATTATCCGTATAAACGCCTTTGCGGCTTTACCACACATAAATACTAAAGGATGTACAGCTATAGCAAAATCGAAAACTCATGCTCCTCAATCAATTAAAGGGATTAATATATTTCAGCGAGGCGCACTGGTCCACAAGACAATTCTATGCTTTAGGAATTGGTTTAGTTATAATAGACACACTTGCAGTGATCAATGGATATTAATTTTTGCTTGTAAGTGCAAGTCATTTTTACATCACAATAAAACAGACTTTCGTGTAGAATTGTGGGTTCGTTGCCATTTTTTTGTCCTTAGAAATACAAAGCTCCTGTCATTTGTTGCTTCACCTCTCGATTTGTGAGCGCCCCATTGGCAGCCAGTGTTAGTCACTTTGTTATTTTTAGTGCAGCTACAGCGGAGACATCGACCTCCGCCATTTCAAAGTAGCGCAATCTCTCTCGCCACATAATGAAACAGATCTCGCATTTCTCTAGTGAGCATCTGACAGTCGGATTGGGAAAGTTTTCCTCCTGGAACTCAAACAGAAAGAGGCTTTGGAACCCGGTTACAGCCCCGAACGGCTGTATTTAATTCATGTTCAATAACATCAAACATTAATTGCTTATAAATGTTCTATTATCTTTTGCTGCATTCATTACACATTGAGTAAATAACGTTAACATCAGAAACAAGTGAACATCGAACTTTGACATTTATGTAATCGCTACTATTGACAAGAGTTTGTCAATCGAGAGCTTCCCTTGCATTTATAATTCAAGTTGTGTCCTGAAGCCCCATCAACAACAATGGGCATCAACCCTTGGGACTCAGGCAAAAGAAGAATAGTAACACTATTATTCCAAGAGAATTTAGCAACATGATTGAGCTGAATGCCTGAAGAACTGTAAAACAATTTAAGTGGCTCAGCAGTTGTTAAAACATCCAGTTCTAAAATACTGGTAAGTCCTAACTCGGCATAACTCCAATGAGTAGAATCACAATTAGTAACAAAATTACAGAACTTACAAAAACCGCCCAGGTCTAATTAAAGGAGCAAATAGGTTAACATCAGAAGCCACATTTTGAACTGGACCGATTATTGATAGCGCTATATAACTACCCAGCTGCATCCTGCGTTTCTTCTATTCGATTAACTTACTTAACGTATTTGATTCTACAATGTAAAGTGTCTTAAAATATTTAGACATAATCTTTATGACACCTGTTTCAAGAGCTTCCCAATTTAAAAAAAACAATGTTTGTGCCGGAGGTTCATGTAAATTACCGAGGACATAACTCCAAGTCGTGATTTGATATCTTTACGTTCATGCTGCTGCAGTTTAGAAAATCTATTAATGTACAAAGATGTTGCATTCATACGCAAACTTCCAACCATCCCTAAGAGCTGGCCATTTTGATCCCGCTCAGCCGGGAATCGGAGGAAAAATATAGAACCAGCATTGCGTTGGAGAAATTCGAATGTATTGAACTAAAAGTAATTCTTTGCCAGTTTGATATGCAGAAATAATTGTGTTCTGGCCTTAAACAGTCAATCGTAGACACACTCTGATCAGGAATATAGTTACAAAAATAGTTTTTTAAAGAGTCGGTTTGCGAATCTCAGACGGTTTCCTAACAGTTGCAAACTTAATAATATATTTATAATGAATGATTTCAGAAAAAAAATGAGCTTGTACTGTCTCGAACAAAGAGCATGATTGTGTTTTAATGAACAAGATACTACCGAGGGTGAACATTATATGTGGTGACACACCAGTTCCAGAAGCGCTGCAGTTGATGTACTGCAGTACTCCTAAATTCTCGGAAAGATATGAAATATTAAAAACTGGGATCGAGCACGTCACTTCCTGCTTTTAACCATTCAGGAAAAGTTTGCAAGATTCTGCTTCTGCTGTCGCATGAAAACTGGCAGCAGAGTTTAATGAGTTATATTTTATTATAACTTGCCATAACTACTCCTGGGCGATGGACAGTGAATACCAACAGCCGACCCGCTCCTTGATGTACCACGTTTTCAGCGGACTTGTTTCGTTTTGTCAAATAAAAAGTTTCTAATTATAAAAATGCCAAGCCCTTGACTTCAAAGAGAGAGAGAGTCAGACTGTGCGGAGATTGGTTTTGCGTGCCGGACTGCAAATGTCACGTTCCTTTGTTTTGGTGTGTGGTTTAGAGTTCCAGTCCAGCTCATATCAAAAACGTAATTCTCAGTCGACAGTCTCCCTTCTTTAACACACTCCCGCCACCCCAACCCCTAGCACAACCCGGGTGTTGACAGATATTTGGCCAAGATTGAGGCTCCATGTGTGTTCCCCCACATCCTTTAACATCAAGCTGATGTTGCTGGTGTCCGCGGCCGTGTCTCCTACGGCATTGATTCGCGTGTCCACTCCAAATAAAACAGCGGGGGTGCCTCATGTCACTGGGACGCTGCCCGATGGCTATTGATAACCGTGTTACCAATTTCTGATCTGAACAGTGGATTCAGACATACTTACCGAAATCCAGGCAAAAGCCATTATTTTGCATCTTTTGTTTTTGTTTTGTTTCGTGGCATGTTGCATTTTATAAACATCCACGGCCAAGTCTCGGCATGTGCCCCAAGTCACATACATAATTTCAATTGGGGGAAGAAAGCAAACGAGCTGCTACATCCTTTTGTGTGTGTGTGTGTTTGTTTCAACTCTCTCGTATAGCTTGAAATAGGAAAGTTTAACACCGGCTGTCGGCTGGTCCAGGATTCGGCTTGCAGAATCAGTCGGAGAGTGTTGACCAGTTGGGTCTCCGGGTCGAGGTAATCTCCAGTGTCCCTCCAACTCTTCACCCCGCACCCCAATGCCGCACCCCCCAATCCCCTCTTAGCCCGTCCTTGGATGCTTCAGGCGAAAAAACAAATCAAACCCCCCACCCCACACACAAACAGCCGCTTCCACCCACTACACCGCCACCCCACCCCCGCTTTCTCCATCTCGCTTCTCCCGAAACCTTTCGCCGGAAAATAACAAACATACGAAAAGGCACACATACAAAATAAATACAAATAAAGGAATCTGAACGAAAGGCGATGCAGCCTCTGTGCCTAGCTGTGCTTTAGGCAGCTCGTTTCGGGGCTGTATTGCCTCGCATTTCGAGAATGCTACTTGCATTTCAATGACCCCGGCTTGTTATGTATCTCGGTGTCTATGAAAGGGAATCATTATGCAAATAGTTTCAGTTACAATCGAAGGCTTCGATCTGAGGCAGCCCGCTAAAGGAAGTTGATGTCAGCTATCTCCGTATTAGTCAAGAGATAGCTGTCCAGTGATGCAGGGGTTTAAATTCTTGTTAATTAACAAAAAGGGGGAAAAACACAGAAAGCGGAGCTCGTATCCTGGCCTCTCCACTCAGCATAAAGCTTCATCACTATGATTTGATGGGTTCTAATGAGTATTTTTGTGTGAGGGAAGCAGGCTGAATGCAGTGAGGAAAAAGCCAAGCATTTGATGTCTAGTGCAGATGACACAGCTTACGCCTCCCACCCCCGCCCTCCACCCACCCCCAGGGTCCAAATCCATGGGTTTACCAACCAATAATGCAATAGCTAAAAGCGCGCGGCTCTACTTTACGGAGTTTTACCGCTTTAGCCTGGGCAAATATTGATACACTCCTGCCTTACGTCAGTGATACCTGGACCAGCCTCACATTAGTTCAAATCGGGACGAAAGAGACGGGTTTGATTGTCATAACCTGTAAACAGTCGGCCGTACGTTAGGGACTGCATCTGTGAAGAAAAATCAAATTTAACGTTTCGGCTCCGGGATCTGAGGAAGGGTCATCGGACCCAAAACGTTTACTCTGATTTTCTTCTTCACAGATGCTGCCAGACCTGCTGAGCTTTTCCAGCAACTTCTGTTTCTGTTCCTGATTTACAGCATCAGCAGTTCTTACAATTTTTTTTTGCTTATAGGTTAAAATTGCTCTTTTCTGACCCTTCTCTGAGAACCATGTTACAAAAGCAGCGGGGATTGGGCACAATGTATAAGGGCCGTGTATTTTAAGGACATCAGAGTTCTGATCATTTACGGTGATTTGATTTGCTTTTAACCTGGAAATGAAGGCTTAAGATCGGCTGTCTTTCTGGGAGTCAGCCCACGCTGGTTGTTGCTGGGAGGAGGTGGATGATGGTTTATTGATCCGCCTCCTTCTCTGAAATTCTATTTGCGCAGGTCCTCAGATCATTAATAGCCAAACGATGCCTTTCCTGGCGCTCATGGAAATGGTCAGTGTTTCCTCTGTTACCACATGACCGGGTTTGGTCTCAAAAACAACGTGAGAAAGGGACCATTTCTTTAATAAAAAAGTTGCAACTTCTGGATCCTGAAAAAGGAATCGCCGTGCGGCTATGAATCTTTGATTTTCTCCACCCTATGAAATAAAATTGTGGGTAAATTGCTACCATGCTTGCAAACACGCATGTCAGAAGAGATAGCGTTCATCCCACGAATAAACACGTGCAATTGTCAGTGAGGATATTGTCGCCCTCAAAGCTTCAGATTTTTGTGCACTTCCCAGTTTAGTATTACGTACTGAAGTGCTTACTTCATAACCTTACTGGTTGAGCAGTACATTTTCACTCGGCAATAACTGAGCGTTGTCCCCAGCGCGAACACCTAACTAATCAGGAGAATTCCTAAGACCTATTTTGTGTCCATTTTATTCATACGGATCATATTGAGCCCACAGCCCCGGTATACAATAGGCGCTTTGGTTAATTGGATTGGGACTACAAAACCACACCTTGCTCCATTTTCATTTCAAATGATAATCTTGAAATCTAGTTCACTTGGAATTTAAGACACAGCCATTGATTGAGGTTTTGCAGTGATCACGGTGGTTTGGAGAACAAATATCAGCGCTTTGCTCTCTTGACAATCTTAGCTGCAGCCTTGCTTAGTTGCAGCTTAGGGCAGGCCTATAAGCTGACCATCTGTCATTCAATTAACGTTTCGAGGCAGCTGATCTGTAACCAGGAGGGTCAGCGACCCCTGGACAAACCCAATGGTGCTAGAGAAAGGCGCTGAGGTTCAAATGTTAAACGCCTGGCACGTTTACAGAAGTTGGGCAGCCCAGGAAATTTGCCTATGTAAAGCTCGCATGGCCTACCCCGGTTTAGTTACACTATCTTATTCTTTTTGGGGGAAATCACCAGCACTTTTAGCAAACAATAGATCACAGGAGCTGGACCCACCCCGCTGTCAATGTCACGTTGAAAGTTAATTCAGCTCTTTTGCAGACGGGACTGGATTTGAGCAACACCCGCCGTCCTCTTCACCGGCCACCCATTCTTTTGTAAATTAGGCAAAAATTCATTGAAAGGAGGTTCTGGGCCGCTCGAACAGTTAAAAACAACTGGAAGACAGAAAGACAGAATCTTTGCCAATTAATGAAACTGACCTGAAATTGACTCATCGATTTGTCAGTAAGCGGCAGAATTTAGTACCACATCATTAGGATCACAGCCCCCTTCTACCTATGATTGAATCCTCGAAATTTCTCAGTCTGCAAACCCTAAACAGTCACACCCATCTACGAATCTGATCCATCACCTTGAATATCGGGAATGTTATCAAAATTAACAACTTGACGTGGTAAATTAAAGCTTAGACAGCCATCCTACACAAGCTTAACAGAAAGCAAACATTCACTAGTTCTCAAAATGTACCCTAGACCAGAGTAACATGGGACTAACGAGTTACCTAAAGCTTTCAGTTTAAATACAACGGCAAACGGAGCTTTCACTATGTTGATTTACCCACTATAAATGTTAAACGAGAGCCCTCATTGGAGAAGGTACGATTGGGCTGCTTTCTAAACACGTGTAATCTACTGCCAGGGTTTCATCTGCATCTACAGATTCGTAGGAACGTTGTCTTCGATCTCGATTTGTTCTGTAGCGCCCAGATTGGGCTGACAGAAATACTGCGGCTGGATAGCAGGATGCTGTTGCAAATAACGTAATTTCCACACCCGATCGATTGGCCTCGAATTTTACCCTTTTAATCATCATTTGCTTTTGGATTCCATGAAAGGGAATTCCCTTTTTAAGCATTATATGCTTCAAGTGCTGAGGTATATAACCATTAATATTCAGAAACATAAACGTTCAGATATTTGTCGGTTATTACTCTGCGCTTAATAGCTCCTGAAGATATTGAAAAATCAGCAGAAATTATTTCAGGTCACGTGAAGGGTCCCAGCTAGTTCCCTTGTCATAAAATCCATCCTGATTTAATCATTTTTCACATCCAATTCACAGCTTTGCTAGAATGGTAGTGTAGGTTCATTTTAAGCACTTTTGCATTTCAACTTGGAGCAGCTTCGCAGTACCGAGAACCTTTTCAGTTACTGGGGCACCCCGGATTGAATGCCTCTGATCACTTAGAGGATAGAAAACTCAGCACTTTAGAGTTACTTATGGCACAGTGGTAGTGCCCCTACCAGCCAGGAGGCTCTGGTTCAAGTCGGACCTGCTCCAGAAGTGTGTAATGACAACTCTGAACAGATTGATTAGAAAATATAAAACCAGCTCTTGTTGACATTGTTTCAAACATAAACGACAAAGCTCCATAGATCATACTTAGGTGCACGTTTATTGGAACAAACAAGAAACTAAAGAATAAATTCTAAACATTCTAGCAACAATTTCGACAGGAAGATGGTGCCCCAATTTTTAAAAGAACTTACAGTTCTTTATGAAGCAAAACAACCTTTTGGTTCAGAAAAAAAAGATACTTGAGAATGAGAAATCATGTGTAACCTTGAGAAACATTATCTCATTCTATTAGATAGGAAGAAACAAAAGAGTACAAGCTCCTTTTCAGAGGAGTCAAATGTTTCAGTTTTACCTGCAGTTGTTCTGCTCCCTCTCTCATTCTAAATCATTTGATCTAGCACAGGGACAGAAGCAAGATAATTTTACAGTTTGTCATTAATCTAAAAAAAATCAACAGTCCAATTCAATGTCACTAGTTTGAATGATCTGATAATTAAATTTATAAAGTACTGCACTGGTGCCTTTCCATATTATTTATACTGTTTTATTCAATTCAGTGGTAATTCCTTCTTCTAGGGCAACATTATTATCAGAAATATACTATTTTTAAAACTATTTCAATTAAAAATAATTGTACATTTAAAGCTCAACATATTAAAATTAGTGACACCTCCAGCGTAGCAATTTATAATTTCCCCAAATTGAAACATGACCCTGTTCGTTCATGGAGGTAACAGCTTTCACTAAATCCCATGGCTGACATTAAGCATACACTTACACCTTAGGTTTCAGAACAATGCTTTGTTTACTGTGATGGAAGAGTGGCATAACGTTGGACCTGGATTACAGATTTCTTGGAGGAAATGTCTGGTGCTATCCAAATCAGGTTTAGATGTTTTTATGTTTGAGCAGATGGGACTGTTAGCTCTCTGCTAGCATTGAGAATAGTGAAGTGTGAACTTTAACTCTATGCCTAGGAATTTTAAAAATTCTTTACACTGTTTGTAGATATATTTCAATGGGTACGAAGCAAATTATATGACCATATTTTTCCATTGTGTTTTAAATGAACACAAAACGAACACCTAATGAGCACTCTTTGCTTTACAAGGTGTTCAACCTAAATCATTATTCTGCATTTTTTTTCCCAGTGTTGCTAATTAATGGTAATGACACAGAAGTTGGAACTGATTTTGCTGTTATTCTACAATACAAAAGTATCCATACCTTTCATGGGGTTAATGGCCATATAAATGTTGCAACTAGAAATGAGAATTATCAAGACTTTACTGTAATTAAAAGAACAAAATAGAATATATGTTTTATTTTGAATGGATGAGTTCATCCTATTGTATCTATTTATTCTAAGTGTGGATGATGCTTTAGTATTCTCCACTGAACAATGAGACCTACTTTTTCCTTCCCCATGGAAGGTGCCATATTGAAATCTGTCAGCACAAAATTGAGACAGAAAGATTTGTGGTCTTAGTTTTTCAAAAAAAAGTGTAACTAACCACAGGGTTGGTTAAAATGTTTGTGACAAAAATGTCAAAGTCATTTAATTCAAAGGAAGTTTGTTGAAACTCCCAAAGACCTCATTGATTTCAGCACTGGTTCTTCTGATATCATGCAGACTGAAATGTAAAACAATTCCAATAAAATCAATATTTGAAAACAATTTTCACTACAAACTGGAAAAAAAATGTAATAAGCTACATACTATGCAAAAAAAGTGAAACTGCATTTTAATATGTATACTACTGTATAGAATAAGTATGTTATTACAGAACATTACCTATCATACATAATAACCACACCTTTAGCTGTTTACCTGTAATTCAAGGCCTGTTAGGTATAGTATATATGGTCTGTAAATTTTGTAAAATGGGAGCTAATACTGGAGAAATTAATATACAAATGTGTATATACACATCGCACATATATATCATTGCATAGAAATGAAGAGGGAATGTAAAAGTAACATATATCTTCATATACAAATTTAGTCCATTGCAAACCTAGCCTGATGATTCACAGTTTAACAACTTTCTGATGGAAGTAATTAGACTCAATAGCAGTACATACCTCAGACCTGTCTTTGGGCTTCTTTTATATTTTCAAACTTAATGATAATTTTTCATTTTGAGAATCTAGTAAAATGGCAAAGAATAAATAACTGGACGTACCGAAAGTGCATATACATGTTTTTTCTCAGGTTTCCATTTAAATGTGTGCACCAACATTCAAAGCTTTCAGAAATGATTTATCAAGTTTATTTTAGAGTGCATGTTATTGATAATGTGTGTTCATTCATACCAGCCTACAAATTTCACTGCAAAAATCAACAAGTTCAACATATACAATTACATTTACCTCTTCAGGCTTGACAGCAATAACTTATCTTCTCTGTTGCAACTGTGTTTGTGCAAACTTGTCTTGATATGTTATAATCCATTTCATTGCATTTAATATCTGGACGTATTTTGTTACAGGCTGTAGGCATTCTGGTTGTCACTGTCACACTACAATGAGAACCTGATCTGACTGAAGCTTTCAATGTTGTAGAAACTGATTTATTCATCGATTAATGGTGTAAAATAATTACTCAAAAGTGCACCAAATTCACATTGGCAGGTGGAACTTAAAATGTATGCATTCTTTTTGGATATGCAATTAATTTTCAATTCTGTGATGCATAAAGCAAAGTTTATTTTGAATGCAAAATTCTACATTTTTGCACTTAACTATACCACACTACACTAGTGGATATTTAGTACCTGATCCTATATTCCTTTTCATTGCTGTTCCTTCGTTATCACTGGGTCAAAAACACGGGACTTCCTTCGTAACCACACAGTGGGTGTACCTACATCTGCAGTGGTTCAAGAAGGCAGTTCAATACTACACTCTTAAGAGCAATCAGGCATGGACAATAAATGTTGTTCCAGCCTCCATGCCATGTGTGAATATACAAAAAAAAAGTGCAGTGGGCTTTATAGGTTTTTAATTTCAATAACATTATTTAAAGGAAATTGTGCAAACATATACAGGTAGTATTACTGATTATGGTGTGCAGAATTACCATGTTAATTGGAGTTTTGCCATTAAGGTACCTTTAAAACAATTAAAAGGATTATTAACAAGTTTGACATCGCTGATATATTTTAAAATAATGAGTATTTATGACATTGCTTGAAAATTGGGGCTCTTGGATAACTGATTCAATTTAACTGGAAAACTAAACTTGTTTTCACAGAATTGAAGGGAGAGTACAATTAATTAAGGAAGATATCAATTCAGCTCCTTTACACTGTCAAGATCAATAAATGTTTAAATCAAGTGTCTACAATTAAAAAGATAGAAAATTATCAAATTTTTATTGAAGTTAATGGTCATTTTGAAAAGGGGCTCAATTTCATGAGAGTTTCCAAATAAACTGACCCAATGTACAAAAAAGGTATTCAAAAGCAATTAACAGAATAGATTCTTACACTTACATTTTGTAATCATTATTTCAATCAATTTGGTAAAGTTACTTTCAATTGTGACCACCCATCAAATTCAATTGCTGTATAAATGAGCTGTTCAACTCATGTATATGATCATAAAAGTTTGGAATGGTAGAAGTTATATGATTACTTGAAAATCAATCATATCTTACATTAAGCATTATAAAGACCATTAGCAAATTGAAATCAGGTTTCAATTGAACAATCTATTCAACACATAAGATTTGTAAATGTCTACAAGAAAAAAATTAACGCTTTATTGCTGAATGAAATGAATCAGCAGTGCAAACCATATGATAAAAGTAAAGGACTTCAAAGAAAACTATGCTGAAGACATGGGCCCATATGTGCATAAGTCTAACATACATAGGATGCTATCAAGTGTAATGTTCTTTCTTGTGGCATAGCACTCTATTTTGTTGATTCTTTGAGTAGTGCTCTGAAATTTTCATCTACCAATTTCATACAGTGAATTATTTTACTATATTGGTTTATTTCCATGGGTTTTACAGATTTAACAAGTAAAAAGAAAGATTTTTAAAAAAAAGTCCTACCTTTGGGTAACTTATTTTCAAATGGACAATCGTCATTACAGTGCCGTCAATTTTTCATGGGTTTTCCTTATGATTTGCAAATCATGACTCATTCTCATTGTTGATTAGTCAAGAATCATTAAAATGATTTATGTCTGATTCTAAACCTTTGTATTTCTAGGCAAAAAGTGGGCACAATATGATGTCCTAAAGACTGAAAATTTATAATTTGCAAACTTGAAGCAAGATTTGAATGATTTAATTAAATTTGAATAAGCCTTAAACTTACATAATACAGATACAATTGACTCCTTTCTATAAAATGTGTTAATACAATATTTGATTTTGGAACTAGAAGATCAGTGATCACTAATGTCCCAATTGGACTGCACCATGCAATGCAGTATTAGGATTATGTGAATGGACAGTCATGTTACCTGATTACACCAGTCCTGATGAAATGATAGTAGTTCCATGGATATGTCATTAAGTTCATCAGTTAGCCTTTGCTCACAGGCCTCAATTTATCAGTGAAATTTATACTAAAGACTGCATCTAACACCTGTATGAATCTATCACAGTCAAGTGGCACACTGAAATATGTGTTATAAAAATGTTGACCTGATATCTAATTGATCTTAACATCTGTGACCGACATCTGTGACAAGCCTTTATTTTACCTAAACAAGCAAAACAGCTATATCTTATAGCCCTAGAAAGGCAGACATAGCTGTAAACAGCAACATTTTGAGCACAGAATCATATATTGTGGATTACATGGTTTAATGTTCCTGTCCATCTTAAACAGTCTTCAACCTACCATGCTTTATGCAATTGCAGATCCATTAGTGATTGAAAAGCATAATTCCCAATCATTTGTATCATTAAAATAACAAAGAAACACAAATCATTGCTGATATTTGAGTTTGGTGTCCATTACTTGTAGATTGCAACAGACAGAAACATGGAAATAATTGGAACAGGAGTAGGCCATTCAGCCTTTTGATTGGTTCACCATTCAATTGGATCATGACTACCCTGCAAATAAATTATATTTATCCCAGTTTGTGCCATATCTTTTAATACAATTACCCAGAAAAAAACACCTCTCAGTCTCAATCTTGTCACTTAATTAAGCCTTGGCTAATCTGTGACCTACCTCTACAAACCTAAATCTGCCCATTTCTTGAAATGCCTTGCTGAAAAGTCTCAGATTTACAAATGACCAAGCATCAATTGCATTTTCTTATGTTTGTTCATGGGATGTGAGTGTCACTGGCTAGGTCACCATTTATTGCCCATCCCACATTGCCCAGAGGCCACTTCGGAGTCAATCCATTGCTGGCATTCTGGAGTGGCATGTAGGCTAGACAGGGTATGGATGCCAGATTTCCTACCGTAAATAATATTAATGAATCAGATTTTTGTTTAAATGACAATTGCAATAGACTTACTTTTTATTCTAGATTTTTATTGAATTTGAATTTCACCATGCCATGGTGGGATTGAAACCCATACCCCCAGAACTTTAGCCAAGGATTCTGGATTAATAGCCCACTTGCATTATCATGACATTGATGCCTGCCTTTGCTGAAGGGAGCTCCAAATTTCTACTGCCATTTCTGTGCAGATACATTTCAGCTATGTAGAATAAAACAACATGGATAAAATTAGCGTAAGTCAATGCAATCTGAAAAGACAAATGTTCAATGTTCAATATGTAACTTTCTTACAGCACCTTTTTGCTACAAAATTATTTCTGAATTACGTTTACATGGACTGGATTGCAATGTACTTTTACTTTCATTATATTAAATACTACTCAATGCAATAGTAAAGGGCTCTTGTATGGGCTGGAAACCTCACGTAAATTGAAGTCAGGTAAGCTTGTTTCAAGGATATAAATGTTGTCATCGTATCCTCTTTCTTACACTGGGACAGGTGTGTGATGCAATATCTTGTTCTACACTTGCCACTTTCACCATCGAAATGATATAGGATGGGATGGAAATGATACACTGAATTGATGTCAAACATTCGGAATTTCTGGGGAACAAGTTTATCTATGGTACTTCCTCAATAGCACAGTGCATCTTTCACAAGTCAACACAACCAAATTACTACTCCATTTTCAGTTTGAATTATAACATTGTCTCCTCTAACACAGTTTAGAGAAATACTTCTGCTGATTTCCCATTCAGTAAGATAGTAAATCACCTTGACGTAAATAATTACTGTGTTTTATATTTGTTCAATAAAAAAAACTAAGAACCTAGATTAATGATTTCAATGTATCAATGTTAATATTAGGACCACAGTTAGCAAATGTACAATTTTTAAAGACAATAACAATTTGTATTTATATAGTGAGATCACATTGTAAATTATTAAACAAAATAACAAAATTGATTTGCAGAGAACAATAATTTTCAGCTTAAAGAAACTCAAGGACACAGAACATCAAATATATGTAGAACTTTTTAGCAGATTGTCTACTCTTCTGCCAGTCCTATCATAGATGCCTTTATTCACTACAGCAGGGTTTTGGTCTCTATTACTTATAGTTGCCAGGTTGTAAAGTGCATTTGCTTGAATGGAACAATAATTGATACATAAGACATACCGCTTTCCAAGATGCAACACTGACTGAGGAGCTGCAGTTTCCTGGTAACCCAGAAAATTCCTGTTGATATTTTAAACCAATGTGCTATTGACTAGCAGGATGATGCATATATAGATTTTCTTATCTAATTTCAGGCAGGGGAATCAAAGACACAAAAAAAATGTTGCATTTGTATTTTCCTATACCAAAACAGACAGGAACCTAATCTACTGACTATTGTCTCGTCACAAACAGATTAAAGAATTGGATTTGCAGATTTCCCATCCAGTGAGTCTGTAAATCATTTTGGTTTTGTTCATTGCTACATTTAATTTTTGATACATAAAAATATGAATCTGGATTTATTATTTCAATGCAGCAATGTTAATATTCGAACCAAGTGTTGGCAGTTGTACACCATTTTTATCTTAAAAAAATCCACAACTTGAATTTATATATCACCTTTAGTGTGATAAATCATCCTAAGGTGCTTCATAGGACGTTAAAAACGAAGGTGATATTAGGACAAGTGAACAAAGATTAGTGTAAAATTTAGGTTTTAATCCAAAAGGAGGATAGGGAAGTAGGGATGTTTAAAGAAGGAATTCCAAAGCTTTAGGACAGCTGAAATCACATCAGTGAATAGTGGAGTGATGAAATTTGAGGAAATACAAGAGGGCCAGAATTGAAAGTACTCATATCTCACAGGGTTATAGGGGAGAAGAAAGTCAGAAAGATAGGGTGTAGGGAGTACATTGAGGAATTTGAACAGCAGATGAGAATTTTAAATTTGAAGTATTGCTGAGACATACAGTATTCTGTGATGGTATTTAATCTTGCTGGCACAAACATTCAGTGGTTGAAGCATCACGGTATACACTAGTAGCTGACACCAAATTAAAGTGCCAGAGTTACAGTGATGTAGCTGTGTCATCCTTTGACGCATGTTGATGTGACTGTCAGTCTGGCTGCTGTAAACTCATCTGTGACAGGTCGTGATAGTGACGCATCATCTTTACATATCTGTCTTTCAAAGTTGTCAACAATGGGAAAGCTTTAAATGACTGCAGTGATGTGAGAGCAAATAGATTTCCAGCTTGCAGATAGATGCCTGTCTATGGAATCATTCGTTTTATGGTTAATTTCCCCCTTTCGGCAATTGACATATTCATCTTAAGCATGTAATTAGGAATGCATATTTAAAAGCTAGAGAATAATGCAGCATTAAGTTAAAAGGTAAAGTGGCACATAGAATGTCTGTTGAAAAGAAAACACACATACTGGACAGGGCATGAGTTTTGAATTTTCAATAAATATAAATATTATATGCCAAGCTTTGAGCAACAAATGACCAGGAGTATTCTTAATTTATAAATCATAATATCGCCTAAAAAAAAATCAATGCCATATTTTAAGAGTGTTGCTGACTTCAGTGTTAAAATTTAAGATCATCTACAAAGTCATTGAACTGAAATTAAATCAAAAGCAAGGCTGGACGTAGTCTTGTGTATGGTGAACAGGTATACAGTAATTTTAAGTATTTGTGGGAGCTGAAGCCTGTCATTTGAGACGTGATAAGAAATAATTTGTAATAACAGAACTACCTTCTTCAATTGTCTTCTGCTGAAGTGGAGAGTCCCAGTAATGATTTATTGCCCTGCTGCTTGTCTGCTGATAACTGGTCATCAAATGGCTCCTCATTACTCAAAGCACCTTTGTTCTCTATAACCAAAATCTTTTCCCATTAGTCCAGTTTTGTTCAGGGGAAATGAATGTAAGACCTTCTAGTGTAAGCCCATAAACTATTTTAGTATATTAAAAAAAATCATAAATAATCGGAGAAAAATCTTGTTTGCTACGGCTGCTGGATCAACTGCCTCTTGGCCTTTTGATAGCATCTTTCAAATGGAAATGCCCAGCTGCCTGACCTTCTGTTCAATGACCCTTTTGTACAAAGTCAAATCACCATGGCTCCTCAGCAGTCCAATCACAGCAATTCACCTGATGGATACTTTATGCCTTTAACACTATTTATTGAAAAAAACTTCAGTAAATGATTACACGTGTGTTCACATCAAATTACTGAAGATTATGTAGCAGGAAGGAAAAAAAATGAACCATTGAAATATCACTTGGAATGGGTGCTGTTGTAATTTCCATTAAAACATAACTTTATGAATCTTGGAAACAACTGCTTAAATGGCAGAGAATTAAAAGTAACTTATAACAAGTGTACCCAGTGGTGTGATGTAGGCTGTTGATTCATAGTAATAATAATGGGAAGAACTTACAAGTAAAATTACGACAAGCATTTTGAAACAGTGACCTTCTTGGTGTTTGTACAAGATCTATTTTTCAGTGTCAATTAGCAAACCCTATGCGACTACCTGCAGAAGTGCTATATTGATAATTAGTCATCATGGAAAAGTTTTTAAATACCTGATAGTTTGATTATTTCAGCTTCTGACTACTGACTCATGAGTTTGTAAGGGAGGCTTGTCTAATTTGTATGAGTAGCAGTTCACATAAATGTTTAATTAAGAGTGTATTGTGGGGACAGTGATTGGCAATGATGTCAAGTTTCTCAGTGAGTGCATCAAATGATAGGTTTTGGAGCAATGTGGCAGGTTGCCCAGTCTCTCAGTGCACAAAGCTGGTTCATAATCATGCTATAATTCAATCAGAAGTCTTTTGTTACAGATAAATCCCTAATGAAATTAGGAATCTATGCAAAGCTAGCACTAAATACAGATATTCATAAATTGGCAGACCGCATCAGGTCTACTTTCTATACAATCTCTCACAGCATTGTATTCAATTGTAAAATTGGGCTTGAGATGACATAACATTAAGGCTGGTACCTTGTAACAAAGATATTATATTTCTACTTGGACCCGCCATCTCTAAAGCTGCTGCGTTTGCTTTCTGATTTGCATAGTTATCTGCGGCACACATTAGGTGATGGCTTTCAGACAAGTGTGTGAAAACATCTGATACCTGGCATGATAAGGCAGCCTTCAATTAAATCATTCACCTACTGGATGCGTTGCAACGTACAGCTCCACAGATCACAACTTCTTGCAGAATCACTCAACAGGCAAATATCTTCATACTAACATTAACTTGCAAAGACATTCCTACTTAAAATTAAATGATTGGGCTGAGATCACATCTCACATTCCCAGCATTAGGAAATATCATCGTCTTTTTATTGAGTGTTAAGTGAAAGCAATGCAAATGCAAAAAGATTGATTAGGAAAATTCTTTGCCCACAGTACTTCACTAATGCTTCTGAAATAAAGTTTATCATCACAAATCATGCTAGTAAAATAAGAATGACTCAGCAGTCAGTTGTCTTTTTATTATTCTAACTATTCTGTGTACAGGTACAGCAAGAAGAACAAATTTTATTCGTAGGATACAGTAAGGACTGCAGATGCTGGAAGCCAGAGTTAATAAACATGGAGCTGGACAAACACAGCAGGTCAGACAGCATCAGAGGAGCAGGAAAATCAACATTTCAGGCCGAAACTCTTCACATTGCTCTTACATATTCATTTTACATTAAGAATATCCAGAATCAGAATTGCTATTTCAGAAGGAGCTCTACTTAAGCATTTTGTAATTTAGTTTGTGTGATTGCAAAAATAAATTAATATGTAACGAAAGAAACAGATGCTAACACCCAACATCACAGAATGCACTAAGTTATAGAAAAAAACATAAAATAAAACAAGATTTCAGGTGATTAATAGAGGGATATGAGAAAAATCATTTTCACCCAGAGAACGGCGAGTGTCTGAAATTAACTTCCTATTTTGTGTTGGAGGCAGAAACCCTCAATCTATTGGAAAGGAACTAGAATCTGTACCTGAAACACCTGCAAGGCTAAGGAGCAGGTGTCAGAAAGTGAGATTGGAATGAACAGCTAGTTTACTCAGCCAATACTGGCATCTCGATTGATTGAATGCCTTTTTCTGTGCTAACTTCTCTATGTTTCAAACTGACAAATAGTACCATGTAAGTTGTGCTCCAAGCAACAATATCCACTAATATAGTTCCTTTGGTGTGAAAACAAGTTCTAAGACATATCATGGCATCATACTCAAAGTTGAAATAAAGAAGGAATGTCAGGAGAGATGTTCAAAGCTTAGTTGAAGACATTGATTTTAAGGAAGTTCTCAGAGAGGGAACAGTTTGCAGAGTAAAGTCCAGAGGGCTTGACCGTCACTGATGGGCTTTATGGACGGAGACTGCACAAGGCGGGTGGGTAGAGTTGGAGGACGGTGATTTTAATTTGGGCTGCAGGAGGTTAAATAGAAAGGGAGAGCAGAAACCATGAAGAAATTTAAAGAGCAGGATGAGAAGATTGGACTGTATGTAGTCAAGCAGCAGAAGTGGAGTGATCTGAACTTCATGTGATGGATTAAAGCAAAAGTTTCTGATAAGCTGAAGTTTGTAGAGAATAAAGGCCAGTCAGGGGAGGACTGGAATTTCAATGTGGAAATGACAATGTGTATGAAGGAGGATGTCTTCAGAAAATAATAAAAAAGGTGAATGAAATGCTAATCTTTATATTTAGAGATCTAGAATACAAGGGGGTAGTAGTCATGTTACACAAAGCCCTGGTTAGACCATATTTGCAGTACTGAGGGTAATTCAGAGCAGCAGATATTAAGGAGGATAAATTGACTTTGGAGGGAGTGCAGAATTAATTTACCAGAATATTACTTGGGACTCCAAGGGTCAGATAGCAAGAGCAATCATGCAAACTAGGGTTGGACCCTGTGGGTTTTAGAAGGTGATAGGATGATTTGCTTGAAGTTTTCACATCAATTTGTTTTCACTAATAATTTCACTCAATCTACCCTATTTCCAATGGTTGAAGTGTCTATTACAAGGGGCCATAATTTGATAATTAGAGGCAGGAGTGAAACTTGAAGACACTTCTACTCAAAAAAAATGAACATTTGCAACTCTTTTGATGTTAGAACAACTATTACATTTTAAATAAATGGAGATTGATTAATATATTTAGTTGACAATAATCAAAAGGAATGTGGGGAGTTAGTTGCAGATAAACCATGATCTTATTGGATGGCAGATCAGGCTCAAGTGGCTTAGTGACCAACTTCTGTTCCAATGCTTGTAAGTAGCTGGGACAGCTGGCCGAGTCAGGGCTTGTCCACTCTGACTGATTTTATTTTCTTTCTTTTCTTTTTTCACCTCTTTTCTCCTCTTTTCCTTTACTTACCTCTTGCCACTAGCTCAGATGGCATCTCCGTGGCAGTGAGAGATCCCAGGCGGACTTGAGTGAGCCCTTAATTACTTTTCCAGGGCGAGCGCGGGACCTAGCATCGGAATCAGCAGCTGCTACAATGGCAGAGGCATTGTCCGTGATGTAGGCCCAGCTGCGAAAATTGGCGCCTGAGGATCAACAACTTCATCGTTGGTTGGATCCGGCACAGGCAGTGGTGAAGCGGTGCCGGAAGGGCATCACAGTGACATCAATATAGGTGGGCCCAGCGGTGAGAGATGCGACTCTGACATTGGTGGGTCAGATGTAAGCAGTGGCGAGGGAGTGGTGGAGGAGAAAGTTGGCACTTGAAGAGTAGCGAATTCAACGTTGGTTGGGTCTGGTGTGGACAGTGGTGAGGTGTTGCAGGAGGGATGGCAGCACAGGAATCATTGAGGATGAGCTGGCTCAGCACTGATGGACTCTCTTTAAGCTATGTCTTTCCATTTTTTTTCTTATTCTTAAACTATTCAAAATGGTGTCAGATCATGGCGACAGTGGAAAAGCTTTTCATTGTATTTTACTGTTATTCTCACTGTAAAATACACGTTACAATAAAATCATTAATTCAGGTGTAGAAACAGAAGATGTCGTGAACATCAGAGCAGAATCCAAAGTGGAGGTAGTGAACTACACAGAAGCTACTGGAAAGATGTGGGGGCTAAGATGGAACTGGTGACAAAGGGTACAGAGTTTGTGGCGTAGAAGAAGTTTTTTTTCAAATGACTGAATCTAAGATGAGGCAGTGGAGAAGTCAAGAGAAGCAGTAAAACCAAATACTACAGATGTTGAAGCTCTGAAATAACAAAATTATGGAAAGTCTCCATTGGTCTGGCAGCTTGTAGAGAAAGAAACTGAGTTACCATTTCAGGTTGCTTGATTTGACCTTGGAGATGGTACAGCACAATACACTAGAGTGGAACTGATGCTTAAAGGATCAAATTACAAGGACATTTTGCATAAATTTCATTTGTATTGTTTGAGTTTAGTTAGCTGAGTGAAGATCTAATTAAGATCCAAACATAGAAATGTTGTGAAGCACTAACACTTGCAGAACATTGGAGAATAAATGCAGGGATAGAGCTGGAGCAATTGTTTAAGTATTTGAAGTGTTAAGGGCAGGCTTTTCTTTTGAGGAGGGGATTGATGATAATTGTTTGAGAAGAAGACAATAGATGAAGATTGGAAAACATGACAATGTCAATGAGCATGGTATCAAAAGGTAAGTTGGGTAATCAGTTGTTTAGTAGAAATGGAACCAAGTGTGCTGGAGTTGAACTTGATGACAAAAGAAAGTAAGCAAGATCCATTTGCTGATCATTAGGGAAGTAAAGGATAGTATTAGAACAAAATAAGGTATTTACAATATCTCAAAACATTATAATAGTCTTAGGATTGAGGGAGTTTTAGAACCTACAAAATAGTTACCAAAGTTTTGATAAAAAGGGGGAAAGAAAGAATGGGAGCAATCTGATCAGGAATATAAAAAGGATTGAAGGATCTTTTAGAAGCACAAGAAAGAGGAAAGGCGAAAGTAAACATTTGTTATATCATAGTACAGAGCATGAGCATTGCTAAAAAAAAGCCACATTTTACTGAAATTTTTCACCTTGCACTCATCAGGACAATTCACGAGAATACAAATTCAAGGGGAAATCAACCATTGATATTGCATGAGAGGAAACTGCTGATGCTTGGCAAATAGAATCTGAATCATAGAGGTGTTGCCATGGAGAGTACACCCATTCATGACAATTTCCAGGCGTTGTTGAAAGTTTAAACCAGACAGACACAAGCTTAGGTCTAAGGCAGAAGGTGTGAAATGAAACTGCAGAGAACATGTGAGTTCGCAAGTCTGCCTGCCTGCAAACAAGTGTCTTCTGTGACGATGTTGTGGCTTTTGTAATGGAGAAGGAGATGGTTGGGGGGGGGGGCGGGGAGGAGTTAAATGAAAGAAAATCCCTGATATTCACTTGAAAAGTAACAAACAACAATTTATTTATTTAACCCTAAACAGTGAACAAATTAACAGAACTAATAACAAATCAAACAATTCCCCCCTAACTCCTAACTATTCCCTAACTGCACAAAATTCTACTGGTATGCTATTCCAATAAACACAAATCCCACTTACATAACCCAAGTGGTAAGAAAAACAAAATTAAAACTTAGTCTCTCAAAGTCCACACAGACTGTGTCTTCCAGAATGCTCAGCCTTCTCCACTGTCTCTCCAGTCATAAACGCCTTTCTTCCATCGATCCTGCGGTTGGGGATGTTTTCTTTGTGAAGACTCTTAGTCAGAAGAGCCGTGGTAAATTTAATGGGTAAGATGGTGCTTTCTTAGAGAGCTTAGCGATTTCTTGTGAGAGCTCGGTGCTTATTTCTCAGATCGCAGTTGGCTCTCACATTGATTTTCAAAACCCCTCTCCTTATATACCTTGGATGACATATCAATTTTCTTACAATAGCATTGGTTGGAGGTTGTCAAAACCATCAGATTAAAATTCAATTGACTTTTAATCGCTCAGTGCATTGTTTAAATTAATTGGCTGATTCCAGCTTATTGGCAAAACATGCCTAAGGTTTCCAATCACACAGCCAATTGATATATGTTTCAATTTTAGAACTAGCTGTACATCTTTAGCTACATACAGACACTTTCTTTCCCCCTGTAAAAATCTGTAAGCTTAGAAAAGCACTTTTCGCTTAAAGGAACCACACACCTTACACAACTTCATAACACTTTTAAGAGGTTATTTTGTCCTGTTTGTTTGAAGAGGAGTTGTACAGCAGAAGTGTAGAGCCGGCTACTTAAGACCACTTGAGTAACCAGATGGGAGGCCTTGGGTTTTTTAAAAGTTGGAACAGTGGAAGCAGCCTGAATATAGCCTGGTCTGAGAGAGCTGGCCTTCTAGTTTTCTTTTTAATTTTTAGGTTTAGCTTTAAGCAGAAGCTACTGGAGTCCCAAAAGAATTTGAAGCTTCAGTGAACGTCTCTTGGCTGCTACTTCCACTTAATTTTCTCTTAATATGTTTTTTCCTCCTGGGTTGGAGAACTGCATGTGAGAATCTGTGCCTGAATTTGCCTTTTTTGCCAAGGGGTGTGTTTATGGCATGTTACTATGTTGGAATAATTACTTCGTAATGGTTACTGTACCTATTATTCTGTTGTTTCCAATAGAGTGAAGTTATTCTTGAACTGCATTGGAATCTTGCTGACAGTGAAGAAAACAGGAAAAGCCAAAGTGCTTTTTTTGTGTCTTTCCACAGGTCTTTCTCCAGGCTGAATGAACCATTCATTAAGACTGCCAGGTAACAATACCGACTTACAACTGCATTAAATGCTCCTTACATCATCAATAAATACCTACTCATTCCCTACATGACCCTGACAATATCATAACATTCATTTAAGTGACCCACTCCAGTATCTGACTAAGCATCAAGATACTGAATACAGAACATTAAATTTCTGAGAGGCATCAGACAATAACACTATTCAATGAAAACAAAACAAAGCAATTCTCAGAAATGTTCGAGTACTTAATTCTCCTCTTACCATTCCTACTCCAAACTCTGTGTTGGTGCAGGATATTATTGGTGGGGCTCAGATGGTACGTCACCAACAATGTGAAAAGGAAGCTGCAGTCACATTGTCCACTTCAAATGGTATGGGAAGGTGGAGTGGGTGGTGGAGGGAATGGGACAACAGAGATCTATAGGTGTACGCTCACAGAGAGCTGGTTAATGGTCTTCACTATGTATGAGCTTCCTACAATTGAAAGAAATCACTGTGCCAACTCTAATGGGTAGAAACTGAAACTGGACTTATTAATTTTATTTCCAAAACTGGAATCATATCACTGATTTTGAAAATTAAGCAGAATGACCTCTCAGTGGTGCATTGTAGTTTCCTAACAGGAGCCCATGGTGGTAACTGTAGAAATCACCAAAAGCTTTGAAATCTCAATGCATCATGAGAGCAAAGACTTGGTTTACTAACAATGGTAGATATTGGAGATAGAATGACAAGCAATAATGTGGCCACTTCTACTTGTCTGGCTCTAAATTTGCAGTTCAAAAAATATACTGTAATCAATAAGATCTGGTTCCTAATAATAGACTTGCTGTTCTGAATATGGTATAAAATTATTTGTACCTTTTGTATAGGGGAGGCAATGGCCTTGTGGTATTATTGCTAGACTATGAATCCAGAAACCTTGATAAATGTCTGGGGAATCAGGCTTGAATCTTGCCATAGCAGTTGGTGGAGTTTTGATTCCATTTTTAAGAAAAATCTGGAATTAAGAGTCTAATGATGACCATGAAACTATTACCGGTTGCTGGGGAAAATACATGTGGTTCACTAATGTCCTTTAGGGAAGGAAGCTACCGTCCTTTCTGGCCTACATGTGACTCAAGACCTGTAGCAATGTGGTTACCCTCTGGGCAATTAGGGATGGGCAATAAATGCTGACCTTGACAGCAACACCCACATCCTACGAATGAAGAAAAAAAGACCCCATTTTCCATCTTAGCCATTACATTTCTTACAATCATCAAAACCAATAAATTTTTGATTGCCATTGCACAACTGTAAACAAATAGTTGCACTGGTAAACTTCCGGAAAATAGTTGCAGTTAAATATCATTTGCTGCCCTATAAATGAAGTTCATTGGCAGCCAATGAATGGAAGGTCTTTTGGTCATGCTCTGAAGAGGACTCTTTAGGTTTAGTTGCTGTTGCAGAGAGTCAATAATGTTAGCACATTTTTGTGGTTGAGTAAATTGATCTTGCACTGACACTACAGCAAAAAAACTGTCTATAATGACCACCTCTGGGATTAACTTCAGGTGGCTTTTATAGACAGGTGGCTTCTTAATGCAGGTCTGAAACTGAATAATTAATAAACTGTTGAGACTGTCACCATAGATTGTCACGATAGACAGGTAGTCTCTCTATACAGGCGCCCTAAAGGCTGGTTTCATTCTATATCTGTCATGTTGAGGTGATCAGTGTGTTTATTTTCATGAACGACTTCTAAGTGTGTGTTTATCAGAATGTCTGATTCCATTAAGCAACGTGTATTCATGGTTCAAGTATCCATATCCTCGGCTGGTCCAATGAAGGTCTCTGATACTATTATTTGAGATTTGTAGCTTAATGGAGATAATAAATGCATAAATTATAAGTTTAATACACATTTTAACATTATCCAATAAAGAAGATCAGTGTATTTACTTTCATGAGCTACTTCCAGTCGAGTTTCAATTTAGCCCCTTAAATGATCTGATATTAGTGTATTTTACACTTTGCATTTAGTACAAACTAACATAAATATATTTTTTGCCCTTCCAGCATTCAGTTATTGACTGACGGCTTACATAATCTGACTTTAAAATGGAACTATAAAAAGCGACAAAACCTGGAAATGACTGTTTTGTGAACTTCATATGTTTGTGTAACGTTCTATACCTCATATTTTGATGAAGGCAGACACTCACTGGTAGGCATTACTACTAGAATTATTGTCATCTGTCCCACGATTCAAGGTAGAATATCAAGGAGATGAACATGTCAGCAGTAGGTTATTGTTTGAAACAATCAATAAAAGTGTATAAAGTATTACCACCTATTTGGAATGCAGATATAAATACTTTGGAGGGTGTAAAGGGATTCAGCAGTATAGTTCCAAGTTTGAGGAAGCTATACGCAGTCATTACAAACTTAAATCAACAGGAGTCCTTCAAATCTAAGTGTGATATCAGACCTGCAATCACACTGGTATTTTTTTCTGACAGTCAGAGAATGTAGTAGGATGGATGTTATCTGTTCAGTAATACATCTTATTCAAAGAGACATTTTATCTCACTGAAGCCTTTTCTAAGTTTAACAATGAAGTGAATTACTTCATATAACATAGAGTTTGTTGTGGTTTGGACACTTAGGTAAATGGGTAATTGGGATCCTATTCAGTTATTGCTTGGAAATAAATATACAAATCATGTGTGGGCTTTGAGGTTTGTGACATCTTCAGAAGAAAAACCATATCACACAACTCACATGGGGCAGGAGGAACAATAAAATACTCATGAAATCTCAATGCTTCAGTCGGACCAGAGAACAGATTTCAACATGCTGGAGGATGCACTATCACTAGAATTGGTGCATGTACTTCTACTATGTACTCTGGAGTGGATTCTTCTGTATAATTAATGGCTAAACAGCTGCTAATGGGTGGATGTGAGTAAACTAAAATAACCAGCCATTTTCCACATTACATTATCTTAAATTCACATGTTTTATCAATCACATTTACACAGGCACAAGTACAGCACCATACTTCTTTGAAGCCATTTCACTGTTGTTAGCAATGCTTAAAGACAGAAGGAAGACAACGGATGGAAAAGAAGCGATTGTTCCAGAATCAAAAGATTTGTGAACTCTATGAACCTGGAGATTTGTGCAGCATCATATAGCATGGCACAAGCAATTCACAAGAACCAAAAAGGTGGTTTGTAACATGGAATTTGATGCATGACTACCCTGTCATTGTCTGTGTTGCTTTCAACTCAGCACAGACAAGCACACTGATACAGTTCATCAGTTACATCCTACCCCAGAATCACTTTCTTTGATACCCACTAGATTACCTGTAGCCGTGTAAGTAACTACAATCATGAATCTCCATATGACAGGTTCATTTCAGTCACCAAGGGTGAGTGCACTGGAGAGTTCGATGATAAACTGCAACCAGGAGGTCAGGGATGCACTGTTAAGTAGGACCTCCAGGCTTGTGCACTCTCTAAAACTCAAAGAGCAGGAAATCACATACCAATAATTTTTAAAAAATTCTCGGTTTAGTTTAGGATGTGAACTTGGAGATTTACACAACCTCACACAATTTTGGCGATAGAATTCACAGGTGCTAACATTCCCAAAGATGTACATGATACCAAAATAGGACTTGTATTTTTAGGATGATTTTTCAAGTTTACTCGTGTTTTCAGCCAAGCCATATTACAGGTCCGTTCAGGCAGCTGAAACTAACAATAGAGACAGTCCGAGTTACCACAGATATGCTCTAAAATCCTGACATTATCCATGAACTCCAATAGGATGATGTTCTAATGATACATAAGAAGCTGTATTGTCTATAACAGAAAGAGGAAACAAAAAAAAAAGACATCTTGGATGCTGAAACTCTCAACGATCATCTAAGATAGTATTGACCATGAAGTTTGTGCAAATCTTTGGTGGTCTTCTGCGTATTACATGTTACAGCCCAGAGGGGCACCATGCTAGTGTCAGAAAGAAAGGGAGCAGTTCAGCAGTTTATATGGAGGAGATTACATGGATGTGGCCAAGGGAAATTAGAGAATCTGAAGCAATACATCTTATTGAGAAATCTGAAACTTTTTAAAATTTAAATCTGTGAAGGCTGAAGATTCCTTAAAGACCAATGGTAGAACATTATGAATATTGGAAGCTGGAATACATCAGGTGTATCACAAGAGCCAAAACTTTCTTAATGGAAATATTCCTGCAAGCCGGTACCTTACATTCAAAGCAGCACATAAAAGAAAATGTAACTGAACCAGAAATGCATAACATAAACAGGCTTTTGTGTAACTACAATACTTGTTTAAATAACACTTGCACAACATTTGCAAAGATTAATGAATGGTATACATAAATTTTATAGGAGATTTGTCTGTTTAACAGAAATAGGGAACAACACAATTGTTTTAGTGTGTCTTCTATGCTATGGAATCCACTTAGAATCAGCATCATACAGTTGTACAGCACAGAAATAGACCCTTCAGTTCAACTTGTCCACGTCGACCAGATATCCTAAATTATTCTAGTCCTATTTGCCAGCATTTTGCCCATTGGTTATTGGCCATTGGTTGGGTTACTACTGGGTAACTGCTGAGAGGTCCATGGGAGAGGCCTGATGGAATTAAGCACCTTTTAACTACTTACACGGTTATTGATAGATATGCCCGATGACTGGGGTCACTGGTGGCGAAGGTATCATCTGGCAAGAGCCACTCAGAAGCTAGCACCTCCTTGTGTCACCAGCACTAGCAGAAACAGTGGCTGAACAGAGAATGTATCCACCAGAGGTCCAGGATCATCACAGGGCTCCAAACTATAGGTGAGCAATAGTGTGGTGAGGTCTGCGGGGCGGGCGGGCAGTTGGGATTGGGGGTGAGGGGTAGAGAGATGGCTTTCCCAATGCTGTGCCCCTTGATCAGTCACTGAAGGAACCCTGGGGAATGGCTGACTAATACAATAGGCTTTGCTGAGTGGCCTTTTATAGTGTTGGCAAGTTTTCTGGTCTTGGTTTAATCTCTGAATCCACACAATTGTGATGCACACAAGGAGAATGCTAGTCAATTGGGCTCATGAATGAACGTCTAACTGCTGGCGGTTGAGAATCCTCTGTTAGCTCCTTTTCCTCTCCAACAAAATCAGGGGACATTTTACCACCTTACACAGTGCCCCTCCCATTGGGTGATGGACTGCACAATATCCAGTATTTAAAAAAACCTTTCCAAACTATTTTGAAGGAGGGCAGGGGCAGTAGCCCAGTGTCCTGGACAATATTAATCCCTCATCCACCATCATTAAAAACAAATTATTTGCACATTATCTCAATACTGTTTGCAGGAGTTGTTGTGTGCAAATTGGCAGTAATATTTCCAATAATGCAGCAGAGACTATACTTAGAAAAGTACTTAATTATATGTAAACACCCACTATTTGTGACACACGCTATATAAAAGGCAACTTTCTCCTTTTATAAACAGTCTCTTTCCAAATGACCATGTTGTGGAAAATGGAAATAGTGCACTCAGCGTGCCACAGAATCCCTGTTTGGGACAAGCCTATGGTTAAAGCCTATACTTGAGTGTTATAGATGGTGCTTCATTGTACACTTATGCTGTGCTTAAATTGGGACTATTACTTGAAACAAAACATCAAGGATTGAAATGTTCCATGTCAACAGTACAAAATAGGCTTGTAGGAAGTGGGAATTTTTCACTTTCTAAAACAGAAATTGCTGGAAAAACTCAGCAGGTCTGGCAGCATCTGTGGAGAGAAATTAGAGTCAATGTTTTGGGTCCAGTGACCCTTCTTCAGAACTGAAATGATTTTATTTTGTCAGTTTTGGAAAACTATTTGGAAATGTTGCCAAGATTTTTAATTTCAAACCTTGTAAAAAAGTGACAGTGAGACTGAGAAACAAGTCTGCGAAAAGAGACTGGATTGTTGTTCTGTGAACTTTATTGAAGAAAAGATCAGGAATGGTGAATACATTGCAGTCCACTACCAGCCTGTTTCATGTTAGTCAAAGACCTACTTCATCCTCAAGGTTTCATTCACCAGGACCGGTTCACTCTCAAACAATACAATATTACTTTCAAGTACACTTAAAGTTTCAGTAGAATTACCTCTATTTACACACGCTCCTCCAACCCCTCGCGTGTTGGCAAACTGCAAACAGGGTATTCAGTGCAGTGTATAATAAACTGAGGGAATCAATCTCATGCAGTTGTATTCCTTAGAAGATACTTCTTTTTCCAACAGTTGCAAAATTACTGTCAACTATTATACACCGATTCTATGAATTCCTGCTGCTGCAGAATTTGATTCTTGACAGATATAATGAAGAAATATTGCTTTGCCTCACTATCCCACTTGAGTCCCTCCTTCATAATCAAAAGCGCTATCGATGAGCAGAAGGAAAAGTAGAAGCTAGGTTAAGCAACACTCACATCTTAAATTTACAGCCAGTATACTTTTGAAATAGCAACCACCATACCAGCCATCCATACACAAAGATGGAAATTCAATTCATTCCACATGTAGGAGTGAATGTTTCAGAAACCTAAAATTAGGTTATCAGCTTGGATACATATAAACAGTGAGGAGAGAATTCATTTAGCAGGAATTACATGGGATTCATATAATACATAACGCACAGGGTAAGTAAAACTGGCGAAATGTTGGTTTGGTGGTAATGTCATTGGACTAAAGAAGCCCAGTCTAATAATTTAGTGACATGGGTTCCCACCACAGCAAACCCGCCCAGTGGAATTTAAGTTCAATTAATAAATCTGGAGGTATAAAGTTAGTCTCAGTAATAGTATTGATGAACCTGCTGCCAAATGTGGCAAAAATCAAATCTATTTCATTGATGTCCTTTAGGAAAGGAATCTGCCATCCTTAGCTTGTCTGCCCTGTATGTGACTCCAAATTCATGGCAATGTGGTTGACTCTCAACTACCCTCTGAAATGGCTACATAATCCACTCAGTTTAAGGGAAAATACAGACGGGAAACAAATGCTGAACTTACCAATGATGCAGTCATCCCAAAGAAATAAAAACCTTACTGAGTCTGCAAATGACAAAATAAAAATCAAGGCAGTGATAGCCCACAACTCCTCTTTCACTGGAGTTTTAAAGCATTACTGAAATAATAAGTAGGAAATAGTTGCAGCTTTGAGAAATATGGCAGAAGAGGATCAATGATTATAGAAATAATTTGCTCTAAAATCTTCTATCACCAAATCAAAATGGGAACACTCACCAAGTATACTCCAAGGCAAAAGTGTATGAGCAGTAGGTAATATCTGTACCTGGCTTGTCTGCATTACATGGGGAGTCTACAGTATTTAATTATTGAGGAACTAACTTTTTTCAAAACCATTTTGACTAGAATAAATTGATTGGCTCAGTTATATAAGCTCCAACGGAATGGATGTACACCTGGTAAGACATGCATGAGGTGGCGGTGTAGAGAATATGAAATATGTCTGATGCTTTTCTTGGAAGATCCAGGAATTAGTGACAAGTGCATTAATTCAAATTATTCAATAAATTACACATTCAAGAATTAAACATTACAGAAAATGAGGTGGTGTCCTTAACAGATAACACAGCAAGAATTCCATTGTATGTAATTCAATTATTTGAGAAACAGGTATTAAAAATTAGTAATGATGGTGACTGGACTTAATATTAAAGCAGTATTTGACTGAGTGTGTTATCAAGGCAGCCCTAGCAAAACTGAGCTTAATGGGAATGAGGGGCAACACTCTCTGCTGGTTGGAGTCATATCTAGCACAAAGGAAAATGATTGTGATGACTGGAGATCTTTGATCTTAGCTCCAAGACATCTCTGTTGGAATTCCTCAGGGTAGTGTCTTAGGCCCAACCATCTTCAGCTGCTTCATCAATGACCTTCCCTCCCTCAGCAGTTTAGGAGTGGGGCTGATGATCGCACAATGTTCAGTGAGTAACTCACCTCCTGACTCCCCGAAACTGTCCATCATCTACAAGTCACATCTCAGGAGTGTGGCAGAATATTCTCCATTTGCATGGATGGGTGCAGCTCCAACAACACTCAAAAAGCTTGGCACCATCCAGGACAAAACAGCCTCCTTGATTGGCACCACTTCCATAAACATTAGATTCCTCACTACTGACACAGTGTGTACCATCTACAGCATGCATTGCAACAACTCACCAAGGCTTCTTAGACAGTACCTTCCAAATCTGCAACCTCTAAGAAAAAAGATCCCCTCCAAGCCACAAACCATCCTTATTTCTAACTATATCACCGTTGATTTACTGTCACTAGGTCAAAACCTTGTAACTCCCTCCTAACAGTGCTATGGGTGTATCTACACCCATGGACTGCTGCAATTCAAGATGGCAGCTCACCACTATTTTCTCAAGTGTAGTTAGGGATGGCCAATAAATAGTGGTCCAACCAGTGATACCCACATCCCATGAATGAATATAAAAGTATGAATAAAATATATTATGAGCTATGATCAAACCTGGATAAAATCCCATTCCATTTCTTTGAAAGTGAGAATGGGTGAATTACAAATTAATACAGCCTCAATGTGTATGTGTATTTTTTTCACAATCATAGTAGAATTATTGTCTTTATGACGGTCAGGAATCACTGGGTTATATCGGAACTCGGGAGCATTGGTAAATCAATGCCCATAATGCTGTGGTCTAATGTTTATGGACAATTTAATTATTATATACAAAGAAATCTTTACTAAGACCTCCACCACGTATGAAAGAAACCCAATAATTTCACCTGTGTAAAAATTGAACTGAACTGTGTTAAGAACAGTAAGGCTAATGACGTAATGTTATTACGAAGTACACTGGATGGCAAGTTCTGGAATCCACATAAGTGCAGCTAAACATGGATGTCCAGAAACTGAGGTTAATGTCACCTGCTCCTTCTCTGCTGGTAATGGTACCTCACTGATAGTCTTTTTTGTATTGAAATTCATACAAGATTGCAAAGTTGCAGCACTCATCAGGAGTAGGCTACTGCACATGGCAAAGAAAAATCCTCAACTTGGTTCCACTAGGGCCAGTCAGCACCTGATCTCATTACAGCCTTGGTCCAAACATAGGCAAAGAGGCTGAACTCCAGAGGTGACCTTGATATCAAGGCAACTGTTGATTGAATAGTGACAAAATTAAAGTCAATGGGAATCAGGGGGTGGCGGAGGGCAGGATATTGCTGCAGGAGTGCCCTAGGATAGCATCCTGGTATGGACCATCTTCTGCTGCTTTATCAATGATCTTCACTCCATCATAAGGTTAGAAGTGAGGATTTTTGCTGATGATTGTATATTATTCAGAGCCATTTGTAACTCTTCAGATATTGAAGTAACGCATGTCTGCATGCATAAAGATCTGGACAACATTAAAAACTTGGCCTGATAAATGGTAAATAACATTTGGTCCTTACAAGTGCCTGGCAAATGACAATTGTTACAACCGTGAAGGAAGCATGGAATGTGCTTGTAATAAATCTCCACTAATGCACCAGTCACACCATTAATTCAATCACTAATATGGCCAACTCATTTTCCTTTGTACAACTATCCAGAATAAGACAGCCTTTTACCAGGTTTCAATGAACTCAAGATAATCTATGTATTGTAAAACAAAATTCACTCTTATAAACCAGTGGTAAATCAATGGTTAATATCTAAACTATAATCTGGAATTAGATCTATATTCCTCTTTTCCGAAATAGATGCACTCAACTAATAAAACAGTTTCTGCAGACAGATTTTTTTTTCAAAAGAAAATAAAAACACCCCTGTTGGTTAAGCGTTTGAAAACAAAAATAAATTATGAATTGTCACAGTCCACTTGATTTCTTATTGATGAAATCAAATTGTTGACAGCCACAGATTCACAGAAGATCTTCAAAACTGGATTGAAATCAAACTGGATCCAAATATTTGAAAGTGGTCAGAGTTCAACTTTTCAAGATTCATAAGGTAGTCAGAAATGGGTTTCCAAGAACGTTACTGAGAAAGGATGAGAGAAATACTTGAAGTTCCTGGGTATTTCTTCCTTGTGACTAAATAGGTTTGTGAAAACAGAACTTCAGTCCAGAAAGGGTTGCTGGGCAACCATTAGCACAGAGGCCCCATAGTCTTTTCAAAGCTACACTTTCCAACAGTTAAGGACATAAACATAATCTCTTATCTCCCTTGTCTTTGTCTGTCTTCTCTCCAAAAAGTTACTTGACTTTTTGTAAGAAGGACATATTAATTGTTGACCTCATTTTTCAAGAAACCACAATCCAGAAAGTGCGCAGTTTCATGTTTTCCAGCTTTTCACATAGGCTCTACATATTTATATGTAGCTCCAACATCATCTCCAAGAAGAGAAACTCCAACCATCTCCAACCGACATTTAATGACGTTACCATCACTGAAGACCCCCATAATTTGGGAGTTTACCATTGGTCAGAAACTGAAGTGGACTAAGCATGGCTAAGTACACTATGGCTACAAGAACAGATCAGATGGTGGGAATTCTGTGGCAAGTAACTCAGTTCCTGAATCCCCAGTGCCTCTCCACCAAAGGCACACATCAGGAGTGTGAGGGAATACTCCCCACTTGCCTGGATGAGTGCTGCTCCACCAATACTGAAGAAACTTGACACAATCCAGGACAATGCAATGTACAGGATTGGCACCCACTTCATCACTGATGCAGCGCTAGCAGAATTTACCATCTACATCTGCAGTTATTCACTAAGGCTCCTTAAACAGCATCCTCCAAAACCTTCAACGTTTACCATCTAGAAAAACGGAGCAGCTGATGCACTGGAACACCATCCCTGCAAAATCCCCTCAAAACCACATACCATTCTGACCCGGAACAATATTGTTGTTCCTTCACTGTCACTGATCAAAATCCTGGAACTCCCTCCCTAACAGCACTGCTGGTGTTTCTACACCATAAGGATTCAGGCTCACTGTCATCTTCTCAAGGGTAATTCAGGATGCGTAACAAATGATGTCCTTGTCAATGATATCCATATCCTGTGAAAGTATTAATAAAAAAAACAATTCAGGCAGAAATGGGTCAAAGCCAACCCTCCTTGACCCTTGACTGGAGTCACACTTAGAACAACGCAAGATATTTGTGGTTATCAATGGGCAATTATTGCAGTTCCTGGTCATTGCTTGAGGAATCCCTCAGAGTACTGTCCACAGACCATTTTGCCATAAACCCGCTTCATCAATGGCATACCCTCTATGATAAGGTCCACAGGAAGGCTTTTGGTTAATAATTCTATTCACAAGTTCTCTGAGAATGAAGCAGCTCAGGGTAGCTGATGTCACAAACCAAATATCATCCTGATTTGGGCTCTCGAATGGCACACATGTAGAAAATGGCACCAAGCAATGACTAAAGCTGTTCAACCCACCATTAATATGCTGGTGACTACCTACAGAAGCTTAACTGGATCAGTTACATGAACACTTGCAGGTGTAACATCAAAGCAGAGGCTCAGTACTGTATGACAATTTGTTCATCATCTGGTTTACAAAATTCTCGCTATCATTTATATGGTGCAAGTCAGAAAGATAACAGACTACTCAACACTTACCTGCTTCGGTGAGCCTGCAATATGATTGCAGAAGCTTAGAATCTTCAGGATTAAACAGTCCATTTAATCAGTGACTCTTCATCACTAGAACACTTTTGGTTGCAGTACATATCATCTCTGTTGTGCAAGGCAACAACTGATCTAGTTTGTTTCTTGAATATATCCTAGCCCTGATACCCTAACCACCAAGAAGGACAAAAGCAATAAAATCACAAGAATGCTTTTGTAGTGATTCCCCTCCACATAAAACACCATCCTGATTTGCTCCTTTTGCTTTCATGTCGTTTGGTCAAAATGCTGAAATGCCCTATTTAATGCCATTAAGGAAGCCCCAACCATCTAATGACTTCAGTAATCAGAAAGAAGCTCCATTATCCAACGCATCATCCTCTGACTTCCGCCATCTGCAATCCGACCCCACCACCAAAGACATCTTTCCCTCCCCACCTTTATCTGCTTTCCGGAGGGACAACTCTCTCCGTGACTCCCTTGTCCGCTCCACACTCCCCTCCAGCTCCACCACACCCGGCACTTTGCCCTGCAACCGCAGGAAGTGCTACACCTGCCCCCATACCTCCTCCCTCACCCCCATCCCAGGCCCCAAGAAGACTTTCCACATCAAGCAGATGTTCACCTGCACATCTGCCAATGTGGTATACTGCATCCGCTGTACCCGGTGCGGCTTCCTCTACATCGGGGAAACCAAGCGGAGACTCGGGGACCGCTTTGCAGAACACCTACGCTCGGTTCGCAATAAACAACTGCACCTCCCAGTCGCGAACCATTTCAACTCCCCCTCCCATTCCTCAGACGACATGTCCATCCTGGGCCTCCTGCAGTGCCACAACGATGCCACCCGAAGGTTGCAGGAACAGCAACTCATATTCCGCTTGGGAACCCTGCAGCCCAATGGTATCAATGTGGATTTCACAAGTTTCAAAATCTCCCCTCCCCCTACCGCATCCCAAAACCAGTCCAGCTCGTCCCTGCCTCCCTAACCTGTTCTTCCTCCCACCTATCCCCTCCTCCCACCTCAAGCCGCACCTCCATCTCCTACCGACCAACCTCATCCCGCCCCCTTGACCTGTCCGTCCTCCCTGGACTGACCTATCCCCTTCCTAACTCCCTATCTACACTCACCTTTACTGGCTCCATCCCCGCCTCTTCGACCTGTTTGTTTCCTCTCCACCTATCCTCTCCTCTATACCTCTTCTATCCGCCTCCCACTCTCTCCCTATTTATTTCAAAACCCCCTTCCCCTCCCCCTTTTCTGATGAAGGGTCTAGGCCCGAAACGTCAGCCTCTCTGCTCCTATGATGCTGCTTGGCCTGCTGTGTTCATCCAGCCCTGCACCTTGTTGTCTCGGATTCTCCAGCATCTGCAGTTCCTACTATCTCTGAAGCTCCATTATCAGCTGCCCAGGGGATGTGTAAGATATGTGGCCAACTGATACAAATGGACCTGCCAAATAGTGAATCCTGCATTGACAATCCTGGCCCAGAATCAAAGCTGTCATTTGTTTATAGAGATACTCTCACTGATTTAATTTTAATTCTGCACTTCTTAACACTTGAAGAGTGCAACGAAGCACGGTTTAGTTTAAATGGAACAGAAAACTTACCCTTTCATCAAGCTAATGTTACTTCGAATTGTGACATTTTATAGTTGAAGTAATTGGATTACAGTTTCAGCATGTTTGTGCAACTTTGACCTATAGAGTTGTATCTACATTTAACCTGCCTAATTAACCTGTCACTTGATGTATTTATATTGCAGCACCACCTCAGGAAGTGTTGGTATCATGCCAACTGCAGCTCCCATTGCTGCAGAAACCTTCTGTCACTGGAAACCACTTTGTTTATACTGGAAACTGTTTTTAGCATTATATTGTCGCAAAAAGTTGTTTGAACACACCACTTGTGTTCATTTTTGCCTCGTGCCTCTTTGTCATGGCTGAGAGTGATACTACAGGGACCAGTGGAAAGGAGGGTTTCACTGGTTTGAGCAGGGTGGTCACAAGCAATTCTCCATGCAGTGCATAACTCGCATTGCAATAATCGAACCTCTCATATCGCCAAAGGTAATGCTTCTACGATGGCCTTACAATCAATGCTTCTACTGAAACTGAAGGGTAACTTTATCTCAAACAACCAAAGATAACAGAAAGGGGTTTCATCGGAAGAAGGGCATTATAACAAGGATGTTCTGATGCAGAACTAGTAACTTTGACAAAGCCATAAACTGTGGGTGGAAGTTTCCAGACCTCTAAATGACACAGGCAATGGTAAAACAGTTGGGAAAATATAAGATCGGAAAAAGAAATCGAGGGGCTAAATTGTACCAGAGATTGGTCAAGTATAATTTTTGCCTGGTTTCATGGAGGTTTCTCTTGGTGAAGCCTAGAGAGTTTTCTCATACTATTATACCAAACGCATCTCACTAACTATGTGTCACACCCCAACAGTCCCTGTGAACTGATCAGAGGCTGTTCTTGACTTGCTGTGCCAGGACCCCCTGCCTGAGCAGTGTCTCCCTTAACTTTGGATGACAGAAGGGCTCAGTGGTTAGCACTGCTGCCTCACAGCACGAGGGACATGGAAGCAATTCCAGCCTTGGGTGATGTCTGTATGAAGTTTCCATGTTCTCTCCATGTCTGCACAGACTTCCTCCGGGTGCTCCGGTTTCCTCCCAGCTAGGTGGATTGGCCATGCTAGTGCCCAGGGATGTGCAGGGTGGTGGATTAGCCATGGTAAATGCGGGGGTTACAGGGTACGGGGTTGGGCTTGAGCGAGATGCTCCTCAGAGGGTTGGTGCAGACTTGATGGGCTGAATGGCCTCTTTACGCACTGTAGGGATTCTACGACTTGCCAGAGGACTACTCCCCTTAAATTTTGGGACATGGGCATTTGGCGGATGCAATGCCATGCCTTTGGCGCATATGCAGCTGGCATGTGGTGCAAGTGACATGGCACAGTGCTTTACAGCAACATGTCCATTGTCTTGACTGTGATGAGTGCTGACAAGCTGCCTGGCTTTGTGTCTGTGTTAAAAGGCAAGGCAAACACTAAAGCAACGTGCAACTGTTGGCTCTGGCTGAGAGGGCAAAGCATAGAAAAGGCAAGGCAAAAGAAGAAATGCTGAGAGTATCCAAGTAGGCTCAAAGTGAGTGATTGCTCATATAGCAAGTGAAGATCCTGAAACGTCCCCTGGTCCAAACCATTAGACGCACGCCTGGCCCTCAATGGAAAGTGCCTTGGCAGCAGCACCCCAATGAAAGGTGCCAATCTGCTCCAAAATGCAGCACTGAAGTGCAGAACTGCACTTTGTGGGTCAGAGAGTTGCCACAATGAGGCAATGTGGTTAATGGTTGTTGGTTGCTGATGTCTGTGAATGTTGGTTCCGTGCTGTTGCTGCTCATGGAGTGTGCCCTGAAACATTGGTGCCAGGGGACCGCATTGTGGGTTGAAGGAGCAAGCAGCAAGGTGCAGTCACTAAATAACTGCTCTTTCATGTTGGGGATTTCCAGCATCTAGTTTCTATCCAATGGGTAAAGGATGGGAAATTGCACATCAATGAGGTGAGATTGAGTAATAATGAGTGATAAAGGTTGATAATCCATGCAAATAGGCCTTCCGCTATTCACCAGTGAGAATCTCATCTCACCGTTCAATACTTGGTTGGAAAATGGGGCTTTTTGTTTTTAACTTCAGGAATCCTCTTCCTGTTAATTTCACATGATTCAACCAATGTCCATATAATTCCTACGTGACTCAGGGATTGCAAAGATTCTACCCAAGATTCTCGACTTCAAGGAAAAGTCTGATTTGCCACCCAAGGTTTGAACAGCGAGACAAGAATCTCAATAGTGGATGGTGAGAGACCCAATTGTAAATGTTGATTTCCATTACCCATTCTTGCCTCATTTACATGACGTGTGCTATTCTCTCACATGGCAGAGAGAAACTAGACAGGGTGGAGGGGGCTATCACTAGCCTCTGCTATAATGGGGGCACTGGGGAAGTCAATGGTGGGGTTTGGAGGCCGCATGCTGGGATGCAGGAGGAATGATAATTCTAAGGGGTGTGGGGTGTGTGGAAACTCAGAATATAAGGATAACAGACAATAGCACATAAGACAGCAAGGTCAGAAATCACACAACACCAGGTTACAGTCCAACAGGTTTATTTGAAAAACACAAGCTAACACCTGAGGAAGGACGGAGGTTCCAAAAGCTTGTGTTTTCAAATAAACCTGTTGTCATATGATTTCTGACTTTGTCCACCACAGTCCAACACCAGCACCTCCACATCATAAGAGAGCAGGCTATTGATCGTCACCACCATGCTGACAGCGATAGGGGGTACAGTACAGAGCTTCTTTGGCATTACTATACTGTATGTCCAGGGCTCAGGGTGTACAGTGGGAAGGTAAGCAGTTAAATAAGTGGGTTGGTTGGGAACGTGGGGATGATCATAGCTGATTAGGATTGACAGGAAGGGGAAGGCAAAAAGAAACACAAAGGGTTTTTGGGAGTCACCATGATTGAGAGACTGAGTCTGGGACTCACTCACTCCGTCTGGTGTTACCTGTGTTGCCTTCCACCTTCATTCAAAACACAAATGTATGATGGAAATGGCTGTCACCACACCCACTGCAGGTTGTGTTAACAGTTTTATTTTCTGAGGGAGCAGGCTCTACTTTGGTGTGACGTGCGGCCCTTCAAAGAGCAATAGTCTTAAACAGACACCCACATGGTAACAGGTGAAAGGCATCTGTCATCACACAACGCTGCATGTGGACCTCATGCACTGACGAGAAAACCTAGCCTCAAGCAAACTTGACCTCGTCATTCAACATTACAAAATAAACCCACTTATGACTGTGGGTGTGAAGGTGCAGAGAGAAGATGGGGGCATATGTCCTTGCTGAGAGGAGAAGTTCATGAAGCTTCTTCATGGATTTCTGGTAAACCTCCAATCCATGGACACTGGTGGCAACATCTGACCAGGCTGGCATGGTCTGATGCTGTGTTCCCCTTTGAGAGACCTGGGTAACAGTCCTTTTCATCACCTCCTCCACCAGGACCTCCAGGTACTTGCCAACAAATTAGTTGCCAACTTGCTTCTGTTCGCAATTCTTCCAACATTGCGACTGTGATTGGAAGTTCCTGGTTTGCAGTGATTGACCTGGTGCCCAAGTTGGGGTTCAGATTTGCTGTTGGCGGTGGAAATCCTAGATGCCCCTGGTATCAAGGAGTACTTCTGATAGCAGGTGAGTGGCATCATTGAGGCATGGCACGTCTGTAACTAAGTAAGTTGTGGACAATTGCGTGAGGAAATTCACTGAAACTCATGGAAAGAAATCTTCTATTAAACTCCCAGAAATGGTCACTTGGCTGATTTTTGGTAAACTTTAGCTTTAAGGGTTGCATAGAGATCATGGTCAATCAGAAACTGTCATGGTGCACTTGTGCACATTTGAAAGCTAAAAGCTACAAAACATTTTGTCATTTTAATCTTGGTACAATTTAGACATACAATTATCTTATTGTTTTAATTAATAACTTTACAGTTTCTTGTTTTGTACCAAGGTTGTCAATCTCATTCATATCATCCTTAACAGCAAGATGATACAAAGTGACTCTAGATCTGAGGCTATGCATGAACATTATTTATGATGAAAGCATGTGCTTTGCCAGAAACCCCATATGTAGCATTCTACCCTCAACTGGTCTTTGTCACTTATTACACCAAATTAATCACGAATGCCAAGAGGTGCTAAACCCTGAGTGGATTTTAAATTTGGTTTTAGAACATGTATCTGAATTTACTTCAGTTAAGTATACAAACCTGTCGTTGAATGACATGTTGGGTATTCATTTGCTCAGAAGTCAGTAGCTACCATTTACAATTTACTTGTAACAACAGCAAAGTGTACACAGAGCAATAATGACTTCAAATTAAACTACAGGGAATAATCAGCTCCTTCAGTCTCCTGTTGTAGATGTAACGTTGGAGTAAACACTAATAACTTATCTCTTTTTAACCACCGTGTGAAATTTTAATTTCAAGCATGTCTATACTTATTATACTGTTGCAATATGTCATGTTAGAAGATTCTAGTTTTCTTTACTAAGCAGTACTTCACCAATTAAATCATAGAATCCCTACAGTGTGGAAACAGGCAATTCAGCCCAACAAGTCCACACCGCCCCTCTGAAGAGCATCCCACATCTTCGGACTGTGGGAAGAAACCCACGCAGACACGGGGAGAACATGCAAACTCCACACAGAGAGTCACCCAAGGCTGGAATCAAACCCGGGTCCCTGGCACTGTGAGGCAGCAGTGCTAACCACTGAGCCACGGTGCTACCCTGAATGGTACAAATTAATGGTACAAACATTCAGGCAACCATTTGTACAAGTAAACACATTACATTTTGTCTCTAAAGTGCATACAAAAATTATTGGGGTCTGTAGATAGCAGCAAAGTCAATGTAATGACATTTTTAATGTTCCTTTTCCTATTGTTATGATCATTTTCCTTGCTCTGCCTTTTTCTCTTTTGCCACATTCGGACTCTCAGTTAGGTTACCTGTAAAGCTATTGCATCCTGGCTGAATGTGTCTGAAGGATTTGGTGAAAAAACATTGCCAGAACAAAAATTACTTTTAATGCCAAAGTGTACTCCTTCACAATTGGGAGTTGGGGTGTAGGGCTCTGTCCACAGTATGAAGTACAGTGGCCTTAGCTTCAGCAATTCTTTCACGATCGTACGAGCTTTAGCACAAATTGCTTTGTCTAAATGTAGATTTTAAAAGGTAAAGATAAAACCTGTATTTATGAGACACTTCTCAAAATCTCAGGACATTTTACAGCCCACAATGTACAATGAAAATATAATCACTGTTGAAACAGCAAAATGAGGGAACCAATTTGCACACAGCAAAGTGCCACAAATAGCAACAAGATCATAAACAGGTAATGTATGTTTAGTGATTTTCATTGAAGGATAAATATTTTCTTTGTTACAGAGACAAACTTCCCTACTCTTACTCATAGAGTCATATAGCATAGAAACAGGCCCTTCAGCCCACAACAACTAGGCCAACCAACAAACACCCCAAACCACAGTAATCCTAATTACCTGCATTTGGTGCATAGCATCCTATGCCCTGACATTTTAAGTGCACATTCAAATGCTTCTTAAATGTTGCAAGAGTACCTGCCTTCACCACCCTCTCAAGCAACACATCCCGTATACCTACCACCGTCTGGGTGAAAAAAAAATCTTCAGATCTCCTCTGAATCATTTGGTCCTCTTGAACAAGTCTGCCATGGGAAAGAGATTCTCACCATCTACTCTGTCTGCGCCTCTCATAATTTTGTTTACTTCAAGCAAATCGCCCCTCAGCCTCTTCTGCCCTTCTTCCAACCCATGGCCTGTGATTTTTATGGTCCATGTAACAGAGTAAATGTGGCCTCAGTTTTTATATCTGTTGTGAAAGACTGCATATCAGCTGGTGCAGCACTCTCTCGGTACTGCATTCAAACGTGAATTTAGATTTACATGCTCAAACTCAGCACGGGGACCAAAGCCATACTTGCACCGACAGCATTTCAATCTGTTCTTTTTTAGAGATAATTAAGTATCTATCATAGTGCTTAACTCTACAGGCAATACACTCACTCAAAACATTGCCTTTTGGAGGTAAGTTTTCTAACCACACCCGAATTCTTTTCATACTAGGCGAATTTAACACAAACATTCTGACGAAACACAAGCACGCTCCGTGTCATGAAATATATGGCAAATGATAATCATTTGTCAAAACTCTTTAAAAATCAATAAATCTGACATTTATTCCTTTATTTTTACGCTGCCACTGTGATGCAGAGTAATAAGAACACATACTTACCTTTGCTGGCAACATATTAAAACTGAAGGGCATCGCTGTAAAATTATTTCTTTTAAAAGAAGGCTGTGGTAGAAATGACAGTAAGCATTCTGCGTACAAGATGGTTACTTTAATGTGAATGAGTTGCTCAGTTCTGAATTATTTATGCCAGTCCTGTTGAGTTAAGCCGGACCTAGTGTAATTTCTAGTAAATACGTAAACAGGGTGTCTCCTTTAACTGTGTAGTGGATCTCCCACGTGACTGCTTCGCCTCTGGAAACCTATGCTTTTATGCAACCATGGCACCAGCATTGATTAGCGTAAAAGTTCAAGGCAGCCATTCATCAAATGCAGTTTTAACACTGGATTTTAGACAAAAGCTCCTTTTCAACAATATTTGTAACACGGACTTTGGATTTAAGGCTGATGCAATGTGAAATGGACAAAAACATTTAAACTCATTCAAAAATTGCGACATTGTGAACAGTACTAAGTGACCTTTGCTCACTGCTGTTTTACATTTCAGCCAGGAATTAAAACCAAAAGTATCAATTCTCGTGATCATTCGGAAAAAAAGTGTAAATATTGTATTACAAACCCGAGCAGTTTGTTAGATGGATTGCTTTTATTTTGCTTGCATTTTTCTTAATAACTAACCTTAAATTATATACTCTACAAAAGAATATAATTCAGTGCATACCGACCAGAAATTGCTACTTCTTCAGACTGGAGAGAGGCTGTAATTTAATAGAGTACCGATCAGAATTTAAACAAAGTACATGTTTTAATCTCCTCTGTGGTCTGTAAGGGTGAAACTAAATGTGGGTAAACAGAAAGCAAAATCTGTGTCAGTATAAAGATAGAGAAAGAAATCTAGGATAACCTGTGATGAAAAACCTACACCCTGTGAGACCCACACAGATTATTAGTATTGATTTCCTTCACAGAGAACGTGGAAATGTTACCAGATGGGGCATTTGGCAACGAGTGTGTGGGTGCAAATTCGGTTTTAATGACATTTTTTGTGCCACAGTAATCGCCATTGCTGTAAAATATATCTTTCCCCTTAAAATGTATTCTCTTTCCCTGAACATCGATATTGAAAATTGAAATAATATAACACATGAACATTTCAATGGAAATACTTCTTTAGATAAGATCGCACCTTATTTTGTGCATAAACATGTTTTCATAACCGGTTTATTCAAGCTTAAATTGACATTTTTAATTCATACATGAATTGCATTATTGATCATCTTCCTTGTGTTACTTGCTTACAAGGATATAACCTAAAAAGACTTATACATGTAATAAACCAACTTTATCACACAATTTTCTTCTTCACTCAATTATCTGTTTCAATGTTTTTAAGCAAAATTACTGGCTAATTCATTTATCAGATGATTACAGGAGAGCAGTAACATCGCAAACATGTAGTCTAATGGTAGTTTTTTTTATTCTTAAGAAGTGACAAAGGATTTCTTCCCCTTTTCCATTTTTCAAAGATGGATTCCACTGCAGAGATTTTATAAAATTATGCCTTGTTTGAAAAAAAAGAAAAATGCAGTTAAGGAAACAAAATACCAATAAACACACTGAACAGATTTGCCTAAGACATGAGCCCAGTCCCTAACAAAATTTGGAAGTTAAAAGAAATCAAAACTGGTCTTGTTTCTGGATGAGATGTGAAATTCTGCTTCATTCCTTCAGGAATGCTGAAGTAAAGGGAACAAAATCAGGACTAATGTTTCCAAATATTAAATTCTACTGCTATTATTTTAAGCATTATCTTAAACAAAAATGGCAAATTGAGGAATTTATGAATGAAAACTCACATTCGATACTTATTTCCTGTCAATTTTCTGATTGGATTTTCTGTTCTATGGAAGGTTTACGTCTATAGTTAAAAAATGAAGCTATGTATGCATAAGCATGACTACAAACTGATTGAGGCAAGGCAGAGGAGACTGTAGCAAATGCAACATACTGAAACATCATTAAAAAATCATGATAGTTAACAGGTTTTCAAGACCTATCTTTTTATTTGGTGATGTATTGGAGATTTATCAATAAGAATCAAATTTAACCATAATTTTATTAGACTTAAAGGATCTTAGAAATCAATACTGAAAATTATGTTAGAAGATGTATCTCTAAATCAGAAGGTAAATAACATAACAAGCAACCATGCCATACAAAATATTCAGACTGGATCAAATATTCTATATAATCACAATTTTGAAATAAATTATTGATTTAAAAAGTGTATGCTGCCCAGCATTTATTTGAAAATGATTTCTGATCATTTATAGCAGTTCTTTTGAAAACACTATTACTTTTTGTGGAAATACTGCTCCTATTCTGTCTAGTCTGAGCAACATGGCTGCCTCACAGATTTCAAACAATGTCAGAAAAGCTATTACTGTACCCTGTAATTTTTGTGGACATATTCCACCATGCAATTTCATGTGGATCTATAATGTTTGTGAAAATAAATGGTTCGGGTTGCATTTTCCAGAACCATCAAGATTACCTTTTGAGCCATTAGCTAAAATAGACAACCCATTTAGTCTACTGGGAAGTTTCAACTTGTAATAATACAGCGCTGGCAGAAGTGAAAGGGTTAACAAATAGAGAATGTAGTCGCAGTAATCAATACACTCCTCTGGCTCTATTGATTAGAATCGCCTGCTTATTTTGCAGCTAAGATTTTTTTCTCCCCCTTCAAAAACAAAGACACCCTAGGGGACTATCAAGTAAATAGGCATTTAAGATTTTTCTTTACTAAGAAAGTAGTTAATTACTATTAGTGCTTCAAAGTCTCAATTTAGACATGACAGTCCACTGTCTTTAATGTCTTTGAAAGTACCTTTTCTTTCTAAAGATGTTACAGTTGTAGGAAAGACTGCCTTTGCCATTCTCTTTTATGCCCCTGACTCCTGATGATGTTCCTGCCATTGCAGGAACTGAAGAACTCCCATCATTAGTAAAAGTAAAATAATGTTGTGGACTGGAAGCTACTGGAAGGCACATGCAAATTTGAAATGCAAGAATTTTAGGAGGAGGAAAAATATGTTCAAATTTTTAAATAAAATTGCAAGCTTGGATGGCTGAGCACGCCACATTAAACGAAAAGCAGAGTCGTTTTTTTTCACAAGTGTTCTTGGCTGAAGCCTGTCACCCTTCTGCTCTATGAGCTGTGAGATGTTCAGGATGGACTTTGATTTACTCCAGCCTAAATTAAAGACAGTTCAAAGCAGAGAAAGCATTTCTTCGTTTGCTGTGGATCTATGATTCTGTCAGAATCCAGAGAAAAATCAATGACAAACTATAAACCAAGGGCAGCCTCTGGCCAATATGGTCAGTACAGAGCAAGAGCAGGAAATGGCAGGGACAAAACTCCAGATCAGCAATAGTCAGCTTTGGTAAAGGATGCAGCTTGCAGCTAATAACACATTATAATTACAAATGGAATGGCAGAATGTGTAGGGCACTCCATCGGAATGAGATGTGATGCAATTTGCTGAGCCATTCAACTTAGTTAAACAATATTTCAGAATTTGAGAACAAAAGCAATGTTGTTTGAATGATACAAAGTGTTGACCTGTCAGAGGATGGATCACAGATCACAAAATGAAAATGATCAACCTAAACAGAGCTCCCATAGTGTACAGTGACAACGTTTTCATCCTCACGTTGGCTAACCTGAATCATTACCACATGGAACTATTATGATCGAGCTAAATTCAACTGATATGCTGTGCGAATTGCAATTTCCAGACACTTACTCGGTCATTGATGCTGAGTCCAGAGGTAGGGTTTTTGTAGCCCAGGTGTAGTCAGCTGAGGGGGAGATGTCAAGGAAAATAGGAGGGAGGTGCATCAGGGTGACTCCTCAACACATTCCCTACACCAAGGAGATTTTTATAAGGGTGGGACTGAATACACCTCAGTTGCCTATTGATTGATGTTGGCCAGGCAATTTAAATAATTAAGAACCTTATTAGGGTTGGTTTCCCAACCCTTTGGCATTTTACCTGTGGCTGGCATCCTCCCCCATCCTTACACAACTCGCCCAATCCTGCTGCCCCAGGAGTTGACCTTGCTGTGGCTGTCTTGTGGGCGCACACACTCCCATTGGCAAAGTACCAATGGGCTGAAAATATCACTTGTAATAAGGGCCTTAATTATTTAAAGTGACTGCTGTCCTCTGTTCAGCAGCCAGCCCTAACATCAGTGCCCCTCCTGACCCAGTGGCAATTCTGATTTTTCATTTTGTAATTACATCTCTGAGGGTGGCTCCAAGTTGAGTTGCCCTCTTAGACAAACAACCTGTTTCAGTAGCACCACCTCTCCCAATGGGACAGTTGAGGGTCTAGAGGTGATGGACAAGCAGGATTGGAAGCTTACTTGCTGCCATTATTTGGACAGTGAACGAGAGGCAGACTGATTGATTGATATTTATTGTCATGTGTACTGAAATGCAGTGAAAAGATTTGTTTATGAGTGATACAGGCGGATCATAGCAACCAAAATACTTAGAGGCAAACAGGTTACTTTGCACAGGGCGTGCATTAGGCAAAATCAACATTAGCAAGATCAATCATTATTTGAGGATAGAGAGTCCATTCATCAGTCTTAAAATGGCCAGGAAGAAGCTGTTCCTGAACCTGCTGGTGTATGTGTTCAGGCTTCTGTATCTGCTGCCTGACGGAAGAGGTTGTAGGAGATCATTACCAGAGTGCGATGGGTCTTTGATGATGTTGACCGCCTTTCCGTGGCAGCGAGCCATGTAAACAGAGTCCATGGATGGAACGTTGGCTTCTGTGATGGTCTGGGCTGTGCACACCACCTTCTGTAGCTTCTTACTGTCCTGGGCAGAGCAGTTGCCATACCAGGCTGTTATGCACCCGGACAGTATGCTTTCAAAGATGCATCTGTAGAAGTTGGAGAGGGACCTTATGGACATGCCAAATTTCCTGAGCCGCCTGAGGAAGAAGAGGTGTTGTTGTGCCTTCTTGACTGTCGCATTTATGTTGGAAGTCCAGGACAGCGGTTATCGTCACTCCGAGGAACTTGATGCTTTTACCCTCTCAACCTCGATTCTGTAGATGTAGATGGGGGCGTGTTCTCCTCCTTTCTTTCTGAAGTCAATGACTAGTTCTTAGTTTTGCCGATGTTGAGAGACAAATTGTTTTCATTGCACCGCGTCACCAAGCCCTCTATCTCCCTTCTGTAGTTTGACTCATCATTGTTAGATATCCGTTGCACTATGGTGGTGTCGTCAGCGAACTTGTAGATGGCATTCATTCAGAATTTGGCTACACAGTCTTGGGTGTACAGGGAGTACAGCAGGAGGCTGAGGACACATCCTTGGGGGGCTCCAGTGTTGAGTGTTATTGTGGAGTAGGTACAGTTACCTATCCTCACTGATTGCGGTCTGTGGGTCAGAAAGCTGAGGATCCAGTTGCAGAGGGTGGGGCCAAGACCAAGGTCACAAAGTTTGAGATCAGTCTGGAGGGGATAATGGTGTTGAAGGCGGAGCTGTAGTCAATGGGTAGGAGTCTGACATATGTGCTATTGATGTCCAGATGTTCCAGGGATGAGTGCAGGGCAAGGGATACAGCATCCTCTGTGGACCTGTTACATCGGTAGGCAAATTGTAGGGTATTCAGGCAGGTTGGGAGACTTAATTTGATGCAGGCCATGATCAGCATCTCGAAGCACTTCATGATTATTAAGATCAGAACCACTGGATGGTAGTCATTAAGGCACATTGCAAGTGCTTCCTTAGGTACAGGGATGATGGTGGTCTTCTTGAAGTAGGTGGGGACTTTGGTTTCTAGGAGAGAGAGTTTGAAGATGTTAGCGACAATCAGAAGACTGTCTCTGACAACATTGCTACTGACAAATACAAGCTTGGAACTCCCCCGTTTCTTATTGAAGGGATCATGGGAAAACCTTGCCTCAGGATTCAGTATTGTGATGGAAACCATTTTGTTCGCTTGTTGCTGGTGCAATTTGATGTTATCTTTGAAACATGATAGATATTGCCATATCATAAAATAAAATACTGGTCTGTTACTATTAGGTTAGTCATTTTTTAAAAATGTGAATTCTTACTTCAGATTTAAACTCTTACTGTATTTGAAATACTGTAAGCAATAAACAAGTAACTGCCTTTACATTGATTCTAATCATGTTCAATTAACTTCTGTCTAATGGAGAATTATACATATAGATCATTTGTATTTGTACAATCAGGCTAATTTCAAATCAAGTTGTTCTGATGAGTGTTAAAATAGCTTTCTAACATTGTGGCACCCACCCACAATGCCACAACCTCCTGTGGCATTGCTCAAACTCAGGGGACGTATCATGATAAAAATATGGTGATGCTTTCTACAGCAATAAAAATGTACCTTCTGCTGCTTGTGGAACCCTATCTCTTTAAGGCCATTAGGTTTAATTGCTGTAAACAGGCATATCCCCTCATTGGATTTGTAGTTGGTTGGAAGATCCCAGATTCATCGACATGGTTTGAATACAGCTGGCTTTCTTCATCATTAAAAGCTAAGTCTGTCTGTATCTGTGGAGAGTGTGACAATTTACAGCATCCCATCTGAAATAGGTCATGAGATGAGTTCTAACTGTGTAGAGGATGTGGGATGGGTTAGGGTCTCATTTACAGATCAATGCAACCAGAACGACTTTGCTTGCCATTCAGATGGATCTGCATGGACATTTCAGTAGCCACAATTCTGATTAGTGGTATTAATGCGAAAGATTGGCGGGAGTTGAAACATGAGCCCAAAATTCTAGAAATTAAAAACAAAACCTTGTCAATGTAGAAAATGGTTAAAATGCAAGGTGGTTCAGTTGGATTGCTGCTTCTGGTTTTGGTTATTGTATCAACCATCAGAGATTCACTCATATCATCTATAACAATATTAGAACTCCTCTATTGTTTTTCAGCATTTTGAAACGGCATTCCAGCCAACGTGTATTCTCTACAGCCTTGTATTTATACTGATCTAACCAGTATGAAAGCTTGGTTCATCTACAATTCTGGCTGCCTCTGCTGTTTCAGTTGTTGCGTTAGTTTTTGTTTAAAATGAACCAGTCGATGTCTGAGCTAAAACAGCAGAGTAGTATTTCAGAAAAACCCAATATATGTTCAACAACATGATCCTGCTGCATAGTTTCAAGGCTGTTATTTTCAACCAGAACACAAGAAAGCACAGAATGTAAAGTCAGCCTTCCAGGCCTTTCCTTCCAGAGACCTGACATTGTGCACTCTCAGGATGGACTCTACACCACCTCGTCAGTCTCCTCAGGGGAAGCTTCATACACAGACACATCCTAATTCCCAAAAGCTAACACATAACATTTTATTGTATTTATTCGTTAGAACTGAGAAGTGAAGTACCATTTAAAAACAAACCCCTTGGCTTTCCTTAACTGTAACTATAATCAGTAAGTGAAACAAAACCAAAGTGGCGTCAATTGAATGGACTTCCTATGTTTGATGATACTGTTGTGATATTGGGTCAATATTTACTTCAATTTATTCTCCATCATTCTAAAGGTTTTGCCTTTCAAATTTTAATTATACACAAGATGTTCAGAACTAGGGAAGGATTCTGCTTGTTAATTATGTACACTCCACTGTACTTATATTGCAACCATGTTTATTGCACTTTACATCACCCACTACTCATCAGGGTGTGGTCTTTGTTCACTATAGTTTCATTCACAAGATAAAAAGATTTTGCTCAGCATTATACATATTTTATTGGTAAATAGTTTTAATCTGAATGACAGACAACCTAACAGTTCAGGCTGTTTTGCAGACAAACCACCGCTAGAAGTATCAGGAACACAGGTCGGTGTACTTATCTCACTACCATTTGCATCACATGTAAACAGGGTGGTTAGGAAGGCATTTAACACACTTACATTCATTGCTTGGACCTTTGAGCATAGGCGTTGGGGCGTCATATTGAAGTTGTACATGATATTGCTGAGGCGTCTTCTGGAGGACTGTGTGCAGTTGTGGTCACCCTATTATTGGAAAGATATTATTAAACTGGAGAGGGTTCAGAACAGATTTACAAGGATGTTGCAGGGAATGAGTTATGAAAATATGCTGGAATTTTTTTTCACTAGAGCATAGGAGGTTGAGGGGTGAAATTATGGATACTTATAACATAATGAGGGTCATAGATAAGGTTGAATAGCAAAGTTCTTTTCCCTAAGGTCGGGGAGTTCAAAACTAGGGAGCATATTTTTAAAGTGAGAAGAGAAAGATTTAAAAAGAACATGACAGGCAACGTTTTCACGTAAAGTCATTATTATGTGGCATGAACTACCAGAGGAGGTGGTAGATGCAGATACAGTTACAATATTTAAAAGACATTTGGATAAGTACATAAATAGGAAAGGTTTGGAGGGACATGAAGCAAACGCAAGCAGGTGGGAGTAGTTTAGTTTGGGAACATGTTCGACATGGACTATTTGGACTGAAGCGTCTGTTTCCATGTTGTATGACTCAATGACTCTAGTAGGATGCTTCTGCACCTCATCGACACTTCAGCCAGTTCTTATCAATTTCCTTCCCACCTTTTCGTGGCCCCTCTCCTTAGCAGCCAACCTAGAAGTATTAGCCACTCCACAGCTGCTTCTCTTTTCACATTAATCTATCAAATCAATGGACATTTCATTAAAAGAGTAATCAAGTGTGGATGCTCCCTGCATTTATATCCACCCTCACTTCTTTCCAAATTAATTGGTCCAGCAGCAAGCCCAGCTTAGATATTTCCCCCCAATTGGAGATATGTGTCAAGTGCGTGTTTTTCACCATTAGTAAAAATATTTATCATTACAATTGTTGTATAATAGACCAAACAATCAGATGGACATTACAGATGATGAGACATAATACACTTTTCTGTTAAATGTTCTCAACATCCTCTCCCACACATGTATACTGTACAATGGGTAATCATTCATAAATTGTAGATTGTCAGATAAATGGTTTTGCATTTATCCCTGTAGGATCCACGACACTTTACCATGTCTGCTGACATGGGCTGAATTTAAGTACTACATCTCACAAACAACATTTTTTTCCACATTATGTTTGCAGCAATATTTTACCTTGCAGCAGGGATCAACACATAGCAACATCCAGTGGGAACCACAAACAAAATCTGCACATAAAAGTAAATTTTCACAGACTACATCAGTGATTTTGTATCTGGGAGTCGATTGAAAGATTGTCCACGTTTTAGTCCTTCAATTTTGGGCTTATGAAGAAATTCAGTAGGTGGAGGCTTTATTATGTTCATTAAAATAAATGCAAAGAATAATGGTATAAGCCTGCACATAATTAGTATTGATTTTTCTGATGCTTTGAGGGTGTATTGTACGCAACACACCAGAAAGTGTTCAACAGCTTCACAGAGCCTGGTGAAACCTTCCTGAAACATCATCACCTTGCTGAGACTCAACACAGCAGTTAAAATATCACGCCATTTGATCATTTATTTCCCACAATTATTATTAATACTAATCTAAATTTATGAATAAGTTCATTTCTATCACCCAATTTAGTTTACTTTCTGTGTCCCTTCCACTGTTAACCTTTTGTAAAATATCATTTTGCAGCTGACTGATATTAATATAATGCAGCCAAAATTCAAAACTTCTGAGTTAGAATAATTTTGCCTCTTGATTTTTCTACAGCATAATATTGACCTTAAGCACCACTCTGCGGTATGAAACTATTTTCTTGGATGTGCAGGTACAGGATGAGAGGTCTATTAAGAGAGACAAAAATCAAAGAAAATAATTTACTTTCAAATCATTCCCATAAGTTATCTCATTGCTATCTAAATTAGACTGGTGATTTCCCTCTGCGTTAAGAGAGAGTGAGAAGAATTAAACCACTGAAATGGTTTGGGAAACCTTTTGAGGTTTGTCAAACAAATCAGCGATACTGTCAGGCCATGACTGACCTCCAGGCCAAACTGATGCTCATTTGCAGAGTGTCTCAGGTCCCAAGAGTCTGCTCTGGACAGGTCAAACAATCAACCTGACCAGCAGGCTGCCTCTGTCCAGTTGCATCCCTTCCCAGTTGGACCTTTGTGGGCAGCTAACGAGGCACTGCGGCAGATGCCTGATATCTGGAGCAGGAACTTTGCAGCCCAGGTCCCAATTCAGTGCTTTTATTATCACACAGGCTGATGAAGACATCAAACTGTTCACATCCTGAACATGGAGATTTGAATTTCTGTGCAGCCCTGTAATGGGTATTATGATTTGCAACACGCTACACTGTCTAAGAAGACAGTGGAGTGGAGATTAGTGGTAGAATGCTGCAAAGTTAAAGGAATCATTCTGATTAGCATTAACAGTGGTTAAAGCTTCAGATCTTTTAACTCTTCAGATACAGGCAATCTTTGTTGTGCTAATCAGATGATAGGTGCTATTAATTCAGCAATTTTACCTACCTTCCCCCACTTTAGTATGTGAAAAACAGATTTGAAGAGTTCAATATATATTGCTTTTACATTCTACAACAATAGAAACGAAAATCTTTTGATAGCGCTTGCTATGATGAGAAGTAGCAGATTTATTAAAATGTTTACTACCTGCAGATAGTCGCTGAAATTCATGGCACCTAAAAGATTGACGTGCACCATAGAAATAAGAGTTGAATATGTTCTTCCAGTGCGAGTAGACAAGATTACATTAATCCCAGGTTGCTTTTTCAGGCCAGAGTTTGACTTCAAGAGATGCTCTCAAGTTGAGGAAATGGAAATCACCACAATCTGTTAGCTCTTAAGAGGCTCTTAATAAAATTCCAGAGAGCAGGGAGAAATCTTTCTGAACGCACTAACATTAGAAAATGTGCAAATAAAAAAAAGAATCCTCTGCCTACATTCACATTTAACAAAACAATAATTAATAGGAGAAAACTTTACGAGAAAACAAACTTGAAGCTCATTAGCCAGTGGCACATGCAGGCTCATCAATAGATGTACATAGTACAGCTCATTTAAATCTTGGTAAAGAACTGTTATGCACTATTGTTATTGACTTTCTTCTTCTAATTATCATCCAGAGGTGACAGATGATGCACACTAGTGACCACATATTACTATCTAACCTGAATCAGTGTCAAATGCTTAAAGTCATTACAAAGTGAAGAAAATCAAATCAGAATATTCTGTAATCTCACGAGTTCTATTGTTCTAAATTGCTGAAAAATAAACTGTGGATAACTAGTAAGGTGAACAGGGAAGGGTAAAATGCTGCATTCAGGAATAAACATCAAGATTTTACTGCAGAAAGAAAACCGTGTGTTGAAAACTACAGCAAACTCCCTAATTGCTCAAATTTGCTTCTAAATAAAAGCAGGATCTGTCGGCATTATCACCATACAAAGGAAGAAATGCCGGCAGTTAACAACATTTAATGCTCAGACAAGCAGACAACAGTGTAAAGTCTCTACTCTGCACTGACGCCATTTGCCTGCAAGTGAAGGTGTCTGCGAGCTCAGAAAATTGGATCACAGGAACAGCTCTTTGCCTGCCCTGGCTACATTGTCGGCAAGACTGATCGATCAATACACTGTGTGACACTTTCAGAATTCATTGCAAATGATGCCCTTTCAAATGGCACCCACATTTTACAGAGGCCACTTTCATTGTAGAACACAGAATGTGTTTTCCCAGTTATGTTTCGGTGTTGGTAAACTTTAGGTTAGTTGCTTTAAATTAAACTTTTATATTACCAGGAAGCTGAACAACACAGACATTAAGTACCTCAGGGCAGTATTTGGCCTGATTGCATTATATCTAGTCCCTAGCTAAACTGAATGCTGTATTTAGAATTTCACAGTAGACTTCTTGCTGCCTGAACAAACAGACTGTGGACATTAATGCATGCAGTGACCATCTCTAGACTATGTTAGCATCCTGACCAATTACCAGAGGTCAAACCAGTTATTTTAAAACAGGGAGTATTCTCAACCCTCTTTCCTTAGGAGGGCGTAAGGTCATGAATACATTTTTTGAACACTCAAGAAGGAAGGCGGATCTTAAAAAACAACAAGCAGTTTAAATCAATATCACTTTCAAAGGATAATTACACACATTTTTAAAGGTAAAATCCTAACTTTGGATTTCTACGCCTTGTAAATGACCTGATTTTCTTTTTAACTGCTGAATCTGAGAGCTGAGAGACTTGAAGAAGAAACAGGAGCACAAGAGGCTGCTTTTCAATCTGGAGCCTGGCGTACAATCATATTCACTGCCAGCAAATTGGGCTCCCGCATGGTCTAATTCCTGCTTCACCACAGACTGCTAACACGGCTGGGATGAAAGAAAAGAGAAAAGAAAATCTATGCAGGGAGACTGCAAGAGCACATATAGTCTGCTCTGAGCTCCTTCCAGAGGCAGACAGAAATCAATAAATCAATAGGAAGTGTTCGTTGGCTGTAAAATGGGTAGAGAAGCCAGTGTCAAGCCACCTTAAGATGGATGGACAGAAGGTTTTCAGTCTGCAGAAAGGCCAGAGGTGACTATCTCCTTGAGATGAGATCTGTGGCCATTGGCCTAAGAAAAGCTTCAAATTGACGGTTTTATCTAATAAATCTTGGCCAGAGTGCACTTTGTCCACTGCCAGGCCCTTTACCTGGGTTTATTCCAGCTCTGCTTTGCTGCTGGTTGGCTTGGCACAGCTCTGACAGCTGCCTTGATCACACCCACTGTGCCACTTCATTGAAGTGAAGACAACAGGCACTGAAGTGAAAATAAATTGGCCACTGTCCAACACGTTAAAACGGGGATGAAGTAATCTTCATGACTGAATAATGATATCCAACTTAAAAGCGATTTCATGTGAAGGCTTTGGTTGGGCTCACAATCCTATCAGACTTTAGTACTCACACAAATTCTGTAGCTACTGAACAGTATTTTGTAAAAAAATAGGATAAATTCCTTATACCCCTGATTTCCTAATTACTTGTGCACCATTTCGTCACACTGAAAGTATTGGATCCAATTCTCTGCGCTGTTTTTTGTTAGCTTTTTATATATGATTGAAAATATTTCATAATTTCAGGAACAACTTACATGGATTGAGGCGCATGCTAAATACTGATGTAACAACAATGCAGAGATGCCAATCAGGTCATGTTCTAGTTGTATAGTTGCTTTTCTCAAAACGTCATACACCAAGATATGTTTGTGATAAATCTATGGCCTTTAAGCAAAATACCTCTTTTCTATCTTTTATCTTGTATAGTTCTTTCCTGAGCCTCTTTGGCCCTGTCAAAACATATACTCCAGTTAGAAGCTAAAAATATTTTCCTATTGATTTACTGCATTGATTTTTTTATCTGTATGTTGGCTCAGAGAGTTAAGGTGAAAGGTGAGAGTTCCCCAGCTTACCTCTCTAAAGGTGAAAGGTGAAAGTTCCTAAGCTTAACTCATTGTTTCATCAAGACAGCAGAAGAATGTGTTGGCGGTACTTCTGATTAACTGTACTGACTGCTGCTAATTCATTTTGTGCTGCGTTACCTGCCTCAGTTTAGGGACATACAATTCCACAAGGTGTACCAGCAACAGCAATGATATGCTATGTGGAAAAAAAAAGCAGATATTCAGCCAATTATTAGTAGAGCAAAAATGACTGGGTAAATAGGAAAACATTCTGAGAAAGTTGCTGGTAATGGACTGGCTTATTTCTGGGACAGAGGGCATATGCGATTTTAGTCTGCAGTGCAGAACACTGTCAATCAAAGTTTGCAGGGAATGTCATCCAAGGTCACATGCAGTAGCATGTAAACAGGACATGGTCATAACTCAACTCAAGGGAGCCAGTGACATATTCACTGTGGTAATTGGAATGACAGTACTCCCCCCACCCCCCAATTAGCTAACAAAGTAAGTGAGAATCCTGACATTCACCACGGTTTTCTGCATTGTTTTTGAAAGGCAAAAGGAACTATACTACCAAGTAGCTTCACTCTCCCAGTTATCTGAATGATAATCTCAGGACAATTTAGCACATTCAAGGCATCAGCGATTTGTGGAGAACCTGGCTTGCTGATTAAGAGACAATCATCACCTCTGACATTTAGATAACTTGGAAAGAAAGATCATAAGCAACGTTAAAATATAGTGGATATTCAAACCTATTATTGTTCCATTATTCTGGATATATTTATTAAAAAAAATAAATACACAATGAGCCTCAGAAACAATGCACAGAGTTAAAATACCAAACTTATGTCTACTTTTATTTCCACGCACAACATTTTGATAGGAGAATGCGCTGTCAAACGCAAATATGGTGTGCAATGTATTAATTTAAATATATTTATGTCACAGATTAGTGTTGAAATGCAAGCAGAAATCACTTTGGATCTTTGAAACTACAGGTGCTGTTCTACACATTCAGCTTCCAACATCAGGGGCTGGAGAGAGATGGAGCCTGAAAACTGCAAACATAGAGACTGACCTGAAACAACTCTGGCCAAACTTTCCCTTCTTTAATCTTGGTTACCAAACATTCAGCCTCATGATGACAACATTGCTGTGGCATGTGGTTACACAAATATTGTACTGACTGCAGAAGTAGTTGTTGAGCGCCAGGATGGGAGCGTTGGTGGTGGCATTGGCATGCAGGGGGCACAGCAGACATATAAGAACAGTCAATAAAGTATGTTTTGACGTGGGTTGCATTCAATTAATTACACTTCGTCAGCTAGCTTCAGCGCGTAATATTTGGAGAAAAAAAATTATATTTTTAATTTCCTCCACTTAAAATATACTCGAATATTTGTGTGAAATGTAAAGTGGAAAAAATCGATATGTTAGCAATCACTGAGAATTATCCCATCCATTTTTTCCCTCTGTGGTTGGTGAGATCCATGCTGCAATTACACAGACAGGCTGGCAGCAAGGAGGCTCAATTGGGCTTTCAGCTCCATATTAATCCAAAGCTCACTGTTTCAATGCAGGTATAGATTGCCACAAGTCGATAGCTAACTCTCTGACTTGTGATGTAGCAACTGTAAACTACAGCGCTGAAACTGAAAATTACAACATCTGTCTTTGTATTCCTTGCCAAAAAAAATTTGTACGGTGCAAAATTACAAAGAGCACTGTGATTACAGAAGCACTTACGTTGAAAGGATTTACTTGATTAACCAGATATGTTACAGGGAAGAAAGTAAAGGAAGACAATATTGTCTAATTCAAGATGGAATAAGATAGATATTTTACAGAACAGAATTGTGAGATTAAAGTGAGAGAGTGTACTATTTTTTTGAATTTTGAGAACAACCAACATGTCAGCATGACCTCTCCCCATCCCCTCTTACACTGTCTCAGATGAACAATCCACCTACTGCCTCTAATGCTGGTGTATGATGGCAGCATTGTGTACTACCTACAGGTTAGATTGTAGCAAATCACAAAGGCATCTTTGGCAGCTCATTCTAAGCAAGTGACCTCCACCACCTAGATGGAGAAGGGCAATAGGTATGCAGTAGTACAGTAACCCCAAGTTCCGCTTTCACTAGCTAAACACTGGGAGCTCCATACCCTATAGCTTATGAAAATACCTTAAACAGTTCATCATCGTATTCTCAAAGCAACCATAAATGGACAACACACATGCTGGTTTCACAGAGAAGTTGATATCCTTAGAAGGAATGGGATAAAAGATAATCTTATCTTTTTAGTATTATGCATTTATTTTTCACCAATGTTTTACCTTTACTCCATTCTAATTGTCTGGTCAAATAGTGTAAATGGATTAATTCACTGTTGTCATATGGTGTCATTGCTCATGGAGTTGAATTCTATTTGGACTGGATGGTGGGGTTTTTAAGCGTGCAGTCTTAAAATTTTGGGTGGAATTTTTCAACAGCATGCGCAATGGTGAGAAAACGTAATGTGATATAAACTGTGTGATTTTTTTCCATGTATATATTCAATATAATTTATAGTATGTTTGTCTTTCTGGTTTTTGACAGTAACTTGTTTTCTGTGTGTCTGAAGTTAATAAAGAACGTTTAAGTATTTCTGTAGCCATGGTGATTTCTTTTTGAGGCCTGGTTTTAGAGTGATTGGGTTTTGTGCATCACAAATGGACATTTTTGTTTATATAAGATTGATTTGCGATCTTCAACGGTAAATAATGGGGCCTCAAAGTCTTCTAGAGACTTCTGAAACTTGTTTTTTTATAATCTTAAGGGAAACTCCCATAGCTTTGACAGGGAGACTTTTGGTTTCAGTTTCTAATTTATTTTAGGCAGTCTTGTGAGGTTCTTGGGATAGGGTTGCTATTTAGACACATGTTCCTGAGAAGGGAAGGATATGAACTACATTACTTTAGGATGAAGAGTTAGTGTTGGTTCCAGAGACAGAAGCTTCAAGAATAAGCTAACTGCAGTGCCAGTATGAAAGGTGAAGTCACAAGGGACTTAAACTTACTGGGTGTTAAATAAAGGGACTCTAGTGTGAATATATACAATTGTCTCTTTTGGGTACTGTATCAGGGATGTGTTTTGAGGATTATACAAAAGCTGTTTTGTTCCTTTTTCATTTATGAAGATGTGTTTTGGGATTAATGATATTATATTTTTACTGTGTTTAAAAATATTTATATTTGTATTATAAGTAGATGGTTTGCTTTATTTTCTCTTCAATTCTTTTGTTAATAAACTTGTCAAAATGAAATCTGTGACATTGTGTGCTTATGTTTCAGTGACAGTCCAAGTTCTTAGAACCAAAATAATTAGAACCAAATTATGACCTATCAAGACAGCTTTCTGGCTCAGATCTGACTTGTCCACTAGTAAAATTAGCTGGGACCAAAACAAATGTGTCTCTTGAATTCATCGGATTTAAGAGGGACCCATGTCTTTCTTGTTACAGTTATGGCCATGCAATGGTTCTGGGGCATTAAGCAGCTGTGTTCTGGTGAAGTTTAATGCATAAAATTGGAAGATATTGAAGATAATCACTTCAAGTGACTATACAATAATTAGAAATGGAAGATAGGAAAGCTTAAGCTGTTGAAATTAGCTAAGAAAGTTAGAAATGAAAAATATGCTGTAGAGTGAGAAAGAAAGATTATAAGACTTGAAACTGAGAAAATAATAAACAAAGAATAACAAAAAGAGAAGAGACAAAAAAGTTAAGAAACATTGAAATGGAAAAAAGGAAAAACAAAAACAGAGGGAAATTGAATTAAAAACACTTGAATTCCAAAGAGATAAGAAAATTGAAGAATAGAAATAAGCAAAATAAAAGTTTAGAATAAAGAAGGAAGAAAGAGGTAATTGCCATGACAATGCTTCTGATTGCAATGAGGGATGTGATTTAACTATGAATCTATGCTTAGTGCCTAAACTTTTTGAGGATGGAGTTGAAAGATATTTTACCTCATTTGAGAAGGAAGCTAAAAAGATAAAGAGGCCAAAGAGGTTGGAACCTTAATGATGCAGAGTGCTTTGACATGTTGAGCTATGACTGTGTACGCCAGTTTGTCAGAGTAACAATTAGCGGAGTATGAAACAGTCAAAGAGGCAACACTCAATGCTTATGAGTTTGTGCCTACAGCTGATCAATTAAAATTTAAGACTACAAGAAAGAAACCTAATCTGACACATACGGAATTTGCAAGGAAAAGGAAATGGTGTGGGATCAGTGGTTTAGATCACTCCAGCTTGAGAAACTATTTGAGAATGAAAGAGAAATGATGATCATGGAAGATTCAGAAATTGCATTCCTACAAATTTAAGAATTTAAGAATTGAAATGAATATCAAATATTAAAGATCAGAGAAGCAGAAGTTCTGGAAGATCCTATGATATCTCACATCAACAAGTACATGTAGGAAAATGGTCATATGGAATGTAAAAAGATCTCAAGTTTACATACAATATTGGTTTAGTGCTTACTGACTACATACAGCAAAGATAGGTAAGTGCGGATTGGTTGTTAGTAATGCTACTGCTCCTGAAGGCAAGGCGAGTACCATTATACCGGAACATCACACGTTGTGATGCAATCTAGGTGTCTTAAAGATATGCTGCCTGTCTGGTCTACAATCTGTGCAATAGTACATTCCCCCTTTTTCCCTTTAAAGAATTGGAGCCCTTTTCAGATTAGCATGTACAAGGACGCACATGGATATCTTACAAATTAAGGTAACATCTTTGCAGACATTTGACATGACCTTATACGATTACCATGAGATAACAAGGTGTAGAGCTGGATGAACACAGCAGGCCAAGCAGCATCAGAGGAGCAGGAAAGCTGATGTTTCGGGCCTAGATCCTTCTTCAGAAATGGGGGAGGGGAAGGGGATTCTGAAATAAATAGGGAGAGAGGGGGAGGCGGATAGAAGATATATAAAGGAGAAGATAGGTGGAGAGGAGACAGACAGGTCAAAGAGGCGGGGATGGAGCCAGTAAAGGTGAATGTAGGTGGCTAGTTAGGCAGGGGATAGGTCAGTCCAGGGAGGATGGACAGGTCAAAGGGGTGGGATGAGGCTAGTAGGTAGGAGATGGGGGTGGGGCTTGAGGAGGGGATAGGTGGGAGGAAGGACAGGTTAGGGAGGTGGGGACAAGCCGGGCTGGTTTTGGGATGCGGTTGGGGGAGGGGAGATTTTGAAGTTTGTGAAGTCCACATTGATACCATTGGGCTGCAGGGTTCCCAAGTGAAATATGAGGTGCTGTTCCTGCAACCTACGGGTGGCTTTGTTGTGGCACTGCAGGAGACCCAGGATGGACATTTCGTCTAAGGAATGGGAGGGGGAGTTGAAATGGTTTGTTACTGGGAGGTGCAATTGTTTGTTGCGAACTGAGCGTAGGTGTTCCGCAAAGCGGTCCCCAAGCCTCCGCTTGGTTTCCCCGATGTAGAGGAGGCCACATCTGGAACAGCAGATAGCAGATGTGCAGGTGAACATCTGCTTGATGTGGAAGGTCTTCTTGGGGCCTGGGATGGGCGTGAGGGGGGAGGTGTAGGGGCAGGTGTATCACTTCCTGCAGTTGCAGGGAAAAGTGCTGGGTGTGGTGGGGCTGGAGGGGAGTGTGGAGCGGACAAAGGAGTCACGGAGAGAGTGGTTCCTCCGGAAGGCAGATAAGGGTGGGGAAGGAAAAATGTCTTTGGCGGTGGGGTTGGATTGCAGATGGCGGAAGTGTCGGAGGATGATGCGTTGGATCCAGAGGTTGGTGGGGTGGTACGTGAGGATGAGGAGGATTCTGTTTTGGTTGTTATTGCGGGGAGGGGGTGTGAGGGATGAATTGCGGGAAATGCAGGAGACACGGTCGAGGGCGTTCTCGACCACTGAGGGGGTGAAGTTGCGGTCCTTGAAAAACGAGGACATCTGAGATGTTCAGGAGTGGAATGCCTCATCCTGGGAGCAGATGCGGCGGAGGCGAAGGAATTGGGAATAGGGGATGGCATTTTTGCAGGAAGGTGGGTGGGAGGAGGTGTATTCTATTCGATTACCATGACTTAGGTGTAAAGCTTCAGTCTGCAGTATGCTGCTTGTTTTGGCGGATGGATGTGTACCATTTTTTGTAGATGTGTGGTTGTTGTCTGACACTAACACAATAATTCCAGTATCCTATCTGTCATCATGTAACAAGTGATTGATCAGAGACAGCTCAGATATGTTGCACATTTCTTCACAAAACTTGACCATTGTTCATTCCAATGTCATATAATCTAGGCTGGACACAATATTGTTGTATTCTTCCACAAACCCCATGTGTTCCTATGACAATCTTAATACTTTGCCCTGGTTCAAGTTGGGATAACATGCTGGTTGATCATTTTCTTGTAACATTTTCTCTTTTCTTTCCAATAGTGCATTGTGCACATGTGGTTGGGTGGTGAGAGTGTGGGAAAGAACTGTGAGAAAGACTTCAAAACATGAGACCTATCAGTGAGGTTAAACCATTGCCTTGAGGAGTAGGAGATAGATTTAACATGGCTATCTAAGAATCTTGACAAGTTTCTTTTACATTTGACTATCATGGATTTTTTGGTATGGCGAGTGTGTTTCATGAGACTGTAAGGCTGAAGGTAGTGATAAGATGTAACATGTTGGATATCCTATTTTCTGCACATGTATAATAATGTATGGTGGACAATTATCAGACATAGAATGTTGAGGAACATCGTACATGCTGAATATGGTGGTCAATGTGACAACAATCATTGCACTGCTGGTATCTTTGATTTGACTCACAATGGGGAATATAGTTGAGCAGTAAGTGGCCAATATGTCAATGTGTCCTTGGACATGGAAAAGATTAGTCTCAATCCTGCATGAGGACTCAGAAGAAGCCTTGTGTGGAATGAAAGGTTCTTTCGATTGGCAAGAATAATGGAGATAGCTTGTTTCATTCATGACTTGGTTAGTTGATAGATGTCTTTTTTGATAATGGCCTAATAGATGAGGAGGTGATGACCTAGTGGTATTATTACTGAACTGTTAATCCAGAGACCCAGATAATGTTCTGGAGACTGGGTTTGAATCCCACCACGGCAGATGGTGGAATTTGAATTCAATAAATATCTGGAATTAAGAGTCTAATGATGACCATGACTCCATTGCAAATTGTCAGGAAAATCCCATCTGATTCACTAATTTCCTTTAGGGAAGGAGACTACCATCCTTAGCTGGTCTAGCCTACATGTGACTCCAGACCCACAGCAATGTGGTTGACTCTTAAAACGGCCTTCTAGGATGGGTAATAAATGCTAGCCTAGCCAGCAAGACCCTTATCCTGTGAATGAATAAAGAGAATAAATAGACTCGTACGCCAGTATCTTTTGTTTTTTCTGTGCCCACGTGAACTCAATGTGTATAGCATGTCTTGATGAAGATTTTGTGGAATTATCAATTTGTTTGCCTTTAAAAATTACATTCCTGCTAGTTTTTCTCTGAATAGCCAGAGCAGTGTGATTGTTTGGAGAGTTGTTTAATGCATCCACTTATAATGATCTTTTACAGTGTTGCAGCTAGTCAGCATTGACATATCTTGCTGCATCTGACCAAAATCTATAAGTTCAATGTTGGGACTATCTTCTAAATCGGATTCAATGAAGTCCACTTGTAGATCTAGACAAACATCCTTCTCGGGGGATTTGGAAGTTGGTTAAGAGGATTAGAAATGGTTATTTGGGAACCAGGTTTGTATTGTTTTTCTAAATCAAATTCCTTGATCTTCACAAGTAGTCCATGAGTTGTGGAGGTGCACTTGTGAATGGCTTTTAACTTGTCATTTTCAACAGTTTGTGACAGTATCAACAATGAAAAACTTGGCACGTAGATATGTGTAAAACCATTGTGCTCTAAACTCTAGAGGAAGAGACTCCCTCTCAATGTTGGAGTAGTTTGCGTGAGCTGTTGGATGGACTTTAGAACCAAACATTTGTAATAGACATGCTCTGAAGTCTTCCCTGGGATGAATTTAAGGCCAATGCGGTAAGTCTGCTACAATCATGATGTTGAAGAACACATGGGCTGGATAATAAAACATTTTTGCGTGTTTAAAAATACAGTGGTGATCGTCCTGCCAAGGAAGTGTGTCATTTTGGAGAAGATCTGGAAGAAATGGGACTTTGGTTGCAAAAATTTGGAATATATGGGGATAAAAGTTTGGAAAAACATTTGCAAGTCACCTTTGTCTTGTGGTCTAGGCAACTTCTGTATATCTTCTATATTGGTAGGATAAATCTAATATAGAATAGAATAATAACCTATAGTCACTTGTATTTTTTACAAAAAATAATAGTGAAAAGTGTTCAAGTCAACATAACACTGTGCCTATATTAACAACTGGAGACATAGATAAGAAAAAAATTAAGACAATGTCCATTTTAATTCAATTCACAGTTCCTGGGTTTGGGAAATAACAGTGCAGAAAGCCACTGCTGAAAAATAAGACCACCATGCCAGGCCACTGGAGTATCAGGCCGCAAGACTCCACATAATCCCGAAGTTGCCCCAAGGACCGTCTCCTTACTGATGAGGAGATTGATCTGAAGAAATTGATCTGGCTCATGTTATTTTGACATTTTCTTTACTGTTGTGTGGTTGTGAGAAATCTTGGCTCTGAGAATCTGATGTTTAAAGTGGCTGCCTGCATTTGGCAGTTTCAGTCTGGAGGTCTGGGGGTGATTAGGAGTGAGGCTGTGTACCGTAGGAAAGGCTGAGGAGGAAACAAGTCCCAGAGTGGGGCTAGGTGGAAGTCTGCCTTGGGACTCTAGCACTGAGCCAAATAAAGTAATCATAAATTATCAAACATTCCTCTAGCCCTCATTCCTCATACCTCCTTCAGTTCCCTCGTGCCCATGCACTTGCCATCCATTACATCAATGCCACCTAATGCCCTCTTTCCATCCCTATGGCCCATCATACCACTCATACCAATCTACCTCCCACCACCTTTCTTCACCATGCCAGATCACCTAGTATCCACAGGTACCCACAGACAGGGCGGAAAAGTAAAGTTCTGGAAAATAAGGTTCAATATTGCCAACTGCAACTGTATTGAGGAAGACGTTCTCATTCATAAAAAACACATTTTAACAGACTTTGTCAGCCTCTTGACACTTCTTGACATGACTTGACACTTTTTGACAGCACTTGACACTTGTTGAAAAGTTGGACAGTTCAAGGTAAAGCACACATAGCTTACATATGACTGATGGACCTTATTGAAAAACACATCCCATTGGCCACTTGCAGTGAGTAGCATGCCAATCATGCTTAACCAGCCCATGTTTGCAAGCCTCAGAACAGCATGTCCAACATCAGATGTAATTCTGTTAACGGACAATACCTGTTAATTACCCAGAATGTGCTAAGAATTACACCAAAAACCATTTAATATCATCAGTTAGGCTTACATTGTGATGCATTTTACAATGTGTTAAAACTATATATATTAACATACACATAAAGGACACTGTTACAAGTACAGAAAAATCATACATACATTGAACCGTTTTTATGCACTTGTGAGATTTGAGTGTCTTTATCAAGGTTAGCATTCATTATGTACCATATTTGCCCTTGATAAGATGTTGCTGAGTCACTTTCTTGACCCACACTTTTTTTCTATTGGTTTGATACAACTGAGTGACTTGCAGAACCAATTCAGAAGGCAATTAAGAGTCAACGACATTGCTTTGAGACTGGAGTTACTTATAAACCTGACTGGGTAAGGACGGTGGATTTTCTTCCCTCAAAAATATTAGTGAACCAGATGGGTCTTTATAACAATCAGTATTGAGACCAGCTTTACTTAATTTCAAATGTATTAACTAATTGAATTTAAACTTCTCCAGCTGCCATAGTAGGATTTCAACTCATATCCCTTGAATATTAGTCCTGGCATCTGGATTATGAATCCACTAATATTACTACTGTGCTACCATGCCCTCAAGCAAACAGTTTGAAACAATGATCAGACAACAGATGAAATTAATGACGAGAGAACAGAATTCTTGATGTAAGTCACAGACAGTGGGTCAGATTTTACTTAAACCCCATCCCTAGGTAGGGAGTAAAAATTGAGCCCAAACATTTTAGTTACACACTTTCCATGCAATCAGAAGCATTTGATGTACATTCACACAATAACTGCTTGCAATTCTTGGAAGTGAAGTACATATTTCAATAGCCTTGGGCATTTCTGAGCCTTTTTTTTTTCAAATTTGCCCTGTGGTAGGGATTTTCCATTATGTACTGTCAATGGGTTAAGTTTCCCAGCAGCACTGTCAACTTGGAATGCTTCCTCCAATTTGTGCATTGTTCCTGGCTTGGCTCTCATTGCTGTGTAGTGGATTTAATATTGTACAAAAGGGACTTTCCAGCCTCAGTGCTTACACAAGATTGTTTATTGCCTTCTGACACTGGGCTAACTGCATCCAACGAGAAGATGAGGGAGATTCACCTCCACTTTATCTATCCAGAGTTGTTTTCTTTAGTTCAGTAAATATGGGGAAATGGGACTGTTGGCTTCTGCCTGTTATGCAAGAGATTCCTGGAAAGGAGATAGCCCATAAGATGTTAACAGAAACATAAACTAACATGACAGAAAGGTACTCTATTATAATTTCACTGTGTTCTGCTTAGAGTGGGACAGGGGACAGGAGAAAGGAAAAGTTACTAATGATGGGCTTAATGAGCTCAGCCTCTTGTTCTTATGGCCAACACTGACCTTCCACAAATTCTTGTGTCTGTACAAGTCTCATCTGTAATTTGTTGCCCATCAATTTGTTATGAAACATCTCAGAAGGCCATAAACAATTCCATGGATGTTTCTGAGGAAGAATAGAGCATTTAACCAAGTGTCATGGTCAACATTTATTACTTAATCAAGTTACTTAGTTTTTATCCAATTGTCATTCATGGGAGCTTGCTGTGTTCAAGTTACCTGATGCATTTCCTGTAAGATGTGTTGTAGGGATATATATCAATGTCAGTTCTTTCAGTGATTTTGAATTAGCAATATTTAGGTTTGGATAACATGTATGATGGAGTTTAATGATTAAGTTGTCGGGATTTCTGGAGCTTTATTTTTAAATGAGAATGAGAGAGAATGTGATCCTGGACTCATAATGGGAATTTGTTTGCATTGGCAGCTTTATATGAGTGGACAGAATAAACATTGCAAAACATTAGCTTGCTTTCAGTTAGAAGAACCAGGAATTGATTATTCTTTTGCCTGGGGGGAGAAAACACATAGTTTAGAATTTTTTGTTTGAGTTCTCTGAAGTCCTGGTTGGAATTAATTATAAAAGAACAGTTACTCCTAAAGCAAGGAAGTATTTCAGAACAGTTAAGAAACAGGTTACCTCAGTGTAAGGACTTTAGTTTGAAAGCTCCAGACCTGAAGTATTTAGTTATAACTCTGAAGGGGTTATTCAAAGCTGAGAAAGTCTAAGCTCGGTTGTTTGAATAATAAAGGAAGAGGCTATGAAACTCTCAAGACCAGGAATTGAAAGAAATAGCTATGTCAAATCTAAGGAAGTGATTAAGAAGGATTTTTTTTTCTGGTGTTTGAGTACTGTAATGTGATGGTGTTGGGATAGATTGCATTTCACTAGATTTTGAAATGTTTCAAATTGTATTATACATGTAGAGGTTTATTCTGTTATCTTCTCTTTCACGTAATAAACTTTACTTTTAAAACCAGATATGCAGCATTGTACGCTTGTGGCTCAGTGAAAGACTATCTTGTTAATTAAAAACAACAAAATATAATCTATCAAGTATGATTTCAGTCAGAGATCTGACTTGTTTAGCAATAACATCAGCTGAGATCATAAAATTTAAAACAATGGCTATGCTGTAAAAGTACTTCGTTGTCCGTGGAAACTTTGGTATGTTCTGAGTTTGTGCAAGATTTAAATGAATGTCTTTCTTCCTATTACATGGGTCAGTTTTCCATGGCATATGTTTATGTTTATGTGTCAACCTAGAGACTGTGCAGTTTAATGTAATCTTTGATCAGGTGAAGATACTCACTCCCGGGCTCTGAAACAAATATCATGCATCAACAAATTAAGATTCCCTTACAAGGCTTTAGTGTGCAACTGCTTATTACATCAGCAAATAATTAAGAGAGGAGGTATCAAGTTTATCCTGCTGGTAACAAGGAGAAATTCAGCTGTGTCATAGCTTAATGCATTTGTCTACCACATATTACAAATCTTATGACTGTGGTCACTTCATGCCTACAAACTGTTACTTCCAGATGTCACACTTCTCTCAAATTCCTCAATTATAATCATCTACATTTTGCTTTTTAGCTGTAAATAACAGTACTTAATCAAAATACGGTTCAAACCATTGCCTGAAATCACACCCTTGCATTGGGAATGATATATGTCTCTTAATTATTGCTCAGCCTTTGACAGCACTTTACCTGAAGACCACACTTGGTTAGGATTCAATCTATGCCAATACCATAGGATGTCAACTAGTTTGCAATTAAATTGCGAACTGGACAAGACAGAATGGGCTGCATTTTACTAAACAGAAAGAGAGGCGGGAAGCCTTGGTACATGGGGCAGAGTCCCCACTGTCCCTGCCCTCTGTTATGCACATTATCAGCAACAGGATTTGCAGTAGCAAAGTTGCCCACTGATTGGAAGAGGGCAATCAATTAAACACATTAACTGATTGTCCACTTGCATATGGCCAACATTTCGATGGCCAAACCACGGCAGATTCCTGCACGGACAGCAATTACATTTCTTCCAGTTAATTTCAATAATTTGCAATTGGCATTCCTGAAGCTCATTATAATTTGCATTCTCAACATTAATAGTACTGTTTTCTAATGGGTCAATAGACTACACCATAAAAGGGTCAAATTCAAAGCATTAGACAAAAGTGATTCAGAATCAACCTGACAATTGTAAGACGAAAAGCTGTTCTTACTTAAAAATGTTCAGATACTGTGGAAGTAAAACTTTTTAAACATAATCCAGGCATATCTGGAGCAATGTGCAGATTAAATGGCATTTTCAGCTATTAATATAGGCACATTTACTGTCCATGACTAGTTTGTGCTGAAGTTGTCAAGTTGTCTCACATACCTGTGATATGAAGTTAGAGCTTTGCAATTAATGTTTTGAGCTGGAGGCTTGAGCTCCTTTGTTAGAATGAGGGGTCAAAGGGATCAACCATAATGATGGTTCACTCCCGCGGACTTCACATGAACAGAATAAACTAGATTAGAAGGCTGTATATGGGGAGGAAGGATGAATGGATGTAAGCCTTATGTGTTATTGTTTGTGTACCACATATCTGGTACTACATATGCATTTTCAAAATGGTTTTGATCTTATAAAGATGGAGGCAAGTAAAGGCCATATCTTTATATTTTTCTGTACTTTTGAATGAGAATTGAAATGGGAAAATAGCTGGTTTGAAAATCAAGGAAAGGATTAATCCACTTATTCAAAAAAAAGGTACCTGACACTCATTGTAAGTGTTGTATACACTGCTGCTTGAGGGAAGGACTGTTGATGGTTTGGAGCTGGGGGTGTGGGGGTGAGTGTACAAAGAGAGGTTCAGTTGACAACAAATAGCTGATTGGTCTATGGGATGGTGATGAGTTGTTGATGACAAAGGCCTCCAGCTTGCCAACAATGAGATGATTGGCTGCCAGGCATTTGAACAACTCAGGGGAGTGAATGTTTTGTCATAAGATATTGGACCTTTTCTCTGCAGTTATAAAATGGATCAAGTGTTAAGAAAGCCAATTTATTTCCTCATCGGATGCTTTAAGTTGTGGCTTTTAACCAATAAATGAGAGACTTTGTAAGTTGTGCCACTGAAGCAAGTGAAAGGGCCTGGAAAAGGAAGACTGAGGAGCCGCAATCACTGACAGATCAGAAGGACAATCTTAGTGAACCCTGAGGACATTGAACAACCTAACCAGTCTTTCCCTCTACCCATAGCACCCCTAACTTTTTTTTTGCCTGCTTATGCCTGTCTGTACATATGTATGGGGAGTTTAGAACTCTGACCCCCTTATAATTAGTAGAGTTACATGTTGATGGTTCATAATTGTTTACTTGTAGCTAGAATCTATTTATTTCTAATAAATGATAATTCTCATTGAGTACAAAGATCAGGTCCATGCTTGCTGTCAACCTGGGTCTCCAAAACAGGGTAACTGTGGAACTATATGTCCTTTTATAACATGTTTACTATTTGTGACAACTCCAAGAATAGGAGGTTTGATTTCCAGTGAGCTACCTCAGTGAGGTGTGACACAGTCTAACTGGTAATCTCCAACATAAGCACAGTTAGTCAGAAATTGAAAGGCTTACTGGTGAAGTAATGGAACAAAAACAAAGTTGCTGGAAAAGCTCACTAGGTCTGGCAGCATCTGTGAAGAAAAAATCAGAGTTAACGTTTCGGGTCCGGTGACTCTTCCTCAGAACCATTCCGCAGTTCTTTTGGTTTTTATTTGGTGAAGTAATGGGTTGTCCTTAGACATGCAATTAAGGCCAGATTTTGGGCCAGTTAGTTGGAGAAAATGTTATTCTGGGAATGAATTTCCCAAAGATTGGGATCATCCCCATTTTGTCTGATATTCTCCAAAGTGATGGTGAAGGGGCAAGAGAGGCCCAGGGGAAATTTCTAGCCTTTCTAGCCTACATGAGAGACTGATTCTGAAGCAGCGAAACGTTCTGTCTGCTTCAATCCTAAAGGATTTCCACAATAGAAACAAAAAAAACTGAAATAAAGGAATCAAAGGGCATTGTCTCGCAAATATTTCACTTGTTTTTCATAGTCAAGGCAGTGATGTGGATCATAAATGCTGTCAGCTGAACGCTGGAGACTGGAGAGAGAGTACCTTGTGGGGAGCAGGACAGCAAAGTAGCGTGAACAATTTCAAAGCAGCAGCATATGGAACCTATTTTTATCACTTTAGTTTGTAAGGTCTTTAATTTGGGTTTATACTTTGTAAAAACAACAGGACAGAGATCCAGGGAACGAGGGCCCTTGAGTAATAAATGTTATTTGATTTTAAGGGCAATCTAAGGGTTTAATTTAAAGGAGCAAGTTATGAAAGGAGAGCACATGATCATAGTGTGCTTCCCCTACTCTATGTGGGAAGTCAGGCACAGTTCCAGTACTCAGGACCACAACAAGTGTGGAAAGTGTTTCCAGCTGTAGCTGTTGGAAGTCAGAGTTTCAGAGCCATAGTGGCAGCTGAGGACACTATGGAGCATCCAACAGGCTGAGTATAGCATATACAAAAGGTGATCACTACACAGGCTAACACTGCACACGCAGGGAGGGAACAGGTGACCATCATTCAGAAGAACAGGACTAAGCAGGCAATTAGGACTCCTGTTTGGCCATTACCCTGCAAAACAGATTCACCATTTTGGATACTGTTATGGAGTTAGGGGAGGAGGAGGTGGACTGGCCTCTCAGAGCAAAGTAGCAATATCCAAATTAATTACACCACAGTTGGCGCTGCTGCATGGGAGAGCAGAATTAAGCATGGAAAGTCTACAGTCATAGGGGAATAGGAACAGATAGGGATTTCTGTGACCAAAAATGAGACTCCAAGCTGGTACTTTGTTTCCCAGATGCTGGGGTCAAAGATGTCTTGGAGCACCAAGAGACATTCTGCAGTAGAATGGTGAACAGCCAGTGATCATGGTACACATTGGTACCAATGATATAGGTATAAAAAGGAGGGATATGACCCTGAAAGCAGAACATTGTGGGTTAGGAAGCAAGTTAAAAAGTAGGATCTCAAATGTAGTGATCTCAGGATTGCTACCTATGTCACTTGCCAGTCAGAGCAGAAATAGCTGGACCTAACAGTTGAATACATGGCTGGAGAGATTGAGCAAGGGGGAGCATCTCAGAATCCTGGGGCATGAGGATTGGTTCTAGGGAGGTGGGAGCAGTAGAAACTGGAAGGATTGTACCTGGATAGGACTGGAACTTATGTCCTAGGAGAAGTACTTGCTAGTGCAATTGGGGAGGGTTTAAACTAAGATGGTGTGTGTGTGTGTATGCGCGTGCATGCGTGCCTGTGTGAATGCATACAGTGAGACAGAATAAAGACAAACAAGGCCAAAAATGAAAAAAGGAACGGGAAATAAGAAAAGTGATAGGCAGAGAATTCAAGCAAATGTGAAATGTAATGTGAACAGGACTAAAATATATTAAGAAGATAGGACTCAATGCCTTGTGTCTCAATGCTTGGAGCATTTGCAATAAAGTGGATGAATTAGTCATACAAATAGATATAAATGAATATGATATATTTGGAATTATGGAGATGTGGCTGCAGGGTGACCAGGGACAGAACTGAATATCCTGGTTAGAGATAGTAGGAACTGCAGATGCTGGAAAATCTGAGATAACAAGGTGTAGGGCTGGATGAACACAGCAGGCCAAGCAGCATCCTAGGAGCAGGAAGGCTGACGTTTCAGGCCTAGACCCTTCATCAGAAATGGCTTAACTTACATCTGTGGTAGGTAAGTTACTTGAGAAGATTCTGAAGTATAAGATATACATGCATTTGGAAAGACAGGGTTTGATTAGGAGATAGTAGGAACTGCCGATGCTGGAGTCAGAGATGTGGAGCTGGAGGAACACAGC